>NW_006921195.1:379123-774684 GCF_000392275.1 Phaeoacremonium minimum UCRPA7 | reverse complement strand
TTTATTTCTCTGTTGGTTCCCATCTCACTTGATAGGTCGCGATCATCAAAGTTGAATTCACTGCCTTATTTATCTATTTACAGAAGTCGACACAAGTTATGGCAACCAACATCGGAGTTGACGAGCCTGACACAATGACAGCTGGCTCTAAAACAGAGCAATATGAGATTGAGCATGCCCAACATAATCTCAATCGCATCAATATTGAGCAGTTGTCCAAGGATGCCATAACTTGGAAGTCAAAGGCAACGCTGCGTCTAGCTGTGGTTATTATGATCCAAGGTCTTAGTATGTCCAAAATTGTCCTTCCAAAATGTGTTTTCACAGCTGCTCATTAACTTTTCACAGGCTGTGCTGCGTTCGCCATTGATGGCAATGTTATCGGCAGCATTGATGCTCTCCCTGCATTCCGTAGTCACTTCGATGTTGGCGTGAACGGAGGCGGACTGGGTATTATCCTTGCCGCCATGTCTATCGGAAATGCTGTTGCCAGCCCTTTCCAATGGCTCTCGGACTGGATAGGCCGCCGTAGCGTCACATTCCTTGGGAGCTCTATCCTTGTCGTTGCTTGCGTTTTGCAGGCAGTTGCGCCCAACCGTGCTTGCCTGATCGTTGGTCGCTTATTGGCTGGTATGGGAGCGTCACTCTCGGCAACCTGCGGGCCAATGTATATGAGTGAAGTGGCGCCGTCCTGCTATCGTGGCTTAGCTGTCGGGCTCTACTGTTCATGCTATAGCATCGGGTCTATAGTGATTGCCTGCGTGGTTTTGGGAGGATCTTACATCGACGGGAACTGGAGTTGGCGGTTGCCCATGGTGGTCCAAATCGCGCCGCCACTCATTGTTGCTTTGCTTGTGTATCCCTGCACTCCTGAGTCTCCACGGTATTTGGTAGCGAAGAACAAGATCGATGCAGCTCGTCGTGTAATTTCTCGCTACCAAACAGCCTCGCAGAGTCTTGACGATCCTATCGTTAACGCGGAAATTCAGCAAATTCAAGAATCACTCGAGCTCATGCCCAGCAAGCCATGGGACTTTAGCACTTTATGGAAGACCAAAGCATCACGCCGTCGACTGTGGATCATCTTTCTGTACAGCTTCTTCCAGCAGTGCAATGGTAGCAGCATGCTTTACTACTACTTTGCAGGTATCCTGACCCTTGTGGGTATTACTAACACACAGGACCAGCTCGGAATCAACCTCGGCCTCACTGTGGCTGCATATCTAGCCACGCTGTGCGGAGCAACCTTCATTGATAAGTTGAGAAGGCGGACCCTGTTAATACTATCCATGTGTATCTTCGTCTTCTTCCTTGGGATGATAACAATCACTGGTGGCTTGTACGCCAACAATATCAGTGTTCGCGCTACTGGAATCTCAACTGTGGTATTTATCTTTCTCTTCAACATCTGCAACGGGCTATTTGGTTAGTACCCTCCAAACATTGGCATCTCAGTAATTAGTTCTGTCCAGTAGACCCACTGACACAACTCCCCAGTTTCCGTTCTTCATAATATTTACCCCAACGAGGTCCTTCACTATTCCCAACGTGCCAAAGGCATGGGCATGTATTCATTTTTTCAAAATTGTTTCGGGTTCATAATGACTTATGGGATCTCGTATGCACTTGCAGCGTGGAAGTGGAAGGTAAGAGGCACTACTGCTCTAATCCTTCGACGCTGACTCAATCACTCTTAGGTCTACTTCCTCTTCATCGGCATTGATAGTGTTTGCATCTATCTCACATGGCAGTTCTTCCCCGAGTTTAGGTCTCTATCATTGGAAGAGATTGACTTGGTGTTTGAGACATCTGGCGTCGATCCTGTCAAAATGTCTAAACAGCTTCAGGTGGCTAAAAGGGCGAAACGGATTGAGGAGAAAGGCCAACATGCAGCATAAAGCTGGAAATAAGGCCGCTATTTTGACGGCCTGGTAAAGTCAACATCTGAAAAGTTCGATGAAGCCGCATGTCTTTTTTTTTTTTTTTTTTGGTATCTTGTATCGCCGACATGGAATCGTTGCCATGTAATTCTAGCCTAGCTATTGGATGTTAGTGCCAGTTCTGAAGGTTCTCTTACTGATTACTGGAAGACCATTCCGCGTCAAGTAACTCACAGCTCTCAAGCGCAATAAAATCGCAATTGGCAGATTTTGATATGTTCTCCGGGATTCCTCACAGGCCCATAAATCTGTCTCTATGATCTCAATCAAGCTACGCTTTCGTATAAGGGTAGGCCTAGGCCTCCTGCCGGTGGTGTGACATCCCATGCGCCCTCGTCGCTGGTATCATCAAGAAACAGCGATGTGTCCCCAACACCTGATGCATCGTCCTCATGCGTCCTATTGCGACAGTCTAACTTACGTCCAATGACCTGGAGTGGCAACACAAGCTGAAGAGGGCAACTGAACATTTCCTTGACCTTGATCCTTAGTAATATAGCATACCGCCTAGCAGACAACTGATTGAGAAAAGTTGGGAGAAGCGAGGTCTGTGCAGAGCTAATGCCAATCGACAGCCTCGCGCTCCAACAGTAGGCATCGGTGTCTTTACTATCGGCACTTATCCATTCTGTGGCCTCCAGCCGGTACTCAAACGTCTTGAGCTGACTAATATGGTCTGTGAAGCGCATGAGAGAATTTTGTTCCTTAGCTGCTTGACACGTCGGCGCTCTATCCATCAGATTAGCCGAGAAGAAAGTTCGACTTCGAATCGCCTGTGTGATGGACCATGTCCAACATGATGGCCTGAGAAAATCATTGCTGAATGGTGTAAAAAGTAATTTGAGGTTTATCGTAGTGGACGGTCGCAACACACTGCTTTCATTGCCACTTCGGCCCCTTTCCACGTTAGATTCCATGGGGGCTGGCTCATCTGATGTTACGCTGAGAACTCCGACACCGTTGCGATGATAGAATCGCCGTCGTAGTATGACAGAGTCTTGTACGCTGTACTCGTTCGGAAAATCGGTTATCTGGACTGGCGGTGCTACTTTAGGAGCTGGGCGGACAAGAACCTCGCGTGTAACAGTATTGTAAAATTCATACGGTTGTGATAGGTTGGACATCGCAGACCTGCGCAACCGGAGGACTCGTACGGCATACGTGATATTTGGTTGACCATAAACTGTCTCTTCGAATGGAGCCCTGTAGCTCATTCCCAGCTTAGTGGAGGGGCAGAACTTAAGAAATTCGTCAGCCATGTCACCCTGAATTGAAAACAAATGGTGAGGTAGAGTAAAGTCGAATCGCAGATAAATTGCCCGCTGCCTAGGAACTCCCTGGTCGTCCTCAATTACGCTGTTCCCTGAGCCGACGCCATCACAAGCATTTAGTACTGTGAGTGTTTGGATTTGTTCCAAAAGCTATTTACATAGAAATCATTAGCTTGACTCACTATTAATCGATTTTCGTGACTTTATGGGTAGTTTGTGCACCTTTAACTGCGCTACCTTGCGAGCGTGTGTCGTGTATGGATCCGCATCGTTGCTCAGTAGCCATGTCCGCACATATCCTATCAAACAGTCCAAGCTTGTTAGCAATGAACAGACCATAATCCTTGCACGACAGATTGAATTATTCAAGAGCAATTAGACGATGAGCATGATATTTGGAGGGCTTACCTTCGAATAGTACGTCTACTTGAATGTCTTCAAAGGACTCGGCCACAACCTTGATGTAGCCCGACAACTCGTCTCCTGGGTATTTGATGGGCTCACGAAGGATGGTAGCACTCTCATCTTCCGGGAAGATGATTTGACACGTGCTTAATTGACGCCGTATCTGCGACGTATAGAGCGAAGGCTTGTTGTTGGCCATTTAGTAGTATTGTGCAATGTTTGCAGTCATTATAGATATCATCTTTATACCGCAAGTGGAAGTTTTTTACCCAAGCCCCGTGTTTAATGGAACGAAGAATGGCGTCCAGCCGTCTGCAGTCGCTGCTAGATAGTTGACTAAATTTCTATGACTGAATATCTTACTCAAACACTTTATCATGACGACATTGTTCTACGTTCCCATGATGGATCGGTAGTCTGGAATCTGCAGATGACATTTCCATCTTGGCGGAGATCGTGGAAGAGTCGGTTAACCCGGATGCGAAATTTGTACCCCATATTCGTCTCCACATTTCCCCAGCTTTGAATGGATTAATGACCGGGGACTGAAATCGTATTGGAACGTTCCACTACATAAGGTTAGACCGGAAGTCTAGTGTAGCCTCGCATAGTAGAAGCAGAATAATGCCAACCCCTGCTCACGGGCTATTCAATTCCATGTTAATGGAACAGAGCTTCTGCCGACTCTGCATGGTTGCTCCGCAGCTTAAATGGATTAATGGATCGTTAACCCCTCACATGAATTCGCGTAAATGTATGGAACGGTCGGGTACACCGGGAAACAATAGTGAGGCTCATGTCCTAAAAGGTGGTGCTGGCCGTGTAGTCGCGTTCGTCTGTTTTCACTTTGTCGATTATTTTTCCTCATTCGGATGTCTTAGATTTGATATTCTGAATGAAATATCATTAGAATTTTCCATTTGAGGACAAACTTTCCATCATGGCTCAAGCTCAAGAAAACGATAAATCAAACACTACAGGCATATCAAAGATGTCAACAAACAACAACCCGACCCACGAGCATGCAGAATTGCTACACCGCTATCAAACCGCGCAATCAGTGATTATCCCGCGTGAGGTTTTCGAAGAGCTATATCTTGAGCCTACGGCTAGAAAGAAGGGCACCCGCCTAGGCACTATCTTTGGAAACCCGACCCCTATGTGCGTGATACCTCTGTGTCCGTTTCCTACTCTTGCCTCCGTCAATGATGTCTCATCGTAACATCATCATGCATATAGGCCTCTTATGGGATTCTTGATTGCTTCTATGCCTTTGGGCTGCAACTTGATGGGCTGGCGTGGCTCCGGTGGAGGGGGCGCTGCTATTGTGTGAGTCTCGCCTCTCGTGAATTATTTGGCACTTTAACACGTAGTTACTATTGTTCTGGCTCGGTTTCGGCTCAATTGCGCCGTATCGCGCCTAGTTGCTGCACTCACAATGAAATCTCTTCGAACATGGCCGCGCTAAGATACTCCGGGTATTCAATGCTAACATCCACTTAGAGGGCTCTTCTACTTCTTTGGAGGTATGCTGCAAATCATTGGTAGTATTCTGGAATGGATCCTCGGGAATACCTTTACATACATCGTGTTTGCATGTTATGGTAAGTCAATGGGTCCAAATGTCTAGTCCGCTTTCGCGCTACGGTCCCAGTCTTCCGGCCAGTCAGACGTACTACTCACGACTGACGTTGACTAATGTACGAGATAAAGGTGCCTTCTGGCTTGCTCTTGGTATTACACTCACCCCATTTTACAATGCACAAGCCTTCTACAGCACAGGATCTGGCGGCTCGGCCGAATTCGCCGCTAGCTTCGGTAAGTCATGCAATCATTCCGTTACTTTTCACTGGGAGTTATCTGCTGCCTCTGCATTCGATTCAGCAGGATTTAGGAGTAAAACATAGACAAAGAGGCTGACAGAGATTCTTGAAGCTTTCTTCCATATGTGTATGGCGATCGTAACCTTTTTCTTCGTTATTTGTTCTATACGGACAAACGTCATTCTCTGGCTTGTCTTTGTCTTCATTGATCTTGCCTTCATCATGCTCATGGCCGTATACTGGACGCTTGCCGAGGGAATGACGGAGGTGTCTAATCACTTACAAATTGTGAGTCAAGATCTATCATTATCTATCATTATAATCGTTGAGATGGGCAACTCAACTCATGTACTTCTATTAGGCTGCTGGTGCTTTTATCTTTGTCTTTTGTGTTCTGGGCTGGTACCTTTTCTTCCACTTGATTCTTCTCGCGGTGGACTTGCCAACTCTGCCGGTGTGGGATCTGAGCACAAAGATAATTGGACAGTCAGAGAAAAAGAAGAAAGCTGATAGTCGAAGTGTGTGATTCTTGGAAATCTTTTGTTTTGACATTAACTGGCGTTATTTGAGTTTTTGTATGAAGTACATCCAAAGACTGTGGGTGTTGTAGAGAGAATAGTGATGAAGTTAGATATGATGGCACCATTTTAGTACTTCACAAAGGGCTATCAGGGCTGAATTTCATTGTCAATGCGGCAGATGCCTCACCATAATCCATTAGTATTCGTAAATAAGCAATGTAGTATCTATTTAAATGATCTTAACAATAACTTTGCCAAAGTGTTGTTTATCGTTCAAATACTGATACCCTGCCTTCAAGTCAGACAAGTAGAATAAGCGACGATCAATGACAGGCGAGATCTTGCGTAACTCGACAGCATGAAGCACTTCTTCAAATTGATGCCGGCTTCCGGACGCGATTCCTCGGACAGTGCAATTTCTCAGTAGCGTGTCTAAGAATGTAGGCCCAGTGATTCCCTGCTTAGTAACGGTGTCCAAAAACCCAACAACTTGGATTTCTCCTCCTGCGGCAACAGCCTCGAGCGATTCCTTGAATGAATCTGCTCTTCCAATTACATCAACAACATGTGAGCAGCCCAAGCCCCCCGGAGAGAGGTTTTTAGCTGCGGTACCCCACTTTTTATCTTGATTATAGTTGATAACATGAGTTGCGCCGAGCTCTGCCAACTTAGCGGCCTTTTCGTGAGACGATGTCGTGGCAATGGCGGATGCACCGGCTGCAAGAGCGAGCTGAATCACGGCAATACTGACGTTGCCAGAGCCCTGCACCAACACGCAGTCACCAGTACGAATTGCACGAGCCCCGCCTGTAAGAACGTTCCATGCCGTAAGGTATGCACCTCCGAGAGTTGCGCCTTGCTCGTAAGTCAAAGTCGATGGCATTCGAACTAGGCCTTGCTGGTCGAAAATACCATATTCTCGGAAAGTCCCGTCAACAGCACCACCAATAGAGCTTTGCAGCGCTGTAGGAGTTAGAGGCACATTGCTGAAGTAGTCGGTCTGAAAAAGAAAGGCCAAGACTTTGTCGCCGGGCTGGAACCGTGTCACGCGCTCGCCGACGTGAATGACCTCTCCGGCGCCGTCGCTACCGGGCGCCACACCGTCGACCGTGGGAAAGGGGTACGTCCCATTCGCAACTGCTCAGAGTTGAATGAGCTGTCCGAGTCTGCTGAAAATAGGCGAAGTCATGGGATGTGAAGCGTAAGTAAGTGTGATACTGACTGGAAATATCGCGGTAGTTGAGCGCTGCGGCATGGAATTTCACAAGAACGTCTGTTGGTCCAACTTTACCCAGCTTCTGAGCAGGATTCCAAGTAAGTGTATCCCATCCCAATCCCTTGCCGATCCCATGAAGTTCCCACCCTTGGGTGGTCGCAGGTATCTGAGATGCCATTGCCTAAGTGTTGTGTAGCTGGCTTAGAATATTGAAATACTGAGCTTGGGTGATTTGTAGGATTTAAGTAAGGGCCTGGCGTTCCTATTTATGTCAGGTCCGAATGATTGAATTAGATTAAAAGTTGTAAATGATCATTTAAGCCTCTATCAAGACTTCCCTCCATAGTTTGGCCATTATGAATGAAATTTTTCTTTCCCTTGGATTGACTGGTAGAGTTAACAATGTGTATTGCAGTCATTCATAAGCACGTAGGGGCTGATGGGGAAAGGGGTGGATAAGGCGGATAAGTTTCTTGTTTCGGCAATTTATCCACCACTTCCACCAGGCATTACTAACGGGCACGATCCTCCAACCGCTTTACCGACACAGCACAGCTGCCCTTCCACACGGCCACTCGACAAACAAAATCAATCCCTGCGTCATAGACAAAAACTCGGTACGTAAGCACAGTGGCTTATGTCTGAAGTTCAAGGCATTACTTCTCGACGAACTGCTGACATAGTTGGGTACTTGTGGATCTACAAACAGCTTAGTGGAGCCGCCCAAGCTGCGAGCTCATGGAGGAGGGCTCAGCCAACAGCACTTACCATAATGCTAGCCTATTCAGAACCACAGATCAGCCGCGCAGACGCCGGGAACACTTTACTCGGACGCGTAACGGCTGCGAACGCTGCCGGACAAGGCGCCGTAAATGTCAGCAGCCTTGTCAGATGTTGTTCACCAAAGAATGAACATGGCTAACCTGTGAGTCTTTCACAGGCGACGAGACTAGACCTCGATGTCGGCGTTGTGTCGACGCCAAGGTCCAATGCCAATATGTCACTCGCATGTCATTTCCATATGGCGGCAACTCAACCCAAGGTACCAGCTTGGCCTCTTCACGGCTTGGGACTATCCAAAACGACGCGTCTTTATCGTGCGCCTCCGGTGATACGAGCTCGGACGGTGCGCTCTCAAACCTGAAGTTGAACGAGCAAAGATCTTTGAATGGCCCAACATGGACTATCTCTGGTGTCCTGCCCGATGGTGTGACATTTCTCATAGATTATTACATCCGATATATTGCGCCTTGGGTAAGTTTGATTCGCAAAACGGGTGTGCCTTTGTAGGATAGTAGAGACTAATCAGGCCGATAGCTAGACGTCTTTGATCAAGATCACACTTTTGCAAATCTCGTTCCACGTCTCGGCATGACATCAGCTCCTGTACTAAGAGAGGTGCTACAGCTTTCGGCTGTATCCTGTGGACGCCACGCAGAGATCCCAAGGAAGCTTGCAGAAAGTGCATTGGCTCGCCGAGACTTTCACTTACTGCTGGAGGGAACAGGTACTCAGGCTCTTCAAGTGTCAACTGCTTTCGCTCTTGAAAAAGTCGAGCAGTTCATGGAGGCTGTCCCAGACTCGTGGGTGCCAACATACTCATGGGACGGAGGCAATCCGACCTGGGTGCTGGTCGGCTTCGACCATCCTAGCCACCCAAGGATAACTCTTGCGGTTGCAGCCTTGATGTCACGGCTCGGTGCGTGATCTTATGAGTTTGTTGCCTTAAGGTACTGATCAAAATGCGTAGACATAGCTCACTCTCTAGTGCATCAAGTTGCATCACCCATGGACTCTACTGTCCTTCAAGAGGCCATAAATGCGTACCGTCCACAAGTAACCGAGGATGACGGCTCATTTACACCACTCGATGTAGCCCTCCGCTGCATCGTCATACTTGCTGACATCACAAAGCTCTGCTTCGACCCTCCGGAGCAAGTCACTCACAGCACTATTTCATCTCCGCAATCTCGGACTGACAAATGGAGAGGATTCATGGCTGATCTTCTTTCATGGTACTCAAAACGGCCGAGTAATCTGCACGCTCTAGTCGAAGATGAAGCACCCAGCAATGCTTTCCCAGCCATCATCTTCACCAATGCCGCTGCGGTCTGGACTCACATGATGTATCACGTATCCATGTTGGTTCTCATAACACACAAGCCGGCATCGATATCACTGCGAAGCGAGTATGCTGCAATAAAGATAGATCAGAGTCACTTTTCGGGTCTCTGGCATGCCCGACGAGTTTGTGGCATTGCCATCAGCAGCGACCCGCGATGCTGGGATCCCTGCATGCTCGCTGCATTCTATCTAGCAGCACGACGCATGACCCAGATAAGTCAGCAGAAGGAATTGGAGATGTGTCTGGGGCGTGTCAGAGTAGCTGGTTGGCGGAATGAAGGACTCGCTACGAGACTTCGGGAAGAATGGTGTCTTCCTGTCGCACCGACATAGCCAGTAACTCACTCTTGGGTCTTGATGTTCGTGACCGCCTGTACCTCAGTACAGCGACTTTCAACAGTTGTCAAGATAGTGGCCCTGAGAGAGGCATGAGCTGTACTTTTAGATATGTCTCTTTCTAAATCCAACTCGTTCCTCAGTTATAGTGCAAAGAGGTAAGTGAAGGGAAGGCGAGTCCTGGAAAGAAAGACCAGCGCCATTCGGTTCAAGACTGAATAAGCAGTTATTCGGTCACACAAAAAACCACCAATTGCTCGGAAAGTGTTGCATTGATGCTTCTCGCATGTTACTGGAAATATGCGCTGTGGTGGCAGGTCTTACGCGCTAGGGGGTGAGCCGAGGCACAGGAAAGCTTCGATGCAAGGCTCAATTAGCCGGAGCCCCTGAAATACAGGGGAATTATCGCTCCCCACAGCCTGATTGGGCGCTGGGATCGGGGTCCCACTTCAGCCTTACGGCCCAGGTGGCAGCGATGCGCGACGACACCTCACGCGCTGCGCTTTGCTCGTATTCAATTTCTAGGCCATGCAAGCATGCGACACGACATCGTACGCCCACGATCACGGTACATACGATCTCTCAATCCTCAGCACATATAGAGGGGATAGCCATATCTCTTCTTATATGTGTTGAGCGAACAAGTAGCATGACTTGATCCTCGCCGAACGTTCCTTCCCTTCCTGCACGACATCGTCGAAGCCTCCACCATGGGGCTCTTCTCCTTTTTGAGGAGCGTCTACGACCTCGACACCCTCGACACCCGCTTCACGGTATCCTCCTCGACATCCTACAAGACAGTGGTAGATGCGCGCAAGGATTCTATAGCAAAGAACGGGGTAGACAAGAGAATAAGCAGCAAGGCACAGCCTTCAAAATGGAACACGCCGGAGTTCTACTTGTACTACCTAGTCTTCCTCATATGCGTGCCCCTGATGTTCTGGATACCCTATCAAGTGTCGAAGCGTATGTTATTCGCGCAATTGCATACTACTCGCCGACTAACAGATTTCCAGCTTCTGATCCACGCTTTCACAAGTACGAACATCACCTGTCTCCAGGATGGGTTCCCGGAAGACAAATAGCAAGTTCGCCTCCATTATAACAGGAGTCCGGAGCTAACATTCTATGCAGGATGTCTCGGATAACCAATACCACACCTTTCGGACTAATCTGCCATACATGACCCTTCTCTTACTCTGCCATCCCATCTGCCGGAAACTATGGAATGCTGTCAACCCAATGCCCAGGGGCAAATCGTCAGCGGATGAAGCGGAGGCTCGATTGAACCAAAGGGCATCTTTTGACTACTCCTTCGCGCTTCTTTTCCTAGTCATACTGCATGGTTTCTCGGCGTTCAAGGTGCTCACCATACTCTACATCAACTATAACATTGCCACAAATCTGCCAAAGAAATACGTACCTGCCACGACGTGGGTGTTCAATATCTGCACACTGTTTGCCAATGAGCTCTGCAACGGGTACCACTTCAGAGACATTGCTAGCTTTATTTCATTGTCCGATCCGAAGAACCTGAGCTCGCCGGATGGGCTTCTAGTGCAATGGGGCTCTTGGCTAGACAGTTGGGGAGGCATCATGCCGAGATGGGAGATTCTTTTCAACATTACAGTATTGAGACTCATAAGCTTCAACTTCGACTATTATTGGAGCCTAGATCGGAGAAGCGCAAGTCCCCTCGAGGTATGAAACGTGACCGTCCTGTTCAATACCACAGCTAACGTCCGTAAGAAGAAGCAACTAGACCCGACGAATCTTTCAGAGCGAGATAGAGTCACCATTCCCGCACTGGCCCGGGATTACAGCTTCCGGAACTTCCTGGCTTATGCGGTGTACGCGCCGTTGTATCTAACCGGGCCGATTTTGACGTTCAATGATTACATATCGCAGCTCCGGTATAAGCCGGCAAGCATTGAGACACCACGGACAATCCGCTACGCCGTGCGTTTCGTCCTCGTCCTCCTAGTCATGGAGCTTATCCTTCACTTTGACTACGTGAACGCCATATCCATGTCTAACCCAGATTGGTCTTCGTACACGCCTGCTCAGCTCACCCTTCTGAGCTACCAGAATCTCCATATCATTTGGCTGAAGTTGCTGCTACCGTGGCGACTGTTCCGCCTCTGGGCACTCATCGATGGCATCGATCCGCCCGAGAACATGATCCGCTGCGTCAGCGACAACTTCAGCGCGGCGGGCTTCTGGCGTGCTTGGCACCGCAGCTATAACAAGTGGCTCGTCCGATATATCTGGATCCCCCTTGGCGGCGCCAACTTTCGCAATTGGAAGAGCTCGGTCCGGAGTGTGGTATCATATCTTCTCATATTCACGTTCGTGGCGCTGTGGCACGATATCAAGCTGCGGCTGGTGATATGGGGCTGGCTTATCGTCTTCTTCATCATACCAGAGGTCGCCGCTAAGGCGTTATTCCCGGCGCGGAAGTGGGAAAATCGACCAACTGCATATCGTATGCTATGTTGCATCGGTGGGGTGGCCAACGTGCTTCCGATGATGTCGGCGAACCTCGTTGGATTTGCGGTTGGGCTGGATGGGTTGGAGAGTATTGTTAAGGGCATATTCCATGACTTTAATGGTAAGAATGACTTGCTCCTTGGTGTTTGATAATGAACTCGGGCTAACCTTAATATTCAAGGTATCATCTTCTTCGTTACAGCGTGCTCAGCGTTGTTCGTGGGTATTCAGGTCATGTTCGAGATCAGGGAGTCGGAGCTAAGGAAGGGCATCTCGTTGAGATGCTAGCCTATGGGCAGTGTATCATAATGTAATACTCATCAAGGCATTGTGGGAGCCTCACAAGGAAGCTGCTGCCTTGTCCCTCAGGTATTTGTGCGTTTGTTTGTTGACTCGGCCCCTCTTAGCCGCATGCCGTTGGGGAAACAACGGCGATTTCATCCCATGTGCCTACCCTCCTTTTGCCCACCCCTTATATATCCAAATTAGGCCGCCTTTTCTTTGTAGGCGGTAATCCTGTTACACCTTGGTGTAACGGTAACTCGATAGGACGCTATCTAGCTGACGAGTTGTCTGAACCAAATACAGATCGGTTCGGTAGGACAGAACATTCAAGTTGAGCGCTGAGCACTCGCTGCGGGCTTGGTACCAATCCTATCGGTCTGATTTGGGCTACGGCTTTAATTCCTACGAGGAGCTTCGGCTTCCTCCCTTTTTTATATTTTTTTTATTCCTTTTTCTCATTTTTTTGCGCCGCCAAAAAATCGTTGCCCGCCCCTGGGTTCGATCTCGCGATCTGGCGATGGAGTTTCTCTTGGTGTTGAGGACCCCAGGCAGCCACCCACCCCTTCCTTTGAGGGCGCCAGCCCCTTTGATACCCTAGACAGCACGCGATGGTCTCACCTATAGGTAGCCATAGTCTGTAACTGTGTCCATTACGTTCCTTTTTGCTCGTATGAAGGGTGCTTTCCCCCCATTTGGCCCAATATCAACCCCCTGAGAACTACCGAGATCACGTCCACTCTCACCACCAGTGGCTTACAAGGACCTAGGCATTAAACAGCAAACTGCTTGATATTGGACAGACACTTGGTCATTATGATTAGGGGTATATAGTCTAGAAATCCAAAATCATCTATCAACCAACGCAATACTAAAATACCGGACTATGGCTATCCTTGTGCCTATTCCTATCAAATCCCGCCATCTCCACGTCCTCGTTGCCATACCCAGGCTGGTGGGCGAACTTGCCATCCTTGCCCAGCACCTTCTCGGTCAGCCACAATCTAAGCAGCATGACCGCCTTGACGATGCCGTAGACGACCAGACACGCCACCGCAATGCCAATGATGTACGCCGCCACCAGCCCGCTGCCGTTCTCCTGGATGTCCAAAAAGTCGTACGTGTAGAACCCCTTGGTCGCGTGCGTCAGGTACGCCAGCGCCAGGTACAGCGCGAGCACAAAGACCAGCCACCACATGTGGATCCAGGGCGCGAGCGGCGTGCGCGGCACGAGGATCTCAAACGCCGCGAAGCCGCTGTTCATGGCGTGCTGGCTGAGGTTGGTGAAGGCGGCGAACTCCTGCGTGAACCACGCGCCGCTGTACAGGCGCCACCAGTAGACGGCGGTGACGATGAAGGGGTACACGGTGATGGTCGAGTAGTAGAAGGCGTGGAGCGCCTGCAGATACCGCGGCCAGCGGTCGAGCAGCGGCGTGCCGGTGCGGGCGTACGTGAAGGTGTGTACGGATGCCACGAGGAAGTAGAAGGCCAGCCCCCAGTATGTCAGCGTCGTGAAATAGCTGAAGGTGTTGCCTGCCGCAGTGCACCCGCCGAACGCGGCCTGGTGCGTGCAGTAGTACCCGATCTGGGTGAGGTTGACGACGAGCGCGTAGAGGCCCTAGGAAAGATAGCGCATCAGCCTGGAGTCTTTGAATGTAGATATCGGCGCATCAGGAGACACAAAAGTCGCCTCGAGCGATGCATGTCTCTTGAGAGATAGCCTATGTGCTGCTGGAGAGCCCGACTTACGAATAGGAAGCGTATCGCGAACAGGACGTATGGCGGCAGTAGCCACGATGTCTCGTACCTGTGGGACGGGTCCCACAGGTCTTTGCCAAACGCTAAAGGATTTGACCACCGCATCTTTCTCATCTCGCCGGTCGGTAGGCGACAGTTAAAGGGAAGAAATGGCGAAAGAGAGCAACAGGCTATCGAAGCGAGTGACGGGAAGAGCCAGCCATGTCAGATATAAGGTGCGGTAAGATGCCTTAATCTTGCTTTTGTTCCCTTTATTTTTTCTACGAGCTGGGGTTGATCATCGGGGCGCCCAATTGGCAGGGATTCAGCCCTGCCCCAGGTGCTAATTTAGCGCAAGGCCAGGACCGTGGGAAGGCCCTACGCAGTACCGCGTCACCACCTAATATTATGTGGGCCACATAAGGCCCGACCCTCTAGATGCAGCCCCCGAACCATCTATCGAATCTGTAGGTTAGCTAGAATAAGGAAATACGGCAAACAACTTTTGAGGCAAGTGCAAATGACTGCTGGCTGGGCTGTCGTGGAAGGGGCCACCGAAGACGTTTACTCGGAGACTATGCAATGACGTATAAAAAGTCACCGCTTCTGCTGTCAGATTTTACGGCTCTAGGCATTCACTCCTTCAGCCAGTTGATGGTGCTGGCGCATGTCACTTCCCCCTTGCGGCTCCATGATTGACGATCGCTGCTGATGCATAGCCACGTCGTCCGCGTGGACGAGAAGCGTCTGGCTTAGGACTGGTCCGGAGCGTGCGTATCACCTAGATTCGGCTTGCTAACCGACTGCAGCACAGCAGGGCACGTCTTTCCTAGAGTGGCCGTGACTCGCAGAAGGTTCGGTTTTCCCTCTCCCTTGCATTAAGGCTCTGTACCGTAAAATATGACTACTATCCTCCAGGTGAACGAAGAAGCTAAAGCGTAGCTAAAGCGGGCGCGTTTTCGCCCACCCGAACCTGACATGAATTCTCCTCAGTAAAGCTATAATCATCATGATAGGTGCACACAGCCTTCTTTTCGACACCATCGAAAATCGTGTCTGCAGAGAACTTGGAAGTCAAGGTACGGACAGCTCAGCTTCCGAGCTCCTCATCGCGGGACCACTGGTTGGACAATTCGACTCCGTAGCTCGCACACTAACGAAAAGGGCAACGTGGACAGCACGCGGTAATCACGCTCCACTGGATTAGAGAACACATAATAGTTGCATCTAGAATCAGCATTGAGATGCTGTAAGGTAGCAATGAAAATAATGCGGTCTGATCACTGGGAGGGGAGTAAGCAAGTCAAAGGCAAGGCGACTAGCCAGTGAGGATGTCCGAAGCACATCAGTCTTGCAAGGAAAAATGGCCATTGATGAACTGCGAAACACCATGATGCCATCTGGAACGATCACGCTCCATCCCGCGTGGAGAGTAGGAATCGTCCACGATATATATCTCTATCACGATGAGACTAGACTGCGGGGCGACTTCGGCTCCGGATTGAGATGCGAACATTCAAGAACCGTTCTGGGATGATCAGGGGCCAAAAGCGAAAGTAATTGTCAGATCGGGTTCCTTGGACCTGCACAAGTCAGGAGAGAAAAGGCTTGAGTCCTTGTCGTTCTTCGAATGCCTGCAACGGCGGCGGAAGCAAGGGCCACCAGGTGGCTGTAGGGCGGCCGATGTTACCCTTGATAAAGCAGGTCCGGGACAAGTGAGCCGAAGTGCAACATTGGAGAGAGAAGCATATACGATGTCTTGTCATGGCGCTTCATCACATGTTGCAATGTGGTTGCATATGCACAATACCGCTATCAAGAATGATACAGTCCGGGCGGAAGGTGTCTCGTAGTCAATGTGAAATGGTCGGCTGAGGGGGGGTCCAAGAGCAAAGAGGTAGGTGGTTTAATACATGGATTTGGTTACTATCACAAACTGTTAATATGTGGCCAGCTTTCGATTTTCCTGGTCAAGTAGTGTGTTCGTGCCGGACACCACCTTATCAGGCCGGCTTAATGGCCCTGATAGAGTAGACCACATGGCCGCCATGGGCATTGGCCCTGGATCGGGAAAGTCGCCTCTCAAGCAAGTTCGATTTAGTGCATCCGTCCCGTGTTCACAGATACTTTCTTACCCAGGTAGGGAACTCTCCTGCGTAGTAGAGGACTCTTGGGGATCTCAGGCGCGACCCCTTTTCTGCATTGTTACTGGGCGGGATGGCTTGCGCTACTTTAGGAGCTTAGGTACCTTACTGCATAGTACTGCACGCAATGAATCGATTTCATTAATCAGGTTAGCCCCCCATCAGCAGCCGTCCAATACTCTTGGCCTTTTCCCCCGTTCATATTGGATAGGAATTTTGATCATATGCAAGAAGCTGATGAGCGCAAAGTGTGCTGGTCGCAGAATTGCCTCCGACCTCAGAAAAGGAGGGGCACTGAGAGGGGAAGGTCTAGGACAGAGCAGAGCAGATCAGATCAGGGGAAACACATGCATTCTTGTCACAAAAAACAATTGATTCACTTGACATGGATGGGCGCCGTTCAGCGACTGAGAAGCCGCCCGCTCTTAGCAGTAGTCAGGGGCCCAGACGATTCTGTCGGTCGTCCACACGCGCAGGGGTTCACACCATTTTTTGGAAGAATTACGGTATTGCTGGCGGCGTGCCCACCGCTGTGGGCTTCTTCATTCCCGCGTTTCCACTCTTTGTGTTTTAGCGATCCAAATTACGCGCGAGGTGAGAGGGGGATCATGTGCGAATCCTGTTCTGAAGTGTGTATTGTTCAATACAAGGAGCAAAGATCTACCGACTCAGATCCTCTCCAACTTTACCTTATCTCTCTACCCCTTGTGACATGCATACAATACCGTACTGTACATACCTGTACCTGGATAGCCATACTATCATTAGTACGGTGGCTTTTCCGCCCACAGTCAGAGCTTTACCGTTTGTTCATTGACGAGGCGCGTTTCCTCCCCTTGCGAGTGGAATGGCGCTGGCATGGGTGTTGCTTCTTTGGCGGCACACCTAAGCACGCCCTATCTGACCTAGGCCAATATTCCTGCACGTAAAGCGCAGCGACAGTAGCATTGGGCTGAGCAAACTAGACTCAATCGGAGCCGCAACTCGTAAGCCTCCTCAATGCCACCCCAGCCGGGTCCTGCTCCTAGTCCTGGTGCTAGTCTTGGGGAGAACAGACAGTCTCCAGTCCCCTACCAGGAGCCAGCCTACTGAAGAAGTGCAAGTCTGTGTGTGAGAGTGAGAGTGTGAGAGGAGTGTGAAGGTGTTATCAAGCTAAGGTGATTGAGGAAAGGCAGCCGGCTAGCCTCTCAGCTCTCCCCCCCTTCAGGCCATCCATCCATCCATCGCAACACTCTCAATCTCAATCTCTGGGCCATTTTTATCACCACACCACTCAATACTTGCCGACTTAGCTTTTATTCAGCGCATTTCTAAACGGCTGAGTTGTCTTTGTCTCTCATTGAAAGCGCCTGCGGAGTTGTTCGTCGTCCTTCAGTGCATTATCTTCGCGTGCGGCCTCGAAGACCTAATCAGTGGAGCAAAGCACTCTATTATTGCTTCATCTCCGAATGCCCTCGACTGGGCCCCCGACCAAAACTTCTCAGCCCTCTCTCAGCAGCTCATTTTAGCCTTCGTCCAATACCCTTAGTCCACCCGGCCAGATCTTTGTGTCCAGTGGCTTGGGCTAACACCCCATCAATCGACCTTTGAACGACCACCTACCTGCTACATCCTCATCGATCCTGTGATTTGCTGTCGATTGCGTGCGCCAGCTGCCTTTCGGCTCGCTGCTCATTCCATTCCTGCGGACTCGAATAAATCTCGAAACTCTCCCATCATGCACGTGGGATTTGGGAGGATACTTTGCTGACGACCTGCCTCGCCTCAACTTGACTAAATAGTCATCCAATTGTCATATTTTTGACAGTTCGACGACCACTTCCGAAATAAAGAGTGTCCAACTCTGCCCCTCGATCCGTGTCACCACCACAACCGACGCCCTGTGCCTCGGGCTCCATACAGTGCTGTACCAGATCCGGTCAACCAATTCGCTTCTGCGGTTGCTCGCTCGAACGGCTGGTTGCGTGCGCCTGGCGATCCGCCGCCAATCGTACCTGCCGATCGCTCGACAACCCGCCCACCCATTGGCCGGCGGTGCGGGCTGAGTAAGAGGGAGGTACATACAGAGGGGACGCAGGGACAAGACACAATAAGAGACGGAGCCACAGCAGGGCACACGGGGGGCCATGATGGCCACCGACGGGATCGCGCCGCCGCCGCGCCACAACGGCCGCCAGCAGCAGCCGCAACAGCAGCAGCTGCCGATCGTGCTCGAGCCTGACACGGAGCTGGATGTTGAGACGGCGAGCGTCCTTACCGCGAGCCGGTACGAGCCCGACGACGATGGGGAGGACCACATGCGCAGCAGGACGCCCACGATACCTGCCAACATCCCCGACCATCCTATCCCGTCGATGCAAGAGGCCTTCGCCGAGTCGTTGGTCGAGGTGACAAATGGAGGCTTGGCACAGAAACCGAAGCTCAGGACCGGGGATGCGAAGAGCCGGCGGGAGAAGCTACTCGACGAGGACAAGTCTGAGGGACCACCCGCCGCATTATGGAGACTCCGCCCTGGTCAAAAATGCCACGAGCTCCGGAAACTGATGGCCCAGATCTCGTTTGGTGTATACTTGTTGCTGAGAGGGCTGGCCAACAATAACGGCCAAGTCATCACGATTCTGCAGGGGCACATTGACGAGGTGGACGAGTTCCTGGAGACGACCATCGAGGACTTTACCATTGCGCTGAAGGACCTCAACGAGCGGATCGAGTACCTGAAGGTTCCCATGGAGAACATGGAGGTGTTCGAGAAGATGCTGGAGGACCGCAAGTTTCGACTACAGATCGTGGAAGGTAACGTTAAGATCGAGCACATCCTGTCGAGAACGTCGACCGCCCTGGCACAGTCCATTCGAGACATCTCAGAAGGTGTCAGGTCCACCAAGCAGTTCAGCGCTTATCTTGAGTCGCAAAAGGACGGTATATGGCGCAAGGAGAGGCCCGATGTTGTCGACATATTCGATGCAATGAAGGGGAATACGGAAGGCTGGTACCATGCGTTTCTGGGCCTCGAAGAACAGAGTAACACACTGAGCGGCCTCCTGCTCAGGCTAAATACTATGATCTCTGAGATGGATCAGAAAGCCGGAGAGGTTAGCAGAAAAACGAGAGTACGTGGCCTTATCGGGCGAACCGTTGGTAAATATAGAGTGGTACTGACTTATTTATAGTTCAGCATACAGCCTTTCTCAGAACCCGACGATTCGCAACCTCGATCACCTCGATCCCCTACGAGCTCGAATCAGTCAACCCCACATGCATCACCTCCAAGATCAAAGGTACCAACGGCGCCACCTCGCATCTCTCTGAACCTTGGACGCATGAGTACCTTTCTTGGAAGGCCAACAAGCACAGCGTACTTCGATCTGCCTCTGCGCGAGAAGGATGAGATCAAGGAAGAAGGTGAAGCCAGAGACACTCTTCCCGCTTTCCAATATACCCCTGCCGAAAGGGACGAGGCTGTCCCGGTCGAGAAGTCCCCCGATGTTGAATCTAAGGCGCAATCTCCGACCCACACGGACGGGACCCTGTCCCCTGAGTCGCCGCCGCCTGATGATGGCGCTCTTTATATCCTCCAGCCAAGGACATACACCCCACTACCACCTGCTCCCCTACCTTCACCACGTGTCCAAGAAGGTCCTAGCTTTTCAAGGGACGAGCGATTCGCAGAAATCGAAATCAGCTTGCCTGACAACCGCCGCGATACCCTTCAGCCTCCCACACCCTCATCGCCCTTCGAGACAGAACAGCCGCAGCCCAAGCAAAGGACCTCGCTAAGACAGCGAGTCTCACTGAAGACAAATCCACCCGAGTCTATCCAGGTGCCGCCGCCGAATGCCCTTGAGCTACAGCGGCCCCGCTACCCAACTCCACGTACTCACACGGCTCCAGACTCGGCGTACGGATCTGACTTTGACCGGACTGCCGTTCAGTCGATGGCCGACAGCTCGCATGCCGACTTTTCACCACCCGTCTTTCCTAATCTCATACCTTCACCTCATTCCGACCAACAATACTTCCGGCCTGTCCAGGCCAGTCCCCACTCTCCTCTGCAACAAAGACCCCACACTGCAGGCACCCTGCCACGACAAGGCTATCATCAGCGCAATGTTCCCTCGGCGATGGGCATGAGCATGCTGAGCAGCGTCAGCACTCTGCACCCCGAAGGAAGCGTCGCGGGTAGCAGCCGGACACTGAAGAAGAAGCGCAGTGCGTTCGGCTGGCTGAAGAAAGCGTTCTCGCTTGACGAAGAAGAGCGTGCGGCCTTCGAGCAGCGGAAGCATGAACAGTCGAGGAACCTATACTACGACGGCCGCAGCCCCAAGTTCCTGGACGGCAAACGCATACGGTGAAGTAAGCAAGTTGAAACAACTTAGTTACAGCCGGTAATATGCCGTGGAACTACCTCAGGGGCTATAAGACAGGTCGACTAATAACCTTACACAACCGCGTCGCGCACAAGCGCGCGATTATATACCCACATGAGGGATTGCTCGTCTCGATGATCGTCGAATAAAGACGACGCTCGACGGGCGCAATTTCCCCATTGCACAGTGAGCCGCCGTGTTTCGGCGTGTTTGAATCGTCGTTCTCCTGATACCCCACATCATACATACCCCAAGTCAATTTTACGCGAAGCATAGCGAGCCCGTGTTCTCATTTGTCTAATCAGTCAATGTTGTTGCTACTGCTTCTCATCTGGATAATATCATCCACCACCAGCGCCTCCTTTTCTAATTTTGAAAATGATTTACGGCATCATACAGCAGGCCCTCTTTTGGTCTTTGGTTTCTTTATTTTTGGCATGGAAGTATAGGAAATCTCGAGGATCTCATTCCAAACAAGGAAAGGTCCACGAAGTTGGAGGCGCTTGGCGGCAGGGGACAGCTGTCGTCGAGGCGCGGATCATGTGTAATGTATCATATGATAATTTCTCACTAATATGAGCCTCATAACGGCCGAAAGGATTAATGGTGAATGATATCCAAGAACGAATTGCTCGAATTTCTTGCCATTGATCTGAGTCTTATATAGACTGAAAATATCCTCTGTTCACGCCGCTGTTCATCTTCTTTTTATCGCTTCCCAGGTGCGGCGTGGCGAATACCATGGGAGATACAATCCGCGAGTCGCATTCTCATGGACTTCGCAACAACGTACACTAAGCTCGTCTTCTTTTTGTTAAAAGCGCAAGCAACATTCGTAGGCCCATTTAGCGTACTTCTCTTGAAGTCTTTTGCTCTCTTCGATCCACGTGCTGAGAGCCGAGACACCGTCGATGAGATCGCGAGTTATCATATCGGCAGGTCCACCTCTGGCTTCGAAGCACGCAATCGTGCCATCTAAAACGCTCCGATAATGAGTAAATTGCGACATTCGAGCAGCGAGGTTGAGACGATTAAGTAGCAACCGGTACCCTGGCAAGAATAGTTTCTGGCACCAGAGAAGTGACGTATCAGTGGTGAAAATAGAAATGGTTGGGCCCGCAAAAACTTCCTCGAGATGAACAGAGTTCTGTTTGAGCAGACTTTTGTTTTGGTCTTTAGCTAAAAAGGAAAACATGTCGATAGTGGTGTCAAGAATAGTCATAGCTTTTTGGAGCGAATGATTGTCGCCTCTTGTGGACAAGCCCCCTTGCTCTAAGATTGCAAAACCCTATTGCGCCATCAAAGTCGACTTGGTCTAAGTGCAGTTTACAGAGCAGTGCCCAGGTTGCTCGCGAAAGGTCTATTTGTCCGCATTCGAGATATGCCAGAAAAAGTATCTGGAGCGCCTGAACGACAAAAGGGCGGATTTGTGGTTTTGTCATGCTCTCAAGTGTAACCACTTCCTCGAGCAGACGGCGACCATCTGCGTGCTGATCTTGTTCGCATTTCATCTTTCCCAGGATCCATAGGCATTCACAAAGTCGGTAAACATTTTGTGGGTGTTGGTTCCGCAAACTCGTTTCCACTTTGGACAGTACTGCAATGTTCCCTGAAATGCTAGCCATCTTGAATTCGGCATCAACATACTGTAAATCGTCTCTACCATACCTCTCTTGGATATCGTAATCCACTCTTGTAAAAGCTGGAGTCTGTTGGCCAATGGATATCCTACGAGTAGTTTCCATTCAGAGCCTGATAGATATTCTCGACGCTTCTTACTCGTCCACACACAAGCGCCAACGTCCTCTCCAGTCAATGGTCTAATCAACGAGTTTGCAACTTCTCTATGCTGCTCGCGCTTGTCCCACATGATCAAAGCATATACTTGCGAACAGAGTCGTGCGAAACAACTGTTTTGATTCATCTGCTTCGTCCGCTCATGCTGTAGCAGTAGCAGGCTTTCGTCTCTGGATTCCGCTGTTCCGGTTTCATACAGATTTGCTGCTAATGGGTAGGACATGTATGATTCGTATCTTTCAGCTCCGGGTAGAGGGGAATCTCTCCAGTGAGTTCGCACATGTCGACAGAGTGCTGTGGCCTCTTCCCATTTGCCGTCATTGATAATACATGTTATCAGTAGCAAGTGAGCCTGGTATTTCAGAAGAGCTGGAGTTTTTTCGACATCGTAACAGTTCAAGAACAATCTGATTAATCGTGCCCCGCTATCATAATACTCTTTACTCCAGCAAAAAAGCGTGAGCACGATTTCAGAAGAGACTCTCTCATGATTTCCTGCTCGCTCAAAGTTCGTCGAGGTTATCGGGATACTAGGTGTAAACAAGCTCCTTTGCATAGTGTTAGTATGCTTTATGTATGATGCTGTTGTTGCTGGGCTGATAGAAACCAGCAGCAATCTCATAGAGGGTCATAATCCTCATTCCAAAACTGATCTGTAAGGTGTTGTCTTCGAAAACGTCTCAAAGCAGATGCTGCTAACATGATAGAACATGCCCTTGAATTCGCCAGAAAATGGCTCCCGACCTGCCGTAACTAGACCCGATCTCTCACAAGAGGATGAAGTGAGATGTGCCAGAAGTCGTCTATCTCTCCAGGTCGGACTGTGGAGTATATGAGAGATAAAGTCTTCAGTTCCCCCATAATCTTGCCAAACAGAAGCTGGGACCACGTATCTTTTTGAGGAAAGATAGAGAGCCATTCTGGAACCCCATTATTATGAATGATATCTGAGTGATAATTTGAGAAAAGCTCTTCAGAGATGTCAGCCTCATCAAAGATTGCTAAGATGTCAAGGAGCTGGGATTTTGCCATGCCTGATTTCAACCGACGTCGCAGCAGATCAAGCGACATCTCCCCAGTCGTAGACACCGATTGTTCCCTTTGTGAGATATCTGATCTGAAGTACTCGCTTATTGTCGGTGTCATCTGGAGAATCTCGCGCTGTTTCCCTCATAGTAAGACAGGAAATCCTCTAAAGCAACAGAATTATCTGTAGCGTACAGATGTGCACCGGCCTGGTCAATTGCTAGTGGGAGATAGCCCAGACGCCGAACAAAACTTTTGGCATGCTGGGTATTGACCTCATTTCGCTGGCAGTAGCTAGTCTTGTACAAAAGCTCGATTGCATCATGTTCGACCATGCCCCTCAATTCTAGAAACGCGTCGTTCGACGCAAGACGTCTCGTGTGGGGGGCCCCGAGTCGTAATGATTACGCTTGAATGGGTGCTGTGAGATAGAAAGTCTCGAAGATGCTTGAATTCATTGGGATTGTCATGATTGTCGCAAACAATCAGCCATCTCCGAGGCCACTCGGAAAGAATAGATTTGACAAAATCAAACGCGCGCCTCAGCCATCCTTTGGCACGTATTCGAGAAGCATCGCGTGAACTGACTCGCAGTGCCCAATAATCCACGGTAGGACATCCGTTATGAGATGTCCGACACGTGCAGAGTTGTCAAGAGATTGGATATGCGTCTTGATGGTGTCTGCGGCATAGAGTATGATATTTGCGTGAGATCTTAAGGGTTGAAGATACTCTGCTAATCGGGCGTTGTTCTTGGTGAAGAGCACAACTCGGGTACCTGTGTCCTTAGCAAGTCTGGACAGCTGAGCCAACAGCGGCGAGAGTCCCAATGACTGTGAAGGGATCCGCCATGTTCGTGAGAGATGCATCAGTTTGGAGGGCAAATAGCTCTCCCAGGCTGGCAAGTCACAGGTTCGAAGTGACAAAATTACACTGTATTCAAAAATGGTGTTTGACTATAGAAAATGCTGAGACCCAATGTAGAAGTCGGCTTGCGTGGAGACCCGAATGATTCTACGGAACGATGACTACGACAACAGCACAGGAGGAAGAGTGCGGTGGGAATAGGGAAGTTTGAGCTGAAAACTTTATCTAGGCGCGCCTCCTCATTATCGCGAGGCTGCCATGTAGCCACACGAGACTAGAACACAAATTAGACGCCAAGCAAGGTTGTGTGGCAGATTTGAGCGACACACCGCCACAGGTTGCTCGGTTGGGGACCGGGAGACATTCTATTGACTGATCCTGCTAGTTAAGAAGCCATAGGATTTTCTGCCATGGAGATTTCCGTTGTCAAGCTGTCGTCAGCAGGCCTCCCGCAACATCATTTCTGGCCCGTTCGTTGTCGCCTTTATCAAAAGTCCAAATCGCAACTCAACCTGAGGTATCTCGGTACCCACTTAAGGGGCATGGGTGGACTAAATAAGGGGCTCCCCACTTGGTTCCGTCCTGTCAGTTTTTTCCAACCACCCCGCGAGGCGTAGCTGCATTTATACAAACCACCACCCAAAGCATCTTATACCAGCCCGACATACTAGGCACATGCGGATTACCTTCACCTCAGGGTGGCCTACTACATAGAAACTGATCCGTGTCAAAGCGTGTTGGGCTTATTGGTTCGATTCATCTATCAAATGACCAATTAGCTACAGCTGTTTACAGGAGCCTTTATCTCTCTGCATTCAATGCATACAAGTCAAATCAATGGCAGCCGATCTTCTAATATCTCAAGCCCGCATGACTGGCCAGAAGATGAAGTGCTAAGGCGTCTAGCCCGCCGTACGCCAGATGTTTGGGACTCCATGCTCGAAGAGACGGGCGCCGTTAACGGCATAACTCTGTCACGCAATCCGTCATCCTCCGCCGGAGACCTCGACAAACTTTCAAGCGAGACTGTCATTCTAATCTTGCAACATCTCGACCTGCAAAGTCTCTGCAAGTTCATGACCGCATCCTTCCGCGCAAAAGAACTAGTAGAGTCAATGCTTGCATATCAAAATCTTTTGAAGCATGCATCCACGGCTTTAATTGTCTTCGGGAAAACACACCTGGCAGGGCATCACACTGCACTGGACCTGCACGCAACCCTGTTATCAGAGGAATGTGTATCCTGCCATCGGTTCGGAGCATTCCTCTTCCTGCCCACTTGCGAGCGTGCATGCCTCGACTGCCTGCATCGTAACATGCGGTTCTGGGTAATACCTGCCAAAGAAGCCCAGGAGACATACGGGATCCCGCAGAAAGAGATGCACCGGCTTCCTGGTATGATGTCAATTCCGTTTGGGAAGCGACGAGGACGGCGCAAAAAGCTAGTTAGCGTCAAGGTCGCTTTGGAGCTCGGTCTAGCCATACATGGTTCACGGCAAGAAATGACGACCTGGGTGATGCAATCAGGCAAGCTGGGCGACAAATTGAACGAATATAGCTGGTGGGCCGAGGCAGGCGAGAGCCTTCTGGAATGGAACACTGAGGACCCCATGTTCCCTCCACGAAGTACGTGTTGGGGCAGCGCTTCGATTAGATTCCCACATTTGCGGCGCGACCAAACAGTTGATCCCGGCTACTGGTGTGAGGGCTGTAGGTTTTGGAGGAAGAAAATCAGCAAAGTCTCAAACTACAGCCATGGTATGGACTATATCGGCAAGTCACCAGAGGATGAGAAAGAGCTTGAGGTGCGCCACAGGCAGGAGCTGCGGGACTGGTCAAAAGTTGGGCTGATAGAGCATGCTCTTACTTGTCCGGGAGCACAAGAGCTGGCAAGCCTTCCTGTGGAGGAGAAATGAGTCAAAGAGACTAGCGTTTTGTAAGAAATCGCGAGTGTGTACATATGTTCATTTTCGTAAAGGGAATACAGCTCGGAGCTGCTTCAAGCTCACCGTATATTATCTTTAGAGGGTTAGAGAACATTCGATGTTACTAAGAAGCCCAGGCTAGCACCTGGGGGTTGACAATACATATTATCAAATCAAGCAAGCTTCACTGTGTCCTGGTCTCGTTAAATAATAAAGGTGCTAAGCTCAACCCCGATCCGGCCTCCGTAGTGGGGCCGGGTTCCGTGGTGTCAGTCGTAGAGAGACCTCCGGGTTTGTTCAAAACTGATTGATGGCTTCGGATTAAGAGAAGGTTCTGGCCCGAAAACCCGCGGACCGCTCGGTGATGACCTCATGATTTCGCCCGCGAACACAAATTAGGCAGGAATTCGCAAAAGAAAGCCGGCCTTTACGCTAACTCCGTAAAGCGAATATCACGACACTTTTTGATCTCAGATTAATCATATCTTCAACCCTCAACCTGTAAAAGGTGAGAAGACAATAGCGTTCATTTAAATCTCAACCGCAATCTCCAGTGCGTCAGTGTAATCCAGGACAGCCGGAAGATGCCCGCCGATTGTACCTCCGAGAGATTGCTCTTCACGGCAGCTGGAGGCATGCAGAGTGCTGCATTGCTTCAATTGCTCACTGGCAAGTGGAAAAACTTTCGACTCGGCGTGCACTCAGCAACCACTGCAGCTAAGCTGAGAAGCCAATATCCGGATGCCGAAATAGTGGAAGCCGATCTGGAGGACATCAAGTCAGTAGAGGCTCTTGTCCAGAATGTGAACGTTATATTTCATGTCGGTCCTAGTATGCATGCTAGGGAGACTGAGCTGGGCCTACGGGTGGTCGATGCAGCAGCTGCGCAGAACAGGAAGCACCCTGGTGTCATCAAACACTTTGTCTTCTCTTCTGTGATCGGTACGCAGTTGCGCAAGCTTCTTAACCACGATTGCAAGCGATATGTGGAAGAGGCATTGATGGAAAGCGGGCTTCCGTATACGATTTTGCAGCCGACTCATCGTATGGACATGCTGCCTTTGAAAGCGATTTTGTCACAGAAAACCGAGACCACGGAAAGACCACTCAAGTTCATGGCCAATTGGAAGCCTGAAAACAAGATGTCATTCGTCACTATACGGGACCAAGCCGAGGCAATCAGAGTTGTTCTCGAGGAGCAGGAGAAGCATTACTATGCGACTTACCAACTTGTCTCAACACCAACGCCCATTTCATATGCCGAGTTCGTGAAGCGAGCAGTCAGTCAAGCAGACAAGGAAATTGAAGTGGGTTACAAAGGGTTTGAGGAATCAATATCTTTCTATCTGAATATGTTGTTTGGCGGCGAAGACAAAGTTGGTCCGGAAGTGAAAGACAGTCTGGAACGGATGCTGCTCTACTACAACGATCGTGGGCTTCTAGGCAGTCCTAACCACCTAGAATGGCTCATTGGGCGAAAAGGAGAGACTGTTGAAGAATGGGCTAGAAGCCAACTTGCTTAAGTCAACTCAAGCAGTCAGCAAATGCTGTGCAATTAGTTCACAGCCCTATATATTTCTCGCGGGCCCTTGTCATCTAATGATATTTTAAGAAAGAGTTAATATATGAAGTTTATCCAGAGAGATACTATTTGGTGAGGCAAGAAACCCTCGACTAATTAAATACATGTATCGTCTCCACGAATCAGGTCACGATAAGACCACCTATCAGCGTATCTACTACGACAGACGTGTGGCAGGGGTCTGAAGCGACTGGATAGGTGTGTTCTTGCTGAGCGTAGACAGCTATCCCGAAGAAGGTTACAATCATACGAGCTAAGGATCTTGGAGGCTTAGTGGGGCATCTCCTCCCTCATTGTGCGCTGGCGTGAGATTTGCATCTGGGTAAGGAGAGGGGAGAGGGGCAAGAGGGGCGCCAGCTGGCATCTCCATCGTTAGCCGATAAAATTCCCTCGCTGTGGATGAATCTCTTCGCGATGGTAGTAGCCTTGTGATAGAGCTGGGGTATCTGCATTTACCAGGATCAGGGCGTGCTCTTCATTGTCACTGGTCGGTTTGCTCTCCGTTTGGTTACCTTGCTTCGTCCGATCATGGCCGCAGAGACTTCCACGGCGGCCACGGCCCCGGCGCCACAGGCGGAAACACCCGCCTCGCACGAGCCAATTGAGGCGGCGGCGCCTGGCGAGGTCGATGATCAATCCGACTTCGAATCTTCGGACTATGATGCTGTCTCTGTATCGGGCTCGACCAGCGTTGCCTCAAGTGTCTACCGCTTTGCCTATGAAAATGGCAGGAGATATCACCAGTACAAGAATGCGAGATATCCCATCCCAAATGATGACACAGAGCAGAACCGTGAAGATATGAAACATGCTCTTATGCTGGAATTGACAAAGTCAGTCCTTGTCTCAAGCAATGAAAAAGTAAACACATAAATGAGAGCTGACACAAAATGATACAGTGGAAAATATTTCTTCGCACCCATCGGAGACAACCCTCAGAAGATCATCGATCTTGGAACTGGCACAGGCATCTGGGCGATAGATGTTGCTGACCGCTACCCCAGCGCTGAGGTTTTCGGCATTGACCAGACTCCAATCCAACCGAACTGGGTGCCGCCTAATTTACGTTTCATTGTAGACAATATTGAGGAGGAATGGTTGCACGGGTCCGACTTTGACTTCGTTCACATCCGTCAGGTCATGCCCGTTCTTCGAGACGGCGAAAAGGTGCTTAGAAGCGCCTATGAGAATTTGAAACCTGGTGGATGGATTGAGATTCAGGAACTGGGTGGTCAAGCGCTTTGCGATGATGATACGATGCCCGAAGACTATAGTGTAAACAAATTCCTCGACAGGTGCCAGGAGGCTCTAGGCAAGTTTGGAGCCGACTTCCGCGCTGGCAATAAACTCCAGGAGCCACTTGAGAAGGCAGGCTTCACCAACATCACTTGCAAGAAACTAAAGGTGCCCATTGGCCCTTGGGCTAAGGTAAGTCTACATCTTTCATTTTGATCCCCTACTTTGACTGATCTCTCGAAGGATAAAACTCTGCGCCTCATCGGCATGTACTTCCGCTTGATCCTTGGTGATCTTCTCGGAGCCATGGGCGCCCGACCATTTCGTGCCCTGGGACTTAGCGAGGCCGAAATCGAAGTCTTCCTCGCTGGCGTAAGAAAAGATCTCAAGAGTGCAAGCGCCCACTCTTACTTCAATTATCTCTTCTGGACAGCCCAAAAGCCAACATCATCATAAGTCTGCAAATCGTACGAGGTAACAAGGGTGGCGGGGGCTAGTTTGATTTATCCCCTTTTGAAGCAAGCGTCTATGACACATCCAACTAGAAACAAGATTTGATTATGAAAGTCTATCTATGAATTTATCGACCTATATCCTACCTCGGCCGGATTTGGTTCCCATCTGAGCAAGAATTAGATACAGAAATTAACAATAAAGCTGGTTGAAGGTATTCTTGATACCCTCTCTTTCTCTTCCAACGTGTTTCCATTGGAACCTTCTGGTGCCAGCTCAAAATCGCTTCTTTGACAAGAAAGCGGAGCAGACCACCATCAAAGCCCCTGCGGCAATGACCATGATCCAAATGTCGGAAATGGTATTAACCAGAACGTCGATGCATCTGGCCTTCAATTGAGGACTAATACTCTCGAGTACTTTACTCTGAGATCCTGCAATAGCAGCCCTGATTTCCCCTGTCGTAAAACCCTGGCCATCCAGAACAGACTTCATCCCTTCGAAGGATTTGCTTTGGAAAATGGAACTGGCAATGCAAAGTCCTAGCATCTGGCTCTGGCCCTGTGAGATGTTCATGAACTGGATAGCCTCAGTGATTCGTTCTGGCTGGCAATATTTGCCAGCGATCGTGTAAGCAGCGACATTAACAGTCATTCCAAGGCCGAGCAGAACTGAGAAGCCATACGTGTAGCTTGTAGGACTGTCTCTCTGAATGATATGCATGCCAGCTGCGCCAGCTGTCAAAAAGATGGCTGAAACGAGATACCAGACCATGTGATACCCAGTGCGAGGCATCGCATATCCCGCAACCAACATAGAAGAAATGCAAAAGCAGATGAACGGTAGTAGTCGGACGGCGGCCCCAGTACCGGTATCTCCGTGAACGAATAAGAAATAGAGCGGAATGTAGTAGATCGAAACGAACAACGCTATGCCGCAACAAGCCATGATAAGCCAAAGAAGGAGTAGCTGGAAATGTCCGAGAAAGTCACAGGGAAAAAGTCGGTCAGCTACTGTGGTCAGCACAGCATATCGTTGCGTGATGGCAAAGGCGATCAGGAATGCGACTGAAAGAACAACACAGGCAATGAATCGCCCGTCGTTCCACGGCCAAATTGGTCCACCAAACGTGAAAGCCAGCACGAAGCAGGCGTACATGGCTGCAAACAGAAGCATCCCTAGCCAGTCTAATTTCTTGATCTTTTCGAAGAAAGGTGTATCTTGCCTTTGAGGTTGGGAAGGCAGAGCGAAAAGGTACATCGGAACGGTTACCGCGAATATGACTAGGTTTAGGTAGAATGCCTATCCCTGATTAGTGAAATCTCCTTTGACACTTTGAAGTGGCCACATACCCATCGCCAACTTGCTGAGCTGTCTGCAAACAGGCCTCCAATAATCGGACCTAATATACAGCCCCCACCATATACCAAACCTTCAATGCCGATATAGAAGGGCGCCTCGGTCGGCGTAGCGATTATCGTGATCAGGTTTAGAGTTCTGTGTTAGAGTCAGCGCGAATGTGCAACGTCCTGCTCGCTTAATGTCCTACCCAAGGTACATGCCTGCTCCACCGGCGCCAGCCCAAACACGACCTACTATGATAGCATTCATAGACGGTGCCGCACCACAAAGTGCACTTGCTGCAGCAAAATTTGCAAGACATGCGAAGAATAGCCATTTTGTGTCGAATATCCCGAAAGCCTTGCCCAGTGGCAAAATGGACACTGTCGATCCCAGTCCAAATCCCACTCCTAGCCATCCAAGTTGAGACACATTGTTAAAGTTCTCAGACACTGCGGCTTGAATGTCCGCTACAATGGTAGTGTCGAGACCATAGAGGAGGTTCGCTGAAAAGATAGCAATGCACACGAGGAGCCATCGAAATCCTTTGATCGCTCGTTCGGGCTGCTTACTCGTAGGGTCGGATGTGGAAACATTGTCCGAGGACTCGTTAGGCTTGAAGGTAAGGTCTTCATGTTTCTCGTTAGAGTTTTCCAAGACTCCAGTAGAGGTGGCTAATGTCATTTCTGAGTCTCTCACGGGGGAGGCCATGAAGGGTAATTACGACGCGTCCCTGCCGTTTCCCAGCGAATATACCTGTGAAAAGGTCTTGAATCTGTATGTATCATCGCAGCAAGCCCTGATGATATTTATCCTTCTCGATTGAAGTGGGCTCCTGCGGTATACGCCAAGCCTCTGAAGATTGTCTCTCGTGTAAGTGCGGAATGACGGAACTGTAATGGGTCTCAGAGAATTCAACCAATCAAAGCTCTCGGAATCACGGAATTCTCAACACTAAGTCCAAACTCCGGCACTATGAACGTCGAAGAAGACTTCATCTCTCGGACTCATTTCCAACCTGCGATCAAGCAAAATCCGACATTCCGATTAACTTATCAGTTCTATTCTCTCTGTATACGTTCTTATTTCTATATTATGATTACTCTTTTTGCTTCTGAGTCGCCGGAGACGCACAATTGTATCCACAAGCAATTAGCGTCATACAGCTCGATTCCTAAGCCATCACGGAAGCAAGTGTCCAGAGCTTGTGATCACTGCCGAGCTCGGCGAACCAAATGTGACCATGGAAGACCTTGCCAACCTTGCAAGCAGCGGGGCTTGGTATGCAATAGTAGAGGAGATCACAATGATGAAGCGCGAACCCTTCCGCAGGCACTGAAGTGAGTTAGCTCAGAGCATGATACGGACTGTGCAGTTTCCTGACCAAACGCAGAGAGATCAAAAGGTTAAGAGCTAAGATTGCAGAGCTCGAGATCGAACTTGAACAGGAGCGTCGTCATCGTGGGCCTGCGCGACCGGCCCCTACTCCATCCAATACAGCCTCTCCAGCGACACTGTCCCCTCGGCCTTCCAATTCGAATTTGTTGTCACGACCATCCGCTGACAACATAAAAGCTACTGGAGAAATCATTCTTCCCAAAAAGAATATATGGGAAGGTATTTACACAGCAACCGCCCGTTCAGACCAAAAATTCTACTATGGACCACTGTCGTCGCTCTACTTCATTGGTCGCATCGGGTCTTTCTTGGGTCGATCTCTTCAGCAATCATTTAGCGATCACTCAATGCAACCAAAGGGGGCCAATAAGACATTAGGCAATCCTGTTAATCCTGCAGATCACGACACCACTATCACACGACGAGGTGAGCCTGCAAGGCCAACAATGTCACGGATACAAGAAGAGCACTTTCTCAACTTGTTCTGGGAATCTCATCATAGCAACATGCCTATCATTGCGGAAGATGAGTTTCGGAGACATTACGACTCTCTATGGGAGTCATCAAAGTCGTACCGCAAACCATCGGCTCTCGTGGATATCGTTCTTGCGATATCCATGCAATATGGATGGGTTTTCATTGTGCCAAATCCTTCAAATTCAACTCAACATGATGATGCTAGTATTGCGGGACGGTGGTACTATCGCCGCTCCCAGAGTCTCCTGGCTGCTGAACTCGAGAGCCCATCCATTACGACGTTGCAGTGTCAGATTTTCTCCATAATCTATCTTTGCGTCGCATCTTTCCGAAACATGGCTCACACAACTTTGGCTATGGCAATCCGAACAGCAGAGATCCTTGGGCTTCATATTGAACCCCCAGAGAGTATGCCGCGCAGCGAGAGAGAGTTAAGAAAGCGTATCTGGGCTATTTTGTTTGACATCGAAGCCAAGACCTGCATCAACCTTGGGAGACCATTCTCTGTTCACGAGTCAGATATCAGCGTTACGGCGCCCTCGGACGACCACGAAGCTGCGGCTTTCTTCAACTCAAGCCTTGGCATATATGATAGCGAAGTGACCTGGCTCACGTACTCCTGCCAGATGACCAAAATGGTCAACATATCTGTCAATATTTACCATAGTCTTCACGCCAAATTCGCTGATGTCCTTGGCCGAGGAGGGCACCACAACCCATATAAGGATCCCCAGGATCTGGAATCATGTGCTGAAGCGCTAAGTTCGCTGATCGGACCCCTCAGAATTTGGGCTGATGAAGTTCCAAGAGGAATCAAATTGAAACGCCGAAATGGGGGTGATGCCATGTCTCTCGACCGGTCCTCTTTTATCACTGACACTACTGCTCCCACTTGGCTCCAACGTCAGCGTGTATGCCTCGAACTACTCTATCACAACATATCTTGCAGCTTCTATCGGCCCTTCATCAATTTTTGCCCAAGTTCGACACCAACAGCTCAGCGACATGCAGTAACAGGCCTTAACCATGCCATCACGCATACATTTATCTTGCATCAAGTTCTCAGTGAAACAGATGTCATGAACAGTTGGCAGGAGTTCTTCCTCTGGCAGTGGTGTGCGACCGCGACAATAATTGGTTTTCTTCTGGCGTACCCTGTTCATCCATCAACTGGAAATGCCCGAAAAGCAGCCGATAAAGCAATTGAAGTATTTGAGCGCTTTGGTAGTGACTTCGCCGTCTCTGCCAGCGCGGCAATTCTGACTCGCGAGCTTGTTGAGAAGGTCGATTTGCTCATGGAAAGATTGCGGAATGGGGTTACTGCGACCGCCAGCACTTCAGAAGAGACCTCGGCGGAGATTATAGCCAGTATTCCTGAGAATGAATCCGGGCAACTCGATATTTCACTGGAGAGCGATTCAGGATTCTCTGAGTTCATGGATTGGGCATCGGCAGTGGATTCATATAACAATTTTGAGGATTTGTTTGAAGATGCCAACGTGGGCATGAACTGGTGGGGAATGAGCTCAGAAGCTTAATCCGAGTGGTATCACAATCAATGCCAGATGATTTGATAAAGAATTACTAGGTATCGTTGGGCCGGTTGGCCCCTGACACAGATGAGCGTAGGACTTGGTTTATGCGCATACTAGAATCGAATAAAAACAGTTTCGCGCCTAGCAAACTCGATTTTAATGCGATAGTTCCGCATTGTCTTGCAACGAAGGGGTTTACTAAGTGATTATAAGAGGACAAATAGCTTTACGTGGCCGTTAGATGTAATTGCCCCCTGCCGTCACAAATTTTTAGGGTGGGTATAAGGAAGGAAAAGTCGAATCATGACGAAATACGCCTAGGTCGAGACAAATATACATTGCCACTTCGAATGATGCCTAGTGACAACTACGCAAAAAATTCTAGGATGAAATGATTAGATCACTATGCACAATGAAAGCTGCCAAAATTGTGTACGCATAATCCATCAGCCACCGTACCCAGCTTCAGGAGTCCATATGATTAAGCAACGCATTGAAATCTTTCTCACTGTTTCCAATCTTTGTTATATCACCGCCGCGACGTACGCGGATCTCCTCAGCCTCGACAGTGTACTCCAGAGCTTCATTTCCCTTCCCCCGAGCTCGCGAGATTGACCCTATTCGCCAAGCGGAGCGGGATTTTCCGCACTCACCAAAGTTGTCTACAAGACCCAAATCATCGTACATACTGTAGCTGGGTAGCTTCCTGGACTAATCTATGAACTACGATCAGCTTGTGGGCTGTATGCTGATCAATTAAACCGTAACGACAGTCTCCCCAGTCCTTGATAATACCTGCACACATTATAGAGAACCAAAAAGAGAAGAGAAAGGAAGAAACCTTGAGGCAAGGAAGTGCTTGATCACTGTGAAGCCTGGCATGGTAGGGTAGTTCGAAGATTCTAGGCTAGGCGACATTCTGGCATGGTAGGAGGTGGGCTGCTCAACCTTGGCGAATCTCATCCGTGACACAACCTGCGAGTGGCCTAATGGTTCATAACTATGGCGTAGCAATATTTGGATCCTGTACAACACTTCGGATGAGGTCCCCCAGCTCCTGCCAGCCTTCCTCTCCCCACGCTCTTCTCAACAAGGGCATTACTCACCATCCTTGGGTATTGTGTTAGCGTCATCCGAGCCCGTCTTGGGAAGCTGGGATGTGACAGCCCCGCTTCCGTGCATAAGGATGGCCCAACTTGAGCCGCATTTCTCAGCTGCAATAAGAAGTGCTCCTCTCGGTCGATTGGCTGCAAGTTTGTGCTGTATCCTGGCACTGGGAAACCAACCGGACACACCTCGTCGTCTACATGGATCATGGCAGCCTGCCCCGATTGACGTGGCTTAGCGCCCCTGGCTACTTTGCTGACACTATGTACATGTACTATACCTATACTATACGATCAACCTACAGTAGGCTCCCAGATATCTAGGTGGGGGACTTGTCACCAGGTGTCAACCGGCCTTGGCTCCCGCAGTGGGGCGACTGGCTAGTGATTGACTTGTGAACACATGTGAGGGAACCTGGCATCAACAGGCTTGCAAGGCTTGCAAGCCTTTGTTCTGTGGCCAAAAACATTTGTTCGACCTTGGTAGCTAGGTAACGCTAGGGGGGACAGCACAGTGCTGTCCCCCGACATTCTGGGCCGTGATTATTGCCGTAACAACCCCCAACACCCCGCCCCCCAACTTATCACCTTAGCTACCCGTGGCAGCACGCTGTTTCTCAATCTTCGCAGCTCGTCCAGAATACTGTTCAGAATCCAGATTTACTCAAGCAATGCCTGCCTATGGCTTTGCAACTCACCTGGCTGCTGCTGCCGATAGTTGTACTGTTACTTTCAAAATGGTTGCTAATCGACATACACACATCGCGATCGATTCCAGCCTCGTTCGACCTGTTGACACTCACCGCCCAAGATATCGCACAACTCCTTGACAACCATACTTTCACCTCGCTTCAGCTAACAAAAGAGTATCTTCGACGGGTTGAATTAGATGACAGGTCCGGCTTGCAGCTCCACAGTATACTGGAGCTCACACCTCCGGCAATTGCTCTCCGCGTGGCGAGCGAGAGGGATATGGAACGACAGAAGGGCATAACACGGGGCCAGTTGCATGGTGTTCCAATTATCATAAAGGCGTGTGTTTGAAGTATGAAGCACATACCCCTCACTAATAACCCAGATAGGGCAACATGGCGACCGATGAAAACCTCGGCATGAGGACGTCCTCAGGAAGCTATGCGCTTCAGAATGCCACAGCGACCCGCAATGCCTTCATAGTCGAGAAGGCCCTAGAAGCAGGCTTAATAGTCATTGGCAAAGCCAATCTTGGGGTCGGTAATCACTGAAGCTCTGCCCTGTTAGGTTTAGTCGTCTGATCCTTTCAGCAGGAACTCAACGGCTTCAAGTATGCCTAGCCCTCTTGCCGAAGCATTTAGTTCACACCGAGAATAGCCACTGATGATAGTGCGACACAGAGATAACAGCCTCAGCCCAGGATGGTCGCAGCTAGGAGGCGAGACTCTTTCGCCATACGATTTGCAGCACCCTTGCGGATCTTCAGCTGGTCCGGTCGCTGCAGTTGCTGCAGGATTCGCCCCATTCTCACTGGGCACTGAGACACAGGGCTCTATCAGTTGCCCTGCATCATTCACTGCCTTGTACGGACTAAAGGTCTCCACAGGTCTTCTCTCACGGAGCGGGATATTGCCGTCATCAACTACATTTGACTCTCCTGGGATTTTGGCGAAGTCGGTGTGGGATATCGCTGCTCTACTAAGCGTCATTGAAGGTGTTGATCCGGATGATCCGGTCACGCAAGACTCGCAACCTTTCATCAAAAACTTCACAGCATCGCTTGACGCCAACTGGACTGACTTCCGGATCGGCATAGCCGACAAGGAGTGGTTTTGGTCCATTCTTCCCGGCTTCACCGGTGACCAAGCTGATATTGATGACGAAGAACATGTAGAGTTGATTACACATCCCGTGAAGTAATAGCTAACTTGGGCCTGCAGATGTTTTCTTTAGGACTTAACGCTGTCGCCGAAATGGAACGGCGCGGGGCAACCATCGTCCCAGATGCGAAGATTCAAAGCGGCCGACATTCTTTAGGCCATGTTCAAAAGCTGATGGGGAAAATAATACGTATCGAGACCTTTTAATTCTGTTTCCCCGTTACATTCATGCCAATTCTAACGCGCGGCATAATCCAGGACATGAAATGGGGCCGGGTTTTGTGAAACATGTTGCAAGCCTTCATGGCGTCCAAGTCAAGTCCCTGGAAGAACTAGTCAACTTCAACCGCCACCACCCCGAGCTATCATATGCTGAACGTGAGTCCATTTAAACGTGTAGATTAATTTTGAGTGTTATTCATTATCGCTAGGCAATGCCGCTCAAAGGTATCTTGAGTCCGCAATCAATCAGCACCTTACTGAGGAAGAGTACCGTGCGGCGCTCCTGGAAGCCAAGGAGATTGCCATTGATAACGGCATCATCGAAACACTCAACAAGTACAAACTGGACGCGCTTGTTCTACCTGCATGGACGGAAATGAGCATATATGCAGCTTGGGCACGTAAGTAACCTTGATCAATCATTTTCGGGGGTAGTATTTGGGTAGATTCGTACTCATTTGCCGATGATAGAAGCACCGACTGGCACCGTGCCTCTTGGAAAGTACCGGCAAGGCAAGCCATATGGCTTAGGGTTTGTCGCACGCCGCTTCGACGATGGCAAGCTGTTGCAGATCATGAAATTATACGAGTCCACATTTCCCCCTCGTCTCATCCCCGAGAGAATGCGATGGAGGAGATGGGAGCGTATATTGCCTCGAAAGTATCTGGGTAAATTCTCATAGTCGGAAGACAAGTCTAAATCCTCTTACCCTTTCTAACCTTTGCTCGTGGACTTGCACTCATCAAACTGAAGTGAAGAGGCAAATTATGACACCGTAAAACTGCTGGCATGCGAATTCATCAAATCACTCTCTCGGGGCCACAGCGCTGCACAAAACTCTCATAGGCCCACAGGATATTCGGTAACACCAGTGCTCGTTAGAGCCGGGCTCGTCTGTTGCTATATGGAACATTAGCTTTCCTTTGCCCAATGCGAAACACGGGTACTGTACGGCCTGGTGGGGAATGCCCTAGTGATTTTAAATGCCAAGCAGTAATAAAAGTTCTCGAACGCTGATTTATACCTGAAACCATGGAATTCCAGATGTGGTGTGGACTAGGTGGAAACATCGTCCTTAATTCCCTACAGAAATGATTGAACAGCTCACTGAACTCTGATATCTCGAGAGACGAAGTTGATCGCATAATAACAAATTCTGGCTGTGAAATTGACGCCTTTAACGTTAAAAGGGGAAATGACGTTTAGGCACCAAAACAGCTAAAATGCGGTTAGTGATTTAAATATGAGTTTCACGAGCAACACTCGCATCTAAATCCAATCAGAAGATGGGGCTTTAGCCGCTGGGCTATGCTCTTAGCATGACAAGAGCACCTAGACCATTTGATTTTCAACAATGGCGCCTCGGGATTGGTGGTAAGATATAATCTAACGCTTACTTTCCATGATTGCTGCCCTTGCATCCGGTGGCCGACCCGGAGCCGGCCAGCACCGCAATCCCCTCAAAAGGCGATATAGAATCGCTTTTATTGCATGGCGACCGGACCGGCGCTCGCTTGAGGTTGGGGCCACTCTTCTAATATATCTCGGACGACGGGATGGCCCTATGGCTCTCACTGGTGGAAACGGAGATCCCCGTAAGGTTGGATCCAGCGGAGAATTTAAGGGCCAAAACGGAAGAACCATCGCAACAACTCAATTGAGAAACACCGAACCCATCACAACTTCTCTTAGAACAGGATCTTATGTAATCGATGGTCACTTGTATAGTGGCTCATTTTCGTATATTATGAACGCGGATCTCATGATGGATCGCCATGGAGTTGTTATTCCACCAACATCGTAATTCACAAAACCTCTCAAGAATTTGGATCTAGCCACCATGAAACATTACATCTTTAAAGCCATTCTCTCACTAGGCGTATCTACAGTATGGGCGGCACCAGCTCCGGACCCCGTCGCTCTGGCGCCGCGAGCCACGCCGACACTTTACCTTTGTGGTGACAGCACAATGGCGAAGAATGGCGCCAACGACGGTGATACGGATGGTTGGGGTCAATATATCGGCCAATACACATCACTGACCACGGTCAACGAAGCAATTGGTGGTCGGTCGGCACGGTCCTACTGGAACGAGGGTCGCTTTGCGACTGTTGCTGGTTTGGTGAAGTCTGGCGACATTGTGGTGATTGAGTTCGGACACAATGATGGTGGCACGCCCACATCCAATGATAATGGTCGCTCTGATTGCCCTGGTTCAGGCACAGAGACCTGTATATCTGATGCAACCGGCGAGACGGTTTATACATTTGTATTCTACGTCATCCAAGCGGCCAAGTTGATGCTGGCAAAGGGTGCTACTGTTATTCTCAGCTCGCAAACTCCGAACAACGCTTGGGAGACCGGATCATTCGTTTGGGCACCTCCTCGATTTGTTGGATATCAGAAGACGGCCACCACAGCTTTGGCTAACAGTGCTGTCACCTTTGTCGATCACTTTCAGGCGACTGATAACATGTATCAGAAGCTTGGTAACTCGGCAACCAATGCGCTGTACCCGAACGATCATACACACACCAGCCCTGCAGGTGCTAAGCTTGTTGCGGAGGCCTTTGCCGAAGCAATTGCTAAAAAGATGAACGGTACAACTAGCTTGGCGAGCTATATAACTACTGTACCTAATGTGTACCGTCTCTAAAGACTGGAACGGTTTTAACAATGAAAATCTTTATGTCATGAAAATCTTGTTATCTTTCCCTCCTATCAAATATTATACAATAGCGCAAAAGCGCAGTCGTCATCGAATAATTTGCATTGTACATTTACACTAAATCTTGTGCCTGGCCTCCGTTTTGATATTTTCGTTTTGAGATACCTAGATACGAACCCACAAAACTAGACAGTCATTTAGATCGGTGTTGTGTTGGCCAGAGTTTAGATTTGTTTACTAAAACCCAATGTTTTTGCTTTGTCTTCAAACCGATCTATGCTTGAATTCCTCCCTTTAAAGCTGATGTCTTATATCATGACGACAAATCGATTTGCGCCGGTCCACATTGCCTTAAATCCTTTCTTCGCCTTTAGCACGGCTATCACTAATTTTTGGGTTGTCGGGCAATTATGGCACCGAATTATTCTCCAACTCCTCTCTCCTATCCAGTAATGTAAGCAGTTAGTAATAGGATAATAGAGACTTGAGCGAGACCGCCAGTTGACGAATTATGTTTCATAATCACTTACAAGAAAACTCCAAATTCAGCCACATACGCCAGCCAGTATTTGACAAGCTGGTCAAGTATTTCTGGCTCCTGCTCAGCTAGATTGTGTATCTCGCCTCGATCTTTATCCATGTCAAATAATTGCCATCTTTCTGGTCCTTTTGGTTTTGGAATAAACACTGCCTTCCATTTCCCTTTGCGTATGGCCTGGTGAAAGAATAGCTCCCAGCCTATCACAGTGTTCTCGTCATGCACTTGTTCCACCTGTTCTCGTAGCAATGGTAACCAAGACTTGCCTTTGACTGGCACCACCTCACGGCCCCGAAATGTCGATCCAGGTAGTGGAACCCTAGCTAAGTCCAAGATCGTGGGTAAGATGTCCATGACTGTTACGAAGGCATCCGAAATACGCCCTCTTGATCGGCCTGTGAGAGGTGGGTAGTGTACAATAGCCGGACATCGTATGCCGCCTTCGGTTACGTATCCCTTGTGCAAGCGGCTAGGTGCCGTAGCTGCTTGAGCCCACCGCGGACCATACCAGATAAATGAGTCCCGGTTGCCAAGGTTGTCGGTATCATTGTTGTACTCCTTGTCGATGGCTCGCTTTATAACGTCACCTGTCATCGGGATGGCTTCGAGTACACTCCCTTCAGCCCCATTGTCCGACATAAACACAACAAGAGTGTTATCCCACTCGCCCGTGGCTTTGATTGCGTCCATTACACGACCAACATTATAGTCGAGCCTGTCAACCATGCCAGCATAGGCCTCCATTGTACGTGCCGACCAGCGCCGTTCCTCGATCGTCATGTCGGCCCATTCTTTCGTCCCCGCCACTACGGGATGCGGCTCTGTGTCGGCCGAGCACAAGTTCAGCTCCACCTGCCTAGCTATCCGGCGTGTGCGCAACACATCCGGTCCATCATCATACACGCCCGCATAGCGCCGCATACTCTCTTCCGGTGCCTGTAGCGGCCAGTGCGGCGCGGTGAATGGGAGAAAAGCAAAGAATGGCTTATCTCGCAAGTTAGTGTCGCCTTGCCGCTCCTCGAGGTATCCAAGAAGCCGAGTAGCAAAGTAATCACTCGAATAAAAGTCTTTAGGTAGCTCAGTGGCGGAGTCTATCTGGCGCTTACCATCATGGTAGAGGCTTGCCCAGTGGCTGAAAATACGACGCCCATCAGGGTGACGGGGCTCATAGTTGTAATGATTTGATCCACCTGGTAAAAGGGCGAAGGAGCGGTCGAAGCCACGTGCTGCAGGCGCGAGTTCTGGTCGCAGACCGAGGTGCCATTTACCGCTCATGCAAGTATGGTAGCCAGCATCCTGGAGAATCTCCGGTAGAGCAGCTACTCGGAAGTTGAGATAGCCTTCATAACCAGGGCGGTTTTCCCATGGTACCGGGTCGCGGCCATCCGTCCAGAATGCCATCTGACCAAGTCCGGCGATGTGATTGTCGGTTCCCGAAAGTAACATCGCCCGCGTGGGCGAGCACATGGAGGCCGTATGAAAGTTTGTCAGGCGCACTCCAGAGGCAGCGAGCATGTCAAGCGACGGCGTTTGAATCTCGCCGCCAAAGGGACTCGTGTCCGAAAAGCCCAGATCATCGGCAACGATGAGAAGAACATTTGGCCTCTTAGCCGCCATGGCAGCCAAGAAACTTGATCTTTCTGTGCTGCTGGGATCGAATGCGTAATTGAATCTCCTTTACTTTTAGAATATGTGGTCTACTCTTTGTTCAATGGCTTGGATATAACAAGGCGGCTTAGCTGGTATTTTCTATCCTTGAAATGACACGACCACAGTAACGAAATAGGGCATTCTTTTCTTAGGTTGAAGCGGCGCCGAGACTGGGACTTGACGGAAACTAACGTAACTATCGACTACGCAACTTAGAATGTCGTCTGCTGTCCTCACTCAAGATATATTGGAGATGGCTGTAATTTGTTGTCCTAAAGTACCGCGCTTAAGAACTTCTCGCATCCCCTCAGTTTGCGCAGCAAATATAACGGCGAGTGAGACTTAAGGACAAATATCTTGAATTCCCAGCCTTTAATTTCTTGAACATGAGGCAGAACCTGGCCATGCATAGAGCAGACGTTTGCGATTTCGTGCTCGGGCTCCATTCTGACGTCTTTGATAAGTGCATGGGATGTCTAGCGTAAAGAATCCCGATGCGGGGCCTCTCACTTCTGTTTCCCACTGCTTTACGCACTCTTATACGTGGAACAATGACAACAAAGTACTAATCCTACGTATATCTCGATTGACAACAGTTTGCTCAAAGGAGCAGATTCGGCCGCTAGTACCACACCAGTGTACCCGTAACTGGAAGATGGTAGGTAGCACAAAATTTGGTGTTCGGCCCGTACCGCAGATCACGAAGGCCACCTAGATAGTTCATGGTAATTGACATATCGACTTTTGCTGTTCTAGAGATAAATGAAAGGCACTTTGCCACAGAGGACCAGAATTGTAAGAGAGTTACACACAAAAGTGATCCACCGATCTACACTCGAGACACAGCTCCAACAAAGTACACAACATATAGTATCATGATAGTGATGTTCATCAGATTATAATTGTAACTCAATTTATTGATTATGGCAATAAAAGCGAATTACGACGTAGAATACTCGACCTGAGCAACTATCGAAAAGTACCGCTACCTTGAACTCATCTTCAATCTTCTTTAATTCAGTTTCTTCATATATTTCTTTTAGGCCATTAGATATCTTAACAATTAAGCGAGTTTGATCTCCTCGGCCCTTCCAGTCTTGATGTCGAATAGGAAGCCTCGCGCCTTATTCCTCAGCTCAGCTCTGATGAGCTGAGTGGCACGAAGCCACTCAAGATCATCCTTAACACTGCCTGCCATGCTGTATTGAATTTAGCCAAACCGAATTGTGTCATATCAATACACGCTTTCCGACTTACTCTGTGTTTGCACCCCAGTCGATTTGGTCAATTTCCTCCGAGTAACTTTCACCTACTCGCGCTTTGACGGTGGTACGCATCCAATCATCCGTAAACATCAGAGAACCGCAATCGGTGTGATGAACGACGACGAGTTCCTCAATCACAAATCTCGTGTCTAGGAGGAGAATATCCCGAACCGCAAAGCGAATATTGCCACCGGCGTTTCGAGAGACCATAACCACTAGTTCCTGGATTAGTCTCCTTACAGGTAGGCAGGATTTACAATGACTTACTCTCACCGTTGGGCACTCCGAGGTTCAGGTCGATGAATTTATCAATGCTACATCGAGGATCCACACAGGCCACTGCCAGTGTTTCAGTGAATTAGCGAGCTGCCAGAAACAGTGAAACGCAGATCATTGAAATCACACACCGACGATAGTCAGTCGAGGCTTGGATACCTTATTAGCGTCGGCGATGGTCGGGAACGGTACAAACCCCTCGGGCCTATGCATGTTAGGTAAAAATCCTCTTCTGATATATGGAATATAGTAAGAACAGACTCGTGGGCCGCAATAAGATCAGCAACTGTTTCAGCCATTCTTATTTCTCGAAAATAATCAGATCAGGAAACTGTAATTATAAACGTGTAATCGTGTATCACAAGCAATTTTCAACAGATTTGTTTGGTATTGATGAGTGTTGTTAATGAAACGAAGAGGTGCGAGTTCTTTTATATGTGTCGTCTCAACCGAAACCTGTGTACAATAACAGCGTGGTGGGATATTGTCGGCAAAGTCCGCGATTGTTGATGATTAGTGATTATGCAGCCACCACAGGCATCACCATGGGCCAACAATAGAGTTCACGAACCACGAGCGCCACTCATACAACATCGGCTTTCATCATTCATCCGAGTGTCTTCAGGTTTTCACTGTCTCCGAGAGGTATCGGCATCTCAGTTATCTTGCAATGAATGTTACAAGGTTCATCACATAGCGAACGTGGAATCGGCATGAATGATGAAAGCTCACAACATAAAGCGTGTCTAATCCACCAAGTAACTTGAAATCTTCCTTAGTAATCGATCCAATCAATGGAAGTTAGCGTAATATCGTTAGCTTCAACCTTTCACAGTGTCGTCGAATGACAGGACTCGTCCGTGCGGATGCCTCCATGAATAGAGGACGGGCAGTATCGCCCATGTCAAATCTCAGAGAGTAAAATATAAATACAATGTCGTCATAGGTGTGTGCAGACTACTTCTAGTGAGCTATGGATAGACACACGAGGCGGTGATTTTCTTTTGATTGGTTCCCTGAGTGGCTATGTCACGACGAAACCTCAGAGGCTGGACAAAACCTATAATTTCCGAGCTGTTACATACTATGGACACCCAGCTAGAATCATGCCTAATTGCTACATGCAACCCTAATTTACACGGTCAAAGCTTATAAATCATGATGAATGTATCAACTATCGAATGTTTGCTTGAGCTGCATGCTATTTGAGCTTAGGAAGGTATAAGCTTGTATTCACACCACCAAGTCCTCTGATAAGCAAACGAAAGCAAAAGGAGGAGAACTCCAACTTTTACAAGGTGTAGTCAAAGAGAAACTATAAGCGTTGATACACATCATAGCCAATGAGACAACTCTCAAGCAAAGCCAGTGCTGATCACAAAGCTTGCATCGTCATTGAATGAAGCAGCCGCATCAAATGTGTGGAGACCGCCATTGCTCGCAATGTACAGGACATTGGCGTAGTGGCGGAAGAAGCGAGTTGGGTAGCTCCAGGACCGAATCGTATTGCCCTGACCGTTCAGGCCAGATTGGAGACAGAAAGTCGCGTCCTCGTAGAACTGCTTGGTGCCATCGTTAGCATTAACGAGTAGTGCGAAATTATAATGTCGAATGTAGCTTCCAGGGGTATCCTTGGACTCGAAAGAATAGCAAGCACTGTTTCCAAGGCCGGTGCGAACGGTCCAACTAGCCTGCTGTTTGAGCGTGGTAGCACTTGATGAAGTGACGACCTGCGTGTTTACGGTGGTGCCGGTGTGCGCAATATAACGCGTGTCATAGCCAGCCGTAGTGACCCGCAAAGAGATGGATGATCCAACCGTGAGACTGCTGCTCAACGAGGTGGTGGCGTATTTGGCGGCCACAATGTTAGCTTGTACCGAGTTCTCGGTAGCATCTGATGGATAGCTAGCGGTCCTATGAATTCTATAGTTAGTATCTGTTGCTGTTATAATACAGGAGTAGAGTTATGCCATAAGTAAAGAGCAAATTTTGCTTACATGACGCCCTCATAGAACGTGCCCTGAGCGCTGACGCTGTTGTCACCACCGATGCCCAGAATGATCGCGCCCTCCTTAGACATTGGATTGTAGCCAGAGGCAGATGGGCGCGCTCCGCTGTAATATGTTGACAGCGAGCCGGACGCAGCGTTAGCACCCCTAATCGCCCACTGGTTTGGTTCTCCCTTGATGACCGCAGTAACAAATCGATAAGAGATCGATGGGTCACCGGCGTTGTAACCAGAGCTGGATCCAGAAAACAAGCCGTTTTCAAGATCAGCCATTATCCATGGCCCAGATCCAGCTCCAGTTCCCCAGCCGGTACTCGTACCAAAGTAGATGGCCTCCATGTGACCATTGCCCGTATCGTGACTATTAGTCTCGGCGTTGCCGTAGTCAAAGCAGCAGCCGCCGTTGTAGTGGGTGCCATCAAGGACCGCATACATGCCTTCTGCTGCGTCACCTTTAGCTGTACCGCTAGGAGCATTATTGCGGTAGCCGGTGCCGGGTGAGATGAAGACACCATAGGCTTTTTGACCGTTTAGAGTCACTGGAGCGCCAATTGCACTAGCCAGGTTGTCGTAGCCGTTGGCATCCGGACCGCTGAAACCTCCGGGAGGAGCCTGGGTGAGATGATTACCTCGGCCGGACTGGTCGTAGATAATCGTAATTAGGCAGGTTGTCCCGGAGCAGAAAGAGTCCTGGGTAGCAGCATTTGCAACACCACCGGCTGACAGGGGCGCGATGATGGTTGTGGTATTGTCAGAGCCACGCTTCACCTGGTAAAGCCCGCCAGTGTAAGCGCTATACAAGGCCCGAGTGGTGCTGTGCGCGGCAATGCAGGGCGTTCCTCCCGAGGAGTAGATATCGCAGGGTCCGGCAGCAGCAAGAGAGGCTGTGGTCAAAAGGGCCAACAGACCAAGCCCGGAAGCGCGTCCGAGACTGGCGGTTAGTGAAGACATGATGAGCACTTTCAGGGCAAAGAGAAAAGGGGACGAGCACACCTCAGAACATCCTGAGTTCATGAATTAGAGACCGGGATATCGTGCCTTTTTATGTACAGCCATCCTTGTCAGCTTCACCCGTGTGGGGAAATACGCTTCCCCTGGAGATCCAGCGGGGATCTCGGAGCCCCCGGATCTCGGAGACTGTCTCGGAGGCTGGTGTTGCGGGGAAACTTGAAGATGAACATGGATGGCTGTGGTGTTGCATCGTCGGATAACAGGACTGAAACGGCGAGGCTCACAGCTGAACCTGGCAAACCGATGTTACTTCGTCTAGAGAATCACGACTTTTGCGCTAAAGCCGTTGCTGCTCTAGTTGTTGGTGGGACTATAGGTATTATACGCACAAATAGAATTCTGCAGTTCGGGATGAAGTATTCTTTTAGACGAAACACGGGGTTAAGCGTCAAGTTGTCATGCTAAGCTTTGTTTTCCCGGTTGAGATGTAGATCCTGGGCGGCATGCGTTACCAAAAGTGTGGAAATTTCCACCAGTGATCATAAAAAGGATGCTCCGATTCGCCAATGCTACCTTGCCTACCAAGTTTGTGTATACCCACAACCTGACAATAGACTCACGAGACTCAGCATGGCACCCGCATGCAACCTTGACTTGCGTTAACAGATCATCAGCATAAGCGTACCAATCAAATGCCAAGCATCTCCCGGACCAATCCGAAGACAGACGAATGTTATGTAAGGGCAATCTAGACTCAAGCAACTTTGTTGCTCTTGCCTGGTCTCCTTACCATGCTCTCAGAGGTATAGTTCTAGGTTCATCGATATCCATATCCCATGAAAGGCTATTTAACTATAAATTTATAACTTATTGGCTGTTGGAGTCAACGACAGAATCATGGTACTTCCGATTGCGTTGTCAAGCACATGTTCAGTCAATGGATCCAAACCCAGAACCCTGATTGCTATACGTAAGTCCAATTGACAATGATCGTGAGATTCGGGCCAATTTCAATTGAAGGAATATAAATAAGCAAATTCAGGCAACATGCAGTTGCTCAGGAACACATCATCTTTGACAAAGCGATTACAGCAGTCAATCAAAGTCAAGTTGCATCGCGAGAAGGGCGAAAACAATATTGCGACTGAGTTTAAGCCAGGGCACTGTCGTTATATATGACTGCATGATACAATATGATAGTGATTCTTTCAAAAGCTCGCCCTGGATCGCCCACTATGTGTTCTGTTGGCAAAGCAAGCGAAGCTGACAAATCACAAGGATTGAACACTACGTAGGACTGACCTTCCTAAGTTGGCATTCCTGTTAGCCACGCACGCAAGACGGACCTGTGCACTGTAGAGCCTCCAAGCTTTCCCATACAGGCTGGTTATATTGTAGATGGCGCATGAAACGAATCAAATCACGACAGCCGGGAAGATGTTCTCTCAGGGCATCAATTGACGTTTCTAGAGGTTGCTTTGTTGTTGGCATATTTGCGATATGCTTCTAAGGACGTGCAATCAGATGACGCATCCACACCGCACACCGCGGGCAGCCGACGAATCCTACAGAAAATTAGCGCGTGTCTGCCCCAACATACGTCAGCCAATATCTTCAGCCACGACTACATCTTGCCTTTGAAATTCCAGAGTAGCTTATATCGCGATCTATGTGGATCGATGCCTTCATTTTGTGTGCTGTCAATGTCTTTCAAGGTCGCTTCGTTCTGAGGGGACGCAATTGAACTTCTTTTCATTGCTGTTCGATATCACCACCGCCGAAATAGCCGTAGGTCGAGCAAGTGAGTCACGAGCATATCTGGAACATCGAACTCAACATGCCTTTCTCCACTGGAGAGGACAACCTGCTCCAATTGAATCAGCAGGACTTCGACTTCAATGTCCAGTTCGAGCAGCTGTTCTTCTCCATCATTCCATCCGTATTGTTTATTCTGACATCGTTATGGCGGACGCTTTCCCAAACGCGGAAGCCCACCGTAGTCAATGCTCCGATTTTCCAGCTCATCAAATTGGTACACTATCACCGTGAAACTATTCAGTGTCAACGTTCTGACTCAACTGCTGCAGGGCGCTATCACTACGTATGTCGGACTCGAACTGTCACTTCTCATCCTGGTCGCGGTGGGATCTTTCCATGTGACTAGCATGTTCATAGCCTCCTCGGTTCTTAAGCTTGTGTCAGCCCTGTTCATGACAATACTCAGTCTTGTTGACCACAACAAGAGTCCAAGGCCATCGGTACTCCTAAATAGCTACTTGTTCTTGACTCTACTCCTGGACGCGGCCCAGGCGAGAACACTGTTCCTATCATCGGGAGATAAGCCTGAGCTTACATACAGTAGTATCTTCAGTGCTGCAATCGCTCTGAAAGTTGGAATATTGCTGTTGGAGGCCCAACGAAAGTCGAGATGGGTGAGTTGGAATGAGAAAGAGCATAGCCCAGAGGAGACGAGCGGGATCTTTTCCCTCGGAGTCTTCTTTTGGCTGAACAGGATCTTCCTTGAGGGGTATCACAAGGTATTGACCATAAAAGACCTCTATCCCCTCGATGCGTCTCTGGAGGGCAAGTCTCTGCAAGAGGAGTTTTCCAGGCACATGGGATCCACCAAAATGAAGGGTGATAGATTCGGGCTTGTGAAGGTGCTTGCCCGCACGCTCAAGGTGCCACTTTTGCTGCCCGTAGCCCCACGACTGGCACTTCTCGGTTTCACATTCTGTCAGCCGTTCTTCATCGAGAAATTACTGGACCACCTATCCCAGCCCAAAGTTGAGTCAAATATTGGGTACGGGTTTATCGGCGCCAGCATTTTGATCTACGCTGGACAAAGCGTCTCCACGGCCCTTTGCTAGTAGATTAAACCTAATACCCGTTCCCGCCCGTCAGTCACTGATACAAGATTACAGTTATTTCCACCATCGAATGCGAACCATGGCAAGATCAATTCTCGTCACCGAGATCTTTGTCACAGCTACAAAAGCTCGTATTGGGACTGGTGATGATAGCGCTGCGCTGACCCTGATGAGCACCGACATCGAGCGAATTGACATGGGCTTTCGGCCCCTGCATGACATTTGGGCCAGCATCATACAGGTTGCGATAGCGGCTTGGATGATTTACAATCAACTCGGTGCGGTTTTTGTTGCACCAATAGTGGTTGCTGGATCATGCTTCCTCGGCTTGGTGATCCTTATGAAGTTCACAGGAGATTCGCAGAGGGCATGGATGGCCAAAGTGCAGAAGCGTGTCGGTCTAACGGCCACAGTCATCGCCAGCATGAAGAACTTGAAGCTGTCTGGACTCGCTGTTGCCATCGGTGGTTTCGTACAGAACCTCCGTGTCGAAGAGCTGGCGGCGGGTGCTCGGTTTCGCAAAATAGCCATCATCGCCGCAGTCTTCGGCTTCCTTCCGCTTATGATCAGCCCGCCGCTGACGTTTGCATTTGCTCAACAAACACTTGATGCTACAAGGATGTTCACGAGTCTTTCTTATCTTCTACTCTTAACAAATCCGTTATCACAGATCTTCCAGTCTATCCCACAACTTCTCTCAGGGTTGGCATGTTTGGGGCGAATCCAGGCCTTTTTGGAGTGCGAAACGCGCCATGATTTTCGAGAAGTCCTTGCTGACATGAGACTGCACTCCGAGAAAAATCAAGCAAATATTGCTCCTATAACAGATTCAGAAGCAGACACGACGCATCCCATCACCATCAAAAACGGAAAGTTCGGCTGGGAAGCAGACAAGTTCATCTTACATGAAGTAAATACCCAGATCAATAAGTCCTCGCTCACCATTGTGGTCGGACCGATTGGCTCAGGTAAATCTACACTCTGCAAAGCACTACTTGGAGAAATACCTTTCAGCGAAGGCAGTGTTTCTTTAAGCACAAGATTTCCTCATGTTGGATTTTGCGACCAAACAGCATTTCTTTTGAACGGCTCGATCAAGGAGAATATCGTAGGCTTCTCTCAGTTCGACGCCGAAAGATATTCCGAAATCATAGAGGCTACAGCTTTAGGCTTCGACTTGGACATGCTTCCACAAGGCGACAGGTCCAATGTTGGGTCCGATGGGATCACCTTGTCCGGTGGCCAAAAACAACGCGTTTCACTCGCCCGAGCCCTGTATTTACAATCCGATATGCTGATACTCGACGATATATTCAGCGGCTTGGACGCAGATACTGAGGAGCACGTCTTTCGGCAAGTATTTGGACCAGATGGTCTACTTCGACGACGAGGCTCCACGGTCATTTTATGCACTCACAGTATTAGGCACCTACCTGCTGCGGACTACATAATAGCACTAGGCGCCGGCACTGTTATAGAACAAGGCACCTTTGGGGAGCTAATGGCTCGTGAAGGGTATGTCCAGCGTTTGGGACTAAAGGACTCTTCGGAAAGTGATACATCGTCTGAGAAAATAACGACGGAGAAGAATGGGCGAAAATCAGTACCGCAGCTCCTTCGTGCTACTTCAACAAATACATCATCCATCGCGCCGAACACAGACGAGTCGCGGAAATTCGGTGATAGGACGGTATATAAGCATTATTTCAAGAGCATGGGATTACTCCTTGCAGCATCTGCTTTGTTCTTCGCTGCCCTTTGGGGCTTCTTCACGAACTTTCCGACCGTTTGTAAGTCTCGTGTTCTTCATTTCTTTTTGCATTCCGACGGCGTAATCTAAGTCAAAAGACAAAAGTATCCCTGAAACAGAAAGCTTGTTGAATCCTGAGTCTCACTAATGACACTTTAGGGCTCAAGTACTGGTCTGATGATGTCTCCTCGGACAATCCATCTCATCATTATGCCTACTACGCTGGCATATATACCATGCTCCAATTATGTGGAATGATTTCACTACTTCTTCTCGGTGTTTCTCTTTTTATTGTCTCAGTGAAAAGAGCAGGCGCCAATCTACATCGGGATGCATTGCGAACACTGATTAGAGCGCCGTTACGTTTCTTCACATCCACCGACACTGGCATTGTTACAAACTTATTCTCGCAGGACCTGAATCTTATAGATACGGAACTACCAAATTCACTTTTGAATACTTTGTTTTGTGTATGTACATGTCATACACCAAAGACTCGATGTTTGAAATCATTGATCTTTAGCACTGTGGAGCTGTTAGGATCATTCACTAAGATAATCTTCCAGGTCTCTCAAGCAATGGGACAAGCTGCTGTCATGCTGACGTCGTCCCCGTACATGGCTATAAGCTACCCATTCCTCGGTATCTTGCTATACATCGTCCAAAGATTCTATCTGCGAACTTCCAGGCAGTTGAGATTGTTAGATCTTGAAGCAAAAAGCCCTTTGTAGTAAGTTGACCGAAGTCTATTTGACTTTAGAGGATTATTATACGCATACTAAATCTCCATTTCAGTACGCATTTTCTTGATACTGTCAAAGGCATTACAACCCTAAGAGCCTTCGGTGAGTAGATGCGAGCCTGTCATCATAGCCAGAACTTCATATCGATACCTTCATCAGTAAAATGAAATTTTATTTACAGTGGATTTATACAGGCTTTCTTCCCGATGATGTCCAGAAGAACGCTCGATTGCTTAACTACAGCCAACGACCCGCGTATCTTCTCATCATGATTCAACAATGGCTGATTCTCGTGCTTGACCTCGTGGTAATGGTAATGGCGGCGGTGCTGACGACACTCGCCGTCCGGATGCATTCAAATTCTGGTTTCACCGGTGCTTCCCTGGTAACTCTCATGAATTTCGGAGAGAGTCTCTCAGGAATCGTTCTATGGTACACTAGGCTAGAAACTTCTATTGGAGCGATAGGGAGACTCAAGACTTTCAACGAGAGTGTAAAGCCCGAAGATAGAGAAGAGGAAGACATTATTCCTCCTGAACAGTGGCCACAGAGCGGTGTCATAGAGTTGAAGGGCGTATCGGCGACTTACGAGTAAGAGAGGCTTGCTCACAGGAATCTGAACATCCAGCGAAAGCTAATATTCGAGTAGTATGGAGGATGAACCCGGCGTCGGCACCCCCAACTTGGCCCTCCGCAACATCAATCTGAGATTTAACGCAGGGGAGAAAGTCGCAATCTGCGGCCGCACTGGTAGCGGCAAGTCTAGTCTTGTCGCTCTGCTCCTTAAACTTCTTGATCCTACCGCAGATACCACTGGAAACACGGTCATCGACAACACGCCTTTGCATCGCATAGATCGCCCCACGTTACGGCAACGCATAATCGCAGTGCCGCAGGAAGCTGTGTTCCTTCCCGATGGGTCTACTTTTCAAGCTAATTTAGATCCGTTCAACGTATCGACTTCCGAGGAGTGCCAATCTGTCCTCGTTGCCGTAGATTTGTGGCAATTTATCCAGGAGCGGGGCGGTTTGAACTCGGGAATGAATGCTGGAACCCTCAGTGCGGGACAGCGGCAACTCATGTCACTTGGTCGTGCGTTGCTGAGGCGGCGCGTCCGGGCGCGCGAACTTGGTTTCGGAGGAGGTGGCTCAGAGGGTGGGATTCTGTTGTTGGACGAGGTGAGCTCGAGTGTAGACCACGAAACAGAACGCGTAATGCAGGAGATTATCAAGGCTGAGTTCAAGGAATACACGGTTGTGGCGGTCAGCCACCGTCTGGATATGATTATGGATTTTGATAGGGTAATTGTCATGGATATAGGAGAGGTTGTGGAGGTTGGCAATCCAATGGGGTTGGCTAAAGAGGAGGGGAGTAGATTTGGCGATTTGGTGAGGGCTGGGGCCAAGTAGATGCAAGTGTTGTTAGACCACTCAGGAGCAACAAATCCGCAAACACTTGATACGCAATTAGGATCATATCAAAGACTAGATCAACGCTATTCTGAAGCAAACAGATGATCAGTGTGCGAGTAAATGAACCATAACATTAGTAGAATTAGCAATATACCCCTTTCATCTAAAGTTATTGGTTTGACTTCATGTCCTCGACCCGTAGTAACCTTCAACTAAGATACCACTCTGCTCTTTATTACCTGAGGTGCGGGAGCCGCATTACTCACCTCATAATCTTCTAATTTCATTACGCCAGGTTTGACCTAGGGTTCAACACAGGGAGTCTGTTATTTGCTTAAGGCCTCGTTCGTGCCTTCGTGGCTTCGTATATCATCAGAACTTCATTAATCGGGTCCATTCCAAAATCAAACTCTTGTGAATGCCTTGAGTTTGAGGAACAACGCTTCTCTAAACAACTGGAGGTAGCTTCCCTATATCCAGTCACGCGACTGATTTTTTATGTTCCATGGCTGGCCTGTAGCATCCCCATACCTATCTGCCCGGGCTTTAGAAATGCGCTCCGTGCCAACAATCATGTCTCTAAGCTCAGGAATATGATACCAGTCATCACTGCGATATTCTAATGGAGATAACCAGCATATGGCTCCGAGGCAGCTGGTTTCCTTAGATGGGTAGTTCTAAGAAGAAAATCAATTCAGCATGTTTCACATCCTCAGTCTTAACTGCGTAGGATTTCACGAATCAAAGAAGTCACTTACGGCTTGTTTCCACAGTCCGGTGTAGACTTTCGGGTGCTTCCTCATCAGTCCTATGACCTCCAAGCCGAGATCTTCATCAGCATCCACCGAAATAAGAGAATCCCAGGACTTGATTTCTCGCCCGGCATGTTGGCTGTAGACAGTGTGACTGCGGTCCCACCAGTCACTTTGCGTGAGCTTTCTCCAAATAACGCTAGCGAACTCCCAGTCGTGAGTGTGTGAAGAATCATGTACACGATATAACAGGTAATTAATGCGCCAGGTGGGAGTCGCCCCATCGCAGTACGTCCAGTCAACGTAGACTGGGAAAGGCTGACCTCGGCTCAGGCAACCATCATATGGCGGTATAAGCTGGACGCTCAGTAAGCCATGCTAGATAGAGCAATGGTGTGATGTAACAGTATTACATACGCGACATCCATAACTAGTTCCCCCAGTGAGAACTTTTGTCCAGTCAACACCTGGGTTAGGAACCCTTTCCTCAGGAAGCTCGATTTCCGCGTGCTCCGGGAAGCAAGCTTCATTGAAGTCACTCTCGCGAGCAAATAGGAAAACTAGAGCTCCCTCCAGCGCAGGAGTCCAGCCCTTTTTGTCCTATATTAGCACAGTCAGTGAAAAGGCGACACGGATCTCCTAGACTAGGAAGTTACCATGTCAGGAAACAAATCGCCACAGAGGGCATTAGGGTGACCCTCAGGTCGCGATGTTCCGCATCCGCTACCACCTCCTCCACCCCCTCCGCCACCTTCCCCATCACTACTGCATCCATTATACCACATTGTAACTGCCCCCTTTTCAGAGCTCAATGATAGATAATCCGCTCTTCCATCACCGTTCAGATCAGCGAATCGCATATTGTAACCGTTGGCGCCTACGCCCAGTGCGATATTGCCCATAGGATGCCAGATCCAGCCATCTGCACCTGAACCTCCATTACTCTCACGTATCAACCGCGCCTTTCAGCGGATTAACGTGTAGGTAGTCCGCCTTGCCGTCGCCATTGATACAACCTAAAATTTGGCTGACAATCTTGATCCGGAGAACGAAAACGAGCTGAAACAGCCAGCACTATAGATTGAACTTTGATTCAGCCTCTCTGATCACTCTGAGAGCGGAAAGTCCAGAAAAGAAAATGCAGCGAGAGTCACTATCTCCCAAACTGAAAGCAGCATGTTGCACACGAAATCACTCTCAATTGGGATCCGGCTCGTTGCACTGAATTAGAGATGTGAACACCTGCGAACTACATTTCTTGCTCTGGCTTCCGTACTGCTGTCACAATATGATCCGTGAGAATACCAGATCTAAATCCGGATTCACAATAAGTAAAGTAATACTGAACCGCGTTGTAAATCAGTAATCGTCGTCATTTTCGTCGGTCGACGTTCTCGCAACTCACCAGCCATTTCCTCCTGAAGGCCTCGACCTCGGTGTCTGGCCTACCATGGAAAGCTTCGCCCATGCTGCTTTTGATAGTCGGCCAATTCTGCACAAATTTCTCTCGCCATAACTTCAGTGCTTTAGAGTAGTGCGGGCCGATGCTCTGGACAGAATCTATCTCCAAAGTCCCCTTTGAGCCGGCGTCCACAGACTTCAAGAACAGGGCAATAGTGGGCAAATACCCTCCAGGAAACACATTCGCTCAATAAAGTTATCGGCGTTACGGTGAAGTTTATAAAGCTGATTGATGATAGTAATGCCTTGCACAACCATGATGCCTCCATGTGGGGTGAGAAGAGATGATATGGAGGCAAAGTACTCATTCATATGCTCCATCCCCACGTGCTCGATCATCTCGACAGACACAATACGGTCATAACCGTTTGGGCGCCTAGGAATGCTTCGGTAGTCACAGACGACGCATTCAACAAGCTGCTCAAATCCTGCTGCTTGAATCCGCTGATCGACCAAGTTCTACTGCTCTTTCGAGAGAGTTATGGCGGTAATGCGGCAACCGGTCGTCCGGGCCGCCTCAATAGCCAGACTAAATTTGAGCATTATCTCAACCATACCGACTGGTCTGAAACAGTGATGGTAGCCTCGAGATTATCCGATTCCTTGACCTTGCCGCCGAATGTCGCAGTTTGCGGTTTACCTCCATTGATGGGACATTGATCGACGATCGTCAGTCGGCCATGCCTTAATTTGCACAACATCGAGAAGAGCATGGCCCAACAGAGCCGGGCCAACTGCTCTTGGAACATTTCGCTTGACATTCAACGTGAAAGCACATTAAGAGAACCAACACCCCCAACGCAACTCCAGAGAAGAACCTCAGCACCTGTGAGAAACTTGAGAATCCGGCTTTTCACTGGGTTCGCTCGTTTCTGGGTGACCGATAGAGTTCTCGAAGAGGTGTTTATGTAATACATATTTGGAAAGACTCGACAACAGATTCTGGAAATTAAATGGGTGAAGTTTTGGGGGCCGGGCCTTGTGTGAGCTTGCAGAGCTTTGTCATCACTGTGCATATTATACGAACGACCATAATAAGTCATACCAGTTGATCGTTTCATTATGTAGACAGGGTTGAAGGACTAGTGCTGATATCAGCACCACTGCGGGTATGGTTGGGCGTTGTCTAACGGCCCTGGATAGCCTTTTTACTTCATTTAGTGAGATAGTGGTAAGACAAATGTCTGTATAACGGCCCTCGGCGAGGCTAACACAATTCTTTTCGTCTCAATGTAGAGCAATAACTCGGGTATTGACTGCCGGGTTTAGCGCTTTTGTCTTCACTGAAGTTACGCTTTTCTTCGCCTCGCTAGAGTCCTCGAGAATCCCGATTTGGCAGGGTTTAATCACTAGATTATGGGGTTGTATCAAAGCCTCTGCCAACCCCGGGAACCTGTCTGCATATTTTGGTGGTTGCGCCTTACACTTAATTGAGCCATTCGAAAGGGCGACAGGGTGAGTTCTAGTAGGGGACCAACAGCCCCCGCCCGTCGCTAGTCATCTTAAGAGCGGCACGGATCGGTTTCAATTTATGCTTAAACCCCCTGCCTGTTTCCTCCGTGGAGGGGATCAACTATGTGCGTGGAGACAGCTTTTTTCGTACATAGCCGATTTGCTTACAAAACACCGAAATGGTATCCCTACGGTCTGATAGTCTAGCCGTCTCCACTCTCCATTTTCCCTGTCAGCAACCACGGAATACTGCTCAGCTGTGCTAGACTAACCCATGTATAGCATACCAGCTACCTCCTAAAGACGGAGGTGTTTGCCAATTTAGGCCTACTGGTAACTAGGGTAATTGAACGTGTATCTCAGGATGCTATGTATAGCCAAGGGATATTGTACAAGTATCCGTAAATGTAGCGCCACTCCATCTACCATTGTCCTTACTAAAACGCCAGCGCCTATCCCGTCATTTAGACTCCTTTTTCTACACACAAACCTCGGTTCGGAGGGCAGACTTAGACAAGCCACCGAACTTCCGAATTGCCACAACAATGGAGAAAAGTTGCGCTGGCATGGATGATGAACTTGATTCAAGAGGTCACGGACCATCAAGTGAAGCCAAAACTACGTCCAGAACAGACACAGTTGATCGTGAACTCGAGGTACAAAGTGATACCAATACCACGTCGCACATATTACAGTATCCTCCGCACGATTTACGATTCTTTTTAGCTATCTGCAGTATCTGTCTAGTCTGCTTCAACGCTACCGTGGATCTAGTTATCCTAGCCTCCGCGTTACCGGTCGTAACTCGAGAGCTTGGTAGAACCGGCGCCCAACCGTACTGGTCCGGCACGGCCTTCTTACTTGCCCAGTCAGTTTCGCAACCAATATACGGCGCTTTCCAGGAGATTGTGGGCCACAAGCAGTGCATGCTTGGGGCTATTGCAATATTTGGCTTGTCTAGCATACTATGCGCCACGGCGCAGACTATGCCATGGTTGATTGCAGCAAGAGCAGTATGTATTATTATGTTTCCTGCCATAAACCCAATAGAAGCTCAAAGAGCCTACCAGTCCAAAGCCTGCTGTTACTAATTGTCATCACTCAGATGCAAGGAATCGGGGGCGGTGGTGCAAATGCTATGGTCAACGTTCTAGTATCCGACCTCACATCGCTTAAAGATCGTGGTATATATACTGGCTTAGTTCAGCTGACTGCAGCTATTGGTTTAGTGACTGGAATTGTTCTTGGAGCCGTGTTCGCTGAGACGTTGTGGCGGTTGATATTCTACATTAATATTCCCATATGTCTCATGTCGGCATGCGGAATTCTATTTTGTATTCGCCTCCCCAGTGACCGGAAGAGAAACTCGACGACTCTGCTGAGTCGAATACGGACACTTGACGTTGGTGGCGTAGTAATCATTAGCGGCAGCATGCTAGCTTTGCTTCTCGGGGTCACTACGGGAGGAGTGTTGTATCCGTGGAGTTCTGCCCGCGTTGTCACTCCGTTAGTTATGGGCGCGTTGGGCATAGCAGGCTTCGTCAAATACGAGGCTTTAGTACCGGCGCTGCCCATGATACCAATCCGTATATTCAAGGATCGAACAGTTGCCTCCGGCTATTTCACGGCTTGGGCTCACGGCGTAGCAGTGATTGCTCTAGCTTACTATCTGATTCTATATGTAAGCGTCAGTAAGGTCTCATTCCAAGTCTTGAATTGACCAGATCCTCCCAGTACCTCATCGCTCGACAGCATTCGCTCCTTCACTCGAGTCTGGAGGTTATCCCTGGATTAGCTGCCATACCCGTCTTCGCAGCTGTAACAGGTGTGCTCATGAGCATCACCTCTCAGTTCAAGGTTTTCAACCTTACCTCCTGGGTCTTTTTAGCCTGTGGTATTGGCGCCCTCTCAACACTCAACTCGAACTCATTTGTTGGATCATCTTACTGTTTTCAAATCTTACTTGCCGTTGGTGCGGGTGGTCTGTACCCTGGGCGCGTGCTTGCAGTGCAAGCTCCGTTGCAACTGAAAGCCGACTTCACTAGCCGCGATATGCAGCAGTTTGCGCCTAACCGTGACCCCGTACCCATTGCATCAACGTTAGTCTCAGTATTCACGTCTCTAGGCAATGCATTTGGTGTAGGGCTTGGCGGGACTGTTGTGCAGAACGAATGGAATAAAAGGCTTGCAAGCGCAGACATTCCGCCAGAATATCTTCTTTCAGGGTCGTCACTGGAGGCGGCTGCCAGAATTGTGCCTTCCCTTCCAGGAGAGGTTCGCATCTTATATCAGGATATTCTTGCCCAAAGCCTTCGAACGCTATGGATTTTCACAGCAGCGCTCTGTGGAGTAGGCTTTCTTGTCACAGTCTTGCAACGGAATCTGAAGCTTGATAAAGAGACGAATAATCAGCAAGATTTATAGTATACAGTATATAAAACTTAGAAAGTATGATAAGGCTTAATCGGCAATCTCGGATGAATATTGAGTATGGTCTTATTGTCATGTTGATCTGAATTGGGAGAGATCATTGAACTTTCTTATTACTGATGCTATTGTCAGGCCAATCTAGGTGCCGTGCTATTACATACAACCGACCTCTTGACCTCTCCAGGGCTCTGATGTCAGCACTAAACCTCATAAATGTGGCGGGGGCTTGGGTGAGCGTCAAGAGCCCTCTCGACCCAAATTCGTCGTACTTCATTGCCATGTAGCATTCTCTGCATGCCGCAAGTGCTTATCTAATACAAACGACTTTGCCACTGCGAATAAGCCCACTTTCACACAATGTACCTTGCACCGCGTCCGGTCATCATGTTGCTACAGTGTATAAGTTGTTTTGCATGTTGCTGATCTGTTGCGCGAGACATTTGTAGAGTACTCAGCAATCTAGATGCACCTTGACCGTTCGCCACGATGGCCGACCCAGCAGGACTTGTTGGCACTGCTGCTGGCCTCGTATCACTCGGTCTATAGATATACGGGGCTATCACGACCTATTTCGACGACCTTGAAGGCCGAGACAAAGATCTAGCTTCAGCGCGAGTGCATCTAGAGAGCTTACGAACGTCTTTGAATATAATCGAGTCAGCGTTGCCTCGTTTTGGTTCGACACTTGTTACTGATGCAAACGCAATTTCCGCAATCTTACAAGAATGCAAGGTTGATCCATACTTCACAAATGGGTAGGCTTGTGGCACGAGAGGATGAAACTTGGGAGACGAATGCCGTAGACTCATTTGCCAAAGAGCTCATTGAAGCCGGCGTTCCTGCTGATATACGAGACCTCGAGGGCAGGCAAGCATCTTCTAAAACGATGGATACTAATTTTGGATCTTTTAACTCATGTAATCCATAAAGAATTACAGCAATGACTCTAGTTCAATTTCATTTTGATCACCCCATTACAGACACGTTGCGACTCTTCTACTCGAAAGCTCCAGATGCCACCATCGAGGAGAACTTTTCCTGTGAATTCTTGCGATCAAACCCGCAAATTCCCCTGCCAATAGTAGGTCGAGTCCAAGCCGAAAGTAAGTATAGACTTCAACACGCTTGGACTGGACCTTCTTGATTTTCTCAGTTTACAATCGGCGCCGCGGATGGAAGAGGTTCTTGCCGAGCTGGGAGCCAAAAAGATGACCACTGAAGAGATGAGAGAAGCAGAATATCTTGGAGTCAAATGGACAGCCGCTGTTCCTTCTATTCCAAAACCTGATCCTGCAGATACAGGTGACAGGACTGAGTTTGAATACTTGGTACGCCAACTGAGGGCTATCGCAGAGACAACATAACCGTCGAAAGCCTCGGCTGATCAAAATTTCGTACCACTTCACATCAGAATTCAAGACCACCCCTTACTAGAATGTATTTCCACATAGAAACAACACTCGTATTGATTGAATGACTAGGCATGAAAGTATCTCTTCAGAATGCTAGTTTCTTTATCCGGATCAAGACCTATACCTTTACCCAAGTTTTCTGGTGGCTCATCGTCAGACATTAGCCAATCCCAGGTGTCTGAAATTGTCTGCTCTGCGGACCGAATCCGTAGGCCAAGCTTGAGAGCCTTGTCAACATCGAATGAGTATATGGACATTTCGTCCGACGGAATCCACAAAGGAAGCTCTGTCCATGGCTTTAGCCCAGCCTCAAGAACCTTCTCGGGCTGAAGCCAGTATAGATCCGCACGGCCTCCTGTGACCTCATTTGCGGTGTTCAGCACGTTGCCAAATGATGTATGAGCTGGTTTGGATCCTAGATTCACTGCTCCGCTGAGCTGTTTCTCTATCGCAAGCAGCAGGAAGTCCGCCAAGTCCCTGCCGTCAATGAATTGAAGGCCTAAATCGGGAGGTCCTGGCGCCAATGTTTTGCCACCCTTCTCGACTCGTCGAAGCCACCAAGGTAGACGGCCAACGTTCTCGTGAGGACCTAAGATGACTGTAGGTCTGGCGAGAAGCGTTGGCACACCGGACTCATCTGCATGGATTTCCCCGCCGACTTTGTCTTTGATGTACTTTATGGGGGCCTTCTCGGGGTCAAATAATGGAGTAGACTCAGAAAAAGGAAGGTCTGCACCCTCGGTGTTGTAGACACTGACACTCGAAACATAGACATACTGGCCGATGCGACCCCGTAAAGCATCTACAGCAGTCTTGACGGCGACGGCATCGGAACTCCAGGTGTCGATCACGGCGTCGAACGACATTTTACCCAAAGCCGCGTACCCGCCTGGTGTCAGCCGATCTCCAATGATGGAGGTCACCCCTTTGGGAGCCGAATGGTTTCCACGGTTGAAAAGCGTGACATCGTGACCCTGAGCCACAGCTGCTTCGGCCGCCAATCGTCCAACAAAGCTGGTTCCGCCAAGAATGAGAATTTTCATACTGTTAGAGTTCGCAGTGATGCAAGCAGTCTTCAAACATATCAATTGGAAGAGTGTGTCAATATCATCTTAGTTTGCATTTGTTGACGTTATCCCGCCGCGCGGCTGATAGCATACCTGGATAACCAGAAGCGGCTGGAGTGCGTAGACTATCTCTACCTAGATCAGAAAAGAGGAAGGTAGGAATTGCAATCTTGCATGTGCAGTGTCCTACTGCATCCATCCAGTAAGGAATGTTCAAAGCACTATCATTCGCCACAGCGGCTTAATTCGTCCGGTTTCCTGTTAGCGCTTATTGCTGGAGTTTACGAGGATCATTACCAACGCTGGGCAAAGGGTAAATGTTGTGTATGAAAAAGTGGATAGATAGTAATTGACTTTATCAAGCGATAGTAACTTGGAGCCAACTGCTTGTTCAGAAGTTCCTGAAATCTTGGGCAGGATGCGCCGTTGAGAAAATCTGGGGAACTTCAAACCCTTAATTATGACATTACGTAAGCTCACGTGGCGAGTGCCGTAACCAAAAATTTGTAGGCTTCATGCGAGGCTAAGGCTGCAACAAAGCCATCCACAACGTCATAAAATGGCGCCCATAAAAGACAGCTTCCTTGACCTGGAAAGGCATAGGCAGCTTCTTGAAGACAATGTGGAGAAGCTCAGAAATGCCATGCTGCAGTGGCAGCTCTGGGAGGCCGAGTATGAGGCGCTGAAGGACGACGTGGAGACCCTTGGCCCTGAAGCGAGCCCCGCCGACCTGGCGAGAGTGCGAAGGGACTTTGACGGCCAGCTCGTCACCAAAAAAGAAGTCACCGAGATCTTTGGCGGCGCCACGCTGAAAACCAGTGAGCAGATCGTCAGTCTGGTGTCACGGCGGGTAGACTATGTCTCTCAGAATGTCAGAACGCTGGAGAAACAGCTCGAGGCGGCAGAAAACAAGCTCGCCGCGGCTGCTGTCATCAGCAATCCGGATGTTAGGGACGAAGAGGGTCAGCCGGTGACGGACATCATCGAAGAGCTGGACGACGACGATAATGTTGTCTCGTATCGTTTGCAGACTCCCGGCAGTGTTCAGCCGCAGATTCGGGAGGCTTTAGAGAAAGCAGGAATCAAAGATTTACCTGACGGTACTCAGAAGCCTGAACCCGAACAGACAGCTTCCTTGGACCAGCCCAATGAAGCTGCATCGCCGGTCCTCGAGTCACAAGTGACTTCCAGCACGGAGCCACATGAGGCAAATGGGAAGCATGAATCAGATCCAGAGGAAGCAGAATCGAGAAGGAAAAGCGTTACTTTTGCAACAGACACCAAGCCCGGCCATGAGAGTGAAGATGAAGAACTCAAAGCACAGCGATCAAGGACGGCGCAGCGCTTGGTGGGAATTATTCAGCAAGCAAAAGAACAAGAAAAGCCATCGTCAGGATCTCCTATCATACCGGAAGACGAATCCGCAGAAGATGCAGATCTTCGGCGAGAGATGCTACAGTATAGTGCAAGTGACATCGCACCCATTGTAGCAGAGCTGGAACTGGACGAAGATTACTCTGACAACGACGAGGACTGGGATGACGACCTGGATGACGACGACGAAGATGCCGAAGACAAGTACGGGCGTTACAAGTATAGCCTCATTGACGATGACTATCGTGAGCGGATGAAAGAACTCGAGCAGCGACTGGGATTTAAGTCCTCCCGGACTATCGCCGAGGAAGAGACAGAGGAGAATGGAGTGGGTGATGAAGGCATTGGCCGCGTTACCATCGTCCCTGCACCAAGTGGGAACCCAGCCCCTAATGAGTCTGTGGCAAGCGCTTTGAGTAAGGGTGGCTCCGGGGCGAAGGTCTCGAAGTCGGTGCAATTCGCCAATGCTTTAGACATTGCGCCCAAAGCAGAACAGACACCCGCAGCCAAGCCAATCAAGGAAACCGAACCAAGAGTAGACCCGCTAAGCGACATCGTGGAGAGAAGTGCCGTTCCAAAAACTACCAGAGAGGAACGGGCCAAAAGAACTTCCAAGTTCAAGGCAGCTCGAGCCGGTGTTCAGACACAGTCGGGCTTATTACCCAAGGGGCCAGCAGACGCCCCTTCCAGATTCCTGGAACAGGATGTTAGAACAGCTCCCACCGGTCCAGATGGTCAAACAATAGCCGACACACTTGTCGAGAGGCTGGATGCAACCGGCGTGAAAGAACCTGATGAGCTCGACGCAACCCTATTGCACCAAGAGGCTGCCAGTGAATATCACCGCATGCGCAATCGCATGATACAGAAGGACGGAGGCTTCCTCAAAGAGAACCAATCAGTGGTTGTTCCTCTAGATGAGGAAGAGGGCGGGCCGAAGCGAATGAGCAGATTCAAGGCAGCTCGCCTGTCAAAGCAGTAGTTGTCCTCCCAGGCGGCTGTGCAAGAAATCATGATTGATCCATTCCAGCGGGTGTCATTGACCTCTGATACAATGTGACCGAACAAGGTGATTACTTTCTCGATACTCTACTTACGGCCCACCAGTCGTCAAATGATCAGCTAGCGCTCTAGTCATTGAGGGCCAAAAATGCCCACGCCGAATGCTAACCGATGATCCCATACAACAGTGGTGGCCAGAAGTCTGCCCATTTCTCCTGTCCCTGTTCGTAGTATGTCACCGGAACGCTTAATAATCTGACAATTGATGGTCTGCAGCTTAATCAATCTGCATTCACATTACTAGCGGCTCCAAGATCGAACATGATGGGCTCTCTGATGCCATGACCCTTAAACTTTTCTTGCCCCATGGTCTCGGCAATTCGTTTCACCCCTCACATTTCTTGAACAAAAGAGAGCACGATGTGGATGTCATTAAATCGTCATCACGAGAGGGTAGTCAATATAGCCATCTCCCCACGCCACGTCTGCTAGCCATGCATTGCCTATAAACCAGCTGTAGTTTGTTCATAATGCCCCATATATCAGCGTGAAGCCTCTTTTATCCGATCTTGGCTTTGCTGAAGTCCATTTCCGGATGTTGCTCCTGGAACTTCTTGAGAATGTCCATCTTCTTCTGTTCGTCCGAGCTGGGCAGGCCCATCTCCTTCTGCCGCTGATCAAACATCATCTTCTCCACCATGCCCCGGGTCTCGCCGTCGAGATCGGATAACTTCGATGATTCGGGTGTGATCTTGGTAACGTCGATCTTAGGGGCGGCGGTTATCACATGTGGCCACCACTCCATCTTGTTCACCTTGTCTAGATGGATCTCGATGAGCTTGGTGTTGTCGGGGGCAGTAGTCAGGGTCCAGGTCGAGTCATCGACATGTACGGCGTGAGGAAGATCGCCCTGTTTGTGAGATCTATGTAAGCATGGTGCCAATACGCAATACTTGTGAAATGTAATGTAGAACTAAGCTTACATTGATGATGGGCTCCTGGCCCTTAATGCCAGCCACTAGCTTCTGTTTCTTGATCTCGACATTCAGATCTCGTCCCTTGTAATTTCCTGGGATAGAGATGGTGACATCGACGTCTCCAATTGTCTGTATCCACTTGTAGGGGAGAGCATCCTGCTCGGCCTTCTCCTTGGCTCGAGCGGCGGCCTCTTCAGCAGGCGTGAGTTCTGGGGGGGTTGACGCTATATTAGCAGAAGCGTTACGGTTGAAGGCTGGCCAATCTGTGTAGGATATGGGAGGTACATCGTATTCTGGTACTAGAATAGAAGGACTAGGTGTTTCGCAGTGTAGAACATACCTTTGTCTGCCATTTTCGTTGGTGTTTGGTGTATGTTTGTTGCTCGAACTTGATCGAAGAACCGGCAGTGCTCAATGGAAATCGATGGCGGGGCATTTTTAAGCCTTGAGCTTACCCCACGTCTAGCCGCGACAGGGGTGTGGCGTTCAACTGTGAGACTGCCTTTGTCAGCCACAAGCTATATTACTAGGAGTTCAACCTCGTTCTCTTGAGCTACAGACCATCATAGCTTCAGCCTCAACTTGCCACATCTGATCCCTCGCAGTAGCTTCTATCTCGACAAATCCTACGCCACCAGTCTCATACGCTTGGGCGTCTCATCCAGCGATTAATGACGTGAAACCATCCATACAACAGAGCTCCAGACGCTCTCACCCTCCTTCTGTCACCATCACCATGTCGCGCAAAGCCTCCCTCGGCTCGCGGGCGTCAATGTCGACGACAACGACGACCACGGCGCCCATCACGTCCAGCGCGTCCGACGACATGTGCCCCGTGTGCAAGACGCTGCGCTACCTCAACAAGGACCTCGAGTTCCTCATCAACCCAGAGTGCTACCACCCGATGTGCAGCAACTGCGTCAACCGGCTCTTCGAGAACGGGCCCAACCAGTGCCCCTACGCCGGCTGCCACAAGACGCTGCGCCGCAAGGGCTTCCGCGCCGCCTACTTTGGCGACCTGAGCGTCGAGCGCGAGGTCGACATCCGCCGGCGCGTCGCCGCCGTCTTCAACCAGGTCGAGGACGACTTTGAGACGCTCGATGCGTACAACGAGTACCTGGAGATGGTGGAGAACCTGACGTTTGATCTCGTCAATGGGAGCGAGTCCCAGCGCCGCAAAGCTGAGGCGCAGCTTGGAGCATGGGAGGCCGAACACAAGGCGGATATCGAGCGGAACAGGCGGGCGGGCGAACGCCAGCGGGAGGCGACGCGCAAGCAGACCGCTGCAGAGAATGAGGCTGCACGACAACGGCGCATGGACATTATGAAACAAGAAGAGGAAGAACGGCGGCGGCAGGCACAGCAGCGCGAGGAAGACCTGGACAGCCTGACCAAGGCGCCAGAAGGCACAGCGAACCGTATCATCCTCAAGAAGCGAGGCCAGCACAGGAAGGAGGAGCTCGAGCGCAGCGAAGCAGCTGCCTTGCGTGCCGCGGCCGGACCCGGTGGCAATCTGTCGATTCGCGGCTTGAAAGATAAGAAGAGGCCAGTGATCACAGATGAGCCCTACGATCCCTTCGGCGGCGTTGACCTTGAGCCGTCGCGATATACGGTGCAAGACAGCTACAAGAACCCGTGGCTAGAAGATGCGCGTATTCGGAGCGACCATACAGTCCCCGGATATAGCTTACAGGAGTACTACGCACGGGCTATGCTGGAGGCCTTCTCTGGGTTGGGTGTGTTCATTGAAGATGAGAAGGAGACTGGGCTTGGAACGGATGCGCGCAATGTGTCGACCATCGAGGCGTCAATGGCGGCGACGGGGCTGGGTGTAAGCGCTGGTGCTATGGATGTCGACGATTTCTAGGAGAGATTTCGACTCCTGCATCCAGCTCCCGACCAGCCAGATCCCTAGCATAAATGGCAGGGGCTAAGTGAGTGCCCTTTTCGGCAATGATAAAGATTTCAAGTGGCATAGCGATGGCGTTTGCGGTTTATGATATGGTTGGGTTACAGACAGACAGAACACGGCTACCATATGATGAGTCATCGTAGCAAAGTTAGATAATTGTTAAAATGTATTAGATTCACTGCATTCAGTCTACTTTTCCCATGCCCATGCTTCCATGACTGTGACCTAGTCACATCTATACGCTGCCCACATGGTCTCAGAAATCTTTCGGCTGATACATCTCTTCTGCACGACAAAGCAAACCTTCCTTTGAAACGCCACGCTTAACCAAGTATATAAACGAAGGTTAGAATAAGTATGAGCAAGAATAATGGCAACTATGAAATCCAAAAAGTGCGTTTGACTAGACATGCTCATTGCTGCCATGGCGTCTGCTGGGTAGGCCGAGGAAAGACAGGAATGGTCTCAAGATGGTCTAATCCACCGCCCATGGGTTGCTGATTGTTCTGCCAACCCTGTCCTGTAGTATGATTGACAAAGGCTCCTTGCCGGAAGGGATTAGTAGTCCCCGTGGCCTGAGGCATAAGCGGACCCCCGCTTGTGGCTGGCCGTTGCGATTGAGCACCGGTGAAGTTCCTCGCGAACGGGTTCGTCCCAGTCGCCATGGGTTGAAGCGGTGCTGGGGTAGGGTTGAACTGCTGAGTTGGCGGCGGAGATTGGAAGGGCGAATTGTTGGCTGGTGCCCCGAAAGGCTGCGTAGCTTGGGGAGAGGAGCGAGCGAACGGATTTGTGGATTGTGGTTGAAGAGGGGTAGGGCTGCTTCCTGTGGACAGAGATGTCGCTCCCGTTGGCATGGCGGTCTGTCCAGTCATCATCATCGAAAGCCTAAAGGGGTTGGTGGTCTGCTGGCCGGTCTGTAGGTTTTGGATGCCTTGTGCACCGGTCTGGAACGACGCAACGCTATCCTGGGGAATAGGAGCAAGTGAGCTTGGCTGAAAGCTTGGCTGTGGAGTAAAGCCACCAAATCCTGCCCCAGTGTAAGATGGCTGAAGCTGCTGAGGGACTTGCTGTTGTGGTTGCTGCTGAGGCTGCTGTTGGAAAGCTCCGAGGTTCTGCTGCTGTTGGAAGGGGTTGTATCCTGTCGGCTGTGGGGCAAACCCATTTTGAAATTGGCCGGTTGGTTGTGCTTGGAAAGGAGCGTTTCCAGCCCATGGAGCGGCCGCAACCTGTTGTTGCTGAGTGTTTGTAGCCATTGTAGTTTGATTCTGCTCGATGGAGTCGAAAAAGTCAATCAGGTCTGGATCTGGACCCTTTGAGGGTTGAGCTGGCTTGGATGCCGGTAGAGATTTCACATCAGGGAAAGCAGTACTTGATGATGCCTTAGCCGCAGGCTCCATCTTGAAGGGCTTTGAGCTACTCCCAGAGAATCCTTTCGTCTTCTTAACCTCGAGTTCCGCAAGATATTGTCTCCTGTGGATCTCGAAGTCAGAGTCCTTCAAATAGTCCTCAAGTTGCCGGCCAAGGTTCACTGGTGCGTGCTTCAACTTGGGAACTTCCACTCTGGTGTGATGTTCATATTGGCGGGCCACACTGAGATACTGCACAACGTAGTCTGTCTGCTTTGTGAAAGTACGATAGATCTCCATGGCCCTTTCTGCATCGACCTTGGACATCTCGAAGAAATGCCCTGTACACATAGTTAGAGGCGGTACTTTAGCACGGCAAGGGCTTCTTACCGAGAATATTGATCATGGCTTGGTTCAAGACCTGGAATAAAGCCAACAGGTCTAGGACCAACAACCTAAATGTCGTGATAGTGATCTCATTCTCCGGCTCATTATCCATCACCTAGCTAATTAGCAAGTGGACTGTTGTCTAAGTAGGTTACCACTCACATCGCATTTCAGAAGCGCCGTCAGCTGGTGTTGAACCACCTCAGTCTCTCTCAGCAATCCCTTATCAACAGTAAGCTTCTCCAGTCGAGTTTCCTTGGCCCGGACCCAGTCGCATTTTGTTTCTCGGTATGCTCGAGCTCTTTCGGAGAGATAATTTGCGTAATGTCGTATGTTTCGCCCTTGTGTTTGTGCTAAATATCACGAATCAGTATGACCGATTGGGGTATATCGTGCGTTGAGCATCTGTCGTATGCTACTCACCATCCGAGAACATGCTTATGGCTAGCATGTTCTTATGCTTAGCCAGATATGCCAGTGTCACGTCTGGAGATCCCTCGCGGATCATGAGGTGGGTGGTAATAAGACTTTTGAAGACAACAGTCCATGTTGAATCGCGCAACCGGTATTGTAGAGCCCGAAAGACCTCGGCCACTCCAGCTTCCCCAGCATGTGTCGCGACAAGGATGTGCTCGATGTATTTCGTTTTCGGCGGCGCGGCCTATCATAATAACTGTCAGCACAATTGAACCTCATCAAAAGGCCATCTGTATGCGCAAGTTTGGTATGGCAGCACTCACCTTGATCTTGGTCGCCCCCTTCACGGATTTCTCGAAAGAGCTCGCCATCTTCTAAGCTGGCGTTCTGATCTTCAGAGTCGGTAGTATCGGACAGGTGGAAATCTATAACCAAGCCCTCCAAAAGTTGGCAGGAGAGGCGCTTTGTCAATCGGCAGAACTTTAGACGTCTCGAATCGAGAATGAGGATCGCCGTTCGATTGCGGAAGGCACGGCGCAGGGCGGCTGGGGTGAGGTGCTGGCTGGGAATGCCCGGGAACAGCGTCGTCAGCTCTTCTTGGCCCACAACACGCCGACTCTAATCACGGCCAGAAGGCGAAGCTCGAGATGAGCAAGGGAGATACGGAGGAGTGAAGGTTGTCACGAAGCAATCATAGCGGGCTGCGCAGCCATGACATGCCAACTTTTGCGATTCGTGGTTCTCGGAGCGTTGATGTGGGGATCGAGAGATAACAGGACACCGAGAGAGCAGTGGGATCTCGGTACGGGGTCTATGCTTATTCCCTCTAGAGACTGCCTAGAGATCGTGGACGATGCTCCGCTAGACGAGGAGAGGTCGACGTAAACGGTCGTAGATTCTGGTATGACGGGTGAGGAAGCGGGATGTTACTTCACGTTGCAAATGACACTGACGTTGTTCGTCCGTCGGGCACGCACGTATACACAGGGCAGAGCACTACAGATTGGAAGTGGAGGTGGAGGAGCTGAGTGGAGAGCTGGCGTTGGCCAGGTGGTCGGGCTGTCGGGCACTCGGTAACCTCTGCGGCTGTAGGTGCCAATGGTGCTGCTGTACTGTACTGTGCTGTACCTCGCCAAAACTACCCTTGGCGTCGATCCCAGCAGCCCGGCGGCTGGGAAAATTGAGATATGAGCTCCAGCGAGGCACCCAACTGAATCAAAATCCAGCTGATATTGGTGTTTCAAATAAATGAATGCTCATCAGATTCGATTAGTATGATATTTTGAAGCCATTTGGACAATCACGCCTCTACAGATGCAATGGGATCTATTAAATTGCCAGGACAGACTGTCCATGTCTTGAAAGATCGTCAAGGTTTCATCGAAGCAAGAACCACCCATGGATGCGGCTTGGGCAACATCCGATTATACTTTCCACATACCACATACTTTCAACTCGCCGAGAGGGTAATAATGACTAGAAATGTCCCCGTTCGCCGTCATGCAAACGCGACATCGAGGTACTGTCGAGACAGGACAGATATGATACATAACGAGCCATAGCAACAGAGCCAGCACGTACCTACCTTGTTAAGATGTATCATCACGTACAACGGTGGTTGGCCTTAATGATGGCCCCCAGCACTCCTCTGCATACGAATCACAGACTTCCATGATCGTAGAGATAGAGCTAGGGAATGCTGTGGGTGGGTGAAACAGGTGGGCAAGCCGCTAGACACTGCATCCCGAGGGCGGTGCTATGGCGAGAGAGGGGGGCAGAGAGAGCATTCTTCATGCCTCTTCCAGCTTCAAGATGGTCAGAGTTGCCTTCATTGCGTCCGATGATAAACAAGGTCGATGTGTCGAACGCTCATTTCATAATTCCAGCCCCAAGTCACCACCAAACCACTTAAGCCCCGAAGGGAGAGTTTGAAGGCTCCGAGGGGAGGAAGCTAAATCATATAAACACGCAGGCTTTCATCATCTAGCGCATAGTCAGCATTTCTGTTATTTTTTGGCGGCAGCGAAGGCAGTACTCACATTGTTTTGAAGTGGAAGGATGAGAAGAAAAAGAGAAGAAAAGACCAAAAAGCTTGCCAAGCTGCCAACGGTGATATAGCAGCAAAAATTTGGCCCCACATGCGGTGGTGCAGCCAATTAGGCTCACAGCGCACTACGGGGCCGGTGCTAAGAGCTTCCGACCCAAGCTCAGTCAAGTCTGGAGGTTTACCGAGCGATGCTCAACTGAGTCAACATCAAGCTCATCACCTCAATGCATAGCACCAAAGGCTACTATTCAAGACCATGAGGCTTCCAATGCCATTGCCGATGCATCATATAGTAGGCTCACAAGCAGCTTCATCCAGGATATGCGGCAGGTGTCTGCTCAATCTAAAACGCAGTTCGCGACCAATATCAGCTGTTTTAGCTCGTCAACCACGGAGCCCTCAAATCCAAAGACGGTGGCAGCATGGGGCCACTGAATCCACCACGGTCGTTTCCAAGGATCAACCAGAGGATCACTTCACACAAAGCTGGGAAGACTATAAGAAATACTGTCTGCTTGTTCATTGTCGTCACGGGAGACTTTTTATTCTGACAAACTCGCACAGTCCATTTCCCAGATCACTCCACTGCTCAGGACTTCAAAGTCGGCAACACCGTCACAGTCCATGGCTTTCTAAGTAAGAGGAAAGAAGTTTCTTCAAAAATTGCTTTTGCAAGCCTTCTGCAGGACTATGCTCCAAAGATAGAGCTCGCATCAGCATGGCAGGAGTCCGGCTCCGAGGCACATCAGCTCCACCAGGCCTTCAAATCAATCCCACCCTTCAGTCCCGTTTCTGTCACTGGCGTTGTAAGCAAGGTATCCCTCAAGGAGTCTCGCCATAGCTCTCCATTGAAGTTCCCCAGCGGAACAGACCACATTCGCGTCGAGCTGCAATCTATTCAGGCCCTGAATGTTTTCCCCCGAAGCATCATCATCTCCGACAATGTCCAATTCCCGCCGACCATGCGTCATCTCCAGATGAGATTCTCGCAGACACTCCGTAGCAGACTTGACTTCCGTCACTCGCTCCAGCGCGTTGCCGAGAGGACGCTTGACGACCTCTTCTTCAGACGAGTTGAGACACCAGTGCTGTTCAAATCAACCCCTGAAGGCGCCCGGGAGTTTCTCGTGCCGACTAGACGTCGTGGCTATGCATATGCGTTGCCTCAAAGCCCCCAGCAGTATAAGCAGATATTGATGGCCTCTGGCTTCAATGGATACTATCAATTTGCTCGGTGCTTTCGTGATGAGGATTTGCGTGCCGATCGACAGCCTGAGTTCACCCAGCTCGATCTGGAGATGGCGTTTGCCACAGGCAAAGACGTGATGCACCTCATCGAAACAGTAGTGAGGGATTTATTCAAAGAGATCACGGCCAAGTTCCAGATACTATCTACAGAAGGAGAGTTGGTGCCCGTGCGCAAGGAGGTCTACGTAAGTACAATATTTTCGCTAGCTATGCAGGTGCTAATATTCCGAAGGATGTGACGGGGCGTGAAACTGTGATTGATTATCCTTCGTTGTCAGATGAGGCATTCCCGCGATTGCAATATGACGATGCCATGGCCCTATATGGGTCCGATAAGCCAGACCTGAGGATACCGAACAAGGTACATCATCAATTGGGCTTGTGAGTTGAAAGTTTAGTTTGGCTAACCCTCACAGATTTGCCGAGTTGACTCCGTCCTTCCGAAGAACTTCGTGTCAATGATATCTGATGTTGAGAACCCCGCCATCGACGCTTGCAAATTCCGCCTTAACGGATCCATCAAAGAGAATTGGGCATTTGTTCGTGAACTTTGGGACTCCCTACCGACGTCCCTGGCTAAAAACCCCGATGGTGCTCCAGCCGTGATGGTTTTTGATTCCAGCAAGCCCATGTGTGGTCTGTCAGCTTTAGGCCACGAGGCCTTCCAGGAGATCACTGGCGACGGCCAGATTGCGGAAGCCCTTGGCGATTTTGAAGATGGTGACATCCTCATCACTCAGGCTCGCGAGGACAGGCCGTTCGAGGGTGGATCAACAGCACTGGGAAATGTCAGGCTTGCGTTCTACCAAGCTGCGGTCGATAAAGGTCTTTTGGAGCGCGACGACAGCTTCAAATTCCTGTGGGTGGTTGGTTTCCCGCTCTTCACACCCAACAACGATGTCGATCCGGGCCAGGGGGGTGCTTCAGGTTTCTCGTCCACCCATCACCCCTTTACTGCGCCATTGACATCCAAAGATTTTGAGCTTCTAGCGACCGACCCTCTTCGAGTAAAGGCGGATCATTACGACCTCGTGCTAAACGGCGTTGAGCTTGGCGGCGGTAGTCGTCGTATCCATGTTGCCGAAGTCCAAGAATATGTCCTCCGGGATATCCTCAAGATGAGTGATGAGGGCATCTCACATTTTTCACATCTGATTGAAGCCTTGCGAGCAGGCTGTCCTCCACACGCCGGGTTCGCCTTTGGCTGGGATCGTCTAGTGGCGACACTCAGCTACACCAAGTCCGTCAGGGATGTCATCGCCTTTCCCAAGAACATGAAGGGAGAAGACATGATGGCGAAAAGCCCGCTCAAGGTCACACCCGGGCAATTGAGCACTTATCATCTTGCTCTTAAGGCTAAATAATACCTCACGTAGTTGCCTGTGTACATCTCCCCTGAGATCTCTCTATGTCCACCTAGACCAGGACTGTACATCTCAAGATACCATGTACCATCACTGTTTGTATCATATATAGATCTGCTCAGCGACCATTGTACAATTACACAGCCTTAAAAGTCTCATACTCCCGTCTTTTTCATGGCATTCCCCAGCTGCTTTGTTAGAGCAGAGATGTCAGACAACCAACTGCCAGCGCAATGATTGCCGTTGGAAAGAGATTGAAGCTACCGAGTCCTCGGGCAGCCAGACTATCCTGCGTTGAACTCGAGCTCGCACTCGCACCAGCACTGGCTGCTGCCGAAGAAGCAGCTTGTCCAGCCGTAGCCGCAACGCTTTCTGCGCTGGCGACCGCAGACGACGCCGCCGCCTGTCCCGACGCCCCAGCCGTAGCAGCCACGCTCTCCGCATTCGAGACAACCGAGCTCGCATACGCCTGGGCACTGGATGCAATAGCGGCGGCATCGCTTGTGTAGTCGTCCGCGACCGTCTTGGCAAACGACTCGTAGCTCGCCGCAATGCTCTCTGCGTTCGACACGATCGACTTCCAGTCTTGCCGTTTGCCATGGAACCGGTTGAGCATGGGGCTTGGTGTGATCACTGGTGCCGGAGCTCGTGTGGCGTTTAAGTCGGCGAGACAGCTGGCTTCGGCCGCTGCGACGCTCGCAGATGAGAGGGCTGCAGACTCAGCATCCTGCCAGCTTTGACGCTTACTGCTCGACCGGTGCGTTAGACTCCCGTGATTAGACTTAGGAAAAGTTGTGATGGCTTACACATTCATATCTTCAGCGATGGCATCAGATGCCACGAGGCCGGCGCTGGCAATGAGGAGAGCTGCCTTGAAATAATGCATACTTGAAGATAGTCAATGTTCTTGTGACTTGGCTATTTTGATTAACTACAAGATTTGGCATTTACAGACTTGCAAACGCGATTGCTTATAGTTTCTATGTTCAGTTGTATATATATCTTGACGGTGAACTATGTCAAGAGCCAGCAAAGGCTCAAAGAACAGGATATGCTACAGATCTCAAGGGAGCTCTTTGACGGCCCATAGACATCAAAGCTGATCCATTATCACTTCTGGGTGCTTGTGCCTGCAGATCGTCCTCGGACCCATGATCTGCATGCTTAGACCCGGCAGTGTTGCCGGCACGGGTCCGGATGGTGACGAATAGTATCCACCGCTACCCACAATGACAATAATTTGATCCAGATAATCTTGTTCAGATGTTTTCTGGGCAAGCGGAGGGTGAAGTAACAGAGCGCCTACTAGCTAAAGCACATCGACAGTCACGAATTTTCCCCGTTTCTTACCAGTGTTTCTTATTATTTAACTACCAGATTTCTTGCCACAATGTTTTATGTCATTGAACTTGAAGGCCTAAGGTAGCTGTAGTAAGACCGGTTGCTGAAGCCGACACAGTGATCTTTCCTGCGGCGCCGGCATCAGCCCGGACAATTGCTAATACCATCCCACTATAAGCCTTTCGTGTCAATGATGGGAAAGCAGTCATGTCCGCCGGGTCGCCATTGTCTGTAGACACAATCTGACCGGGCCCAGAGATCGAGAATGTGACTGCATGGTTCGCGCGCGGGACTACATCGCCGTTGCTATCCACAACCGCAACCCTGATGAAGGACAAATCATCCCCATCTCCCTTGATGGCAGTTCGGTCAGCCGTGATGTTCAGCTTAGCAGCGATATCAACGGTTCTTTTAGAGTCCGTGGCCCATTGTGTTCCGTTCTTGTAAGCAACCACACTGATGTTGCCTGGCTGGTAGACCACGTTATCCCACCGGAAGCGGTATGTGTTCTGTGCCTTCTTCACTCGCCCTGCAGACTTTCCATTCACAAAAAGTTCCGCCTCGTCCCCCGATGAGAACACGTGAACCGGAGTGACCTGTCCAGCTCTCTCCGGCCAGGTCCAGTGGGGTAGAATATGAGCCATGGGGAAGTCAGGACGCCAATGAGATTGATACAAGTAGAAACGGTCCTTCTCGAAACCGGCCATATCAATGATCCCAAAGTAGGAGCTGCGGGCTGAATCGTACGGCGTGGGCTCACCGAGGTAGTCCCAGCCCGTCCACACAAATTCACCAGCCACATAGGGGTTTCTCTCATGCGCCTCAAAGACCTTATCAGGCGATGATCCCCATGAAGTTGCGTACAGCTCATAAGCGCTGACTTGCAAGGCCGAGGAGTTTCCACCCGACCCGTTACCAACCGTTGCGCTCTTGCCACTGGTCACTGGGAAGAAGTACGTGCCACGGGTACTGACAGCGGAGGAGCTCTCGCTGGCCCATATGACTTTGCCCGGGTACTTCTGATGGAAGCTCGAGAAGGATCCGGATGTCGATGTGCCAAGACCTTCACCCTGATAATTCAAGCCTTCAATATCCAGGACATTGGCTAAGGAGCTACCAGCCGAAGCCGCATTCATCGCCACGGTGACCGGGCGCGTCGGATCCTCATCGCGGGCTATATCGCGTAGGCCCTGAGCAGTCGTGCCACCAGCTGCGCTCGACTGTTCTCCGACCTCGTTGCCGACACTCCATGCCATAATCGAAGGGTGGTTACGATCCCGCCGAATGAAAGAGCGGAGATCAGGCTCATGCCAATCCGCGAAGATCAAATGGAAATCATTCGTCGTCTTTTGGTTATTCCAACAATCGAAAATCTCATCCAGGACCAAGATACCCATTCGATCTGCAAGATCCAGAATCTCAGGAGCAGGTGGGTTGTGTGATGTCCTCAACGCATTACTACCCATTTCTTGCAACATCTGCAGCTGCCTCTCTGCCGCTCGGATGTTGAACGCGGATCCAAGGGAGCCGAGATCGTGATGGTTGCAAGTGCCCTGTATGGGCACCGCCTGGTCATTGATTAAAATGCCTTTGTCCGCGTCATATTTAATCGCGCGAATGCCGAATTGCGTCTCATATGTGTCAACCACACTTCCACCGATTGATAGAGTCGTTATGGCAACATATAGATTTGGCGATTGTATTGGCTTCGGACCCCATAGCAATGGCTTTGCTATTGACACCGACCCGTTGACAGACTGCTTCTTTCCCATTGCCACCGTTGCTGTTACTGGTTTGAAGCTAGCCATTACATCGCCGCCCGCTCGGCCAGTTGACGGGTCGAGTAAGTGGACTTCTGTTGATACATCAACCTGCTGGCTAGTGTTTCCTTTGTTCTCAACATCGACCACTAGGTTGACTGTGGCAGAGTCTTTAGAGACAGTTGGCGTTGTGATATATGTCCCGTACTGTCCAACATGCACCGAATTAACTTTTACTAGCCAGACATTTCTATATATGCCAGCACCGGGGTACCACCGTGAGTTATTTAGCGCATTGTCCACTCGAATAGCCAAAATGTTGTCGTCGCCAACTTTCAGGTATGGAGTAAGATCCAGTCGGAACGAGGCATAGCCATACGGCCATCCACCAACTAAGTTTCCGTTCAGCCAGACAGTCGCATAAGACATAGCACCGTCCACGTCCAAGAATATAGTCTTGCCCACATCATCTGATGTCACTGTAATATTACGGCGGTACCAGCCGACTCCATTTGAAGGTAGGCGACCCATGCCACCCGATACGCCAGGAGCATTGAAGGGCCCCTTGATGGCCCAGTCATGGGGTAGATTAACAGTCTCCCATTGCCTATCGTCAAATGATGACTGTGTATACTGAATGCTGCTGCCGGGAGGAGTTCCAGAGGGTGATTGGATCTTCGCGCCTTTGACGAAGTCGTTGGCTGAGGGGAGAACCCATTGTTTCAGCGTGCTGTATGACAGTGAGTCAGGATTCGACGTGAAACGTGAGAACTTCCAGGCAGTATTGATACTGAGCCGCTCACGACCTGGAGCCCCAGTTGCACGAGGCTTCAGCGTCAAGGTTTCAGCGAGTGAAGTATTAGTGAACAACAAAAGGCCCAAAAACAGAATTGCTCGATAACTACTCTGCATTCGCAAAAGAAACGCCATCTTTATGACCTATATACTAGCACACATAGTCTTGAAGTCAAAGGAGTTTGAGGCAAGCTTCACGTAGGCGAAGCACTGCAATTGATATATACCTTTGCGGAACATACCGTTCCGGGATCACCTACAAATGACACTTACCATATCGCCAAGAAGATCACAAGTCGCGCCGGCCCGGATTCGGAACGAAGATCTATAGTCGGTCCTTTTAATATGTTCAACGGCAGTCAACAAAATCAAGTCGCGGCTGTTTAGCCTGTTGTAAGTTGTGCCTGTGGACTTGCTACAGGCGCCCGAATCACGTCCTACAGCACAATTCAATAGTCATATAAGATTAGCCGCGCCCGACAACTAAATGATGCGCTTGTTATATCTTTCCATAATGGGAAGTGAGAGTTCACTCCGCCATATATCAGTATGAGGGGCTCACCAATTGCACTATTAACAGCCTCAGCTCAGTTCAGATGGATAAGGTCTAGCACAGAATCAATCACCATTGAAATTCACAAATGAGGGTTGGCATTGACGGCATGGAGAATAAGGATTTGGCGTTGAAGAAGAAAAAAGCGTGCATTTGTCTGTATTCTGGAGGACTCAGCATGAAAAGCATGGGCTGAATCACATGGCCTTTACATGGTCGATTGCATAGAGTCACGGCCATTATCTAACTTAACTTTTCCGAGGTTTGCAGCATTGTCGTAAACTCTGAACTTAGTCTATACTATGAATGGGTTCATTACAATATGTTATTATGAGCTTTGAGACGTATCAAGACATGGTGTCCCTAATATCGAGTCTTCATTCATGGAAAAAGTCTACCGACCACGATGAGCCTTTCGAAGTCGTACCTGGACGCCAGTCCCACTTCGGTTTTCGATTGCGTGGTGCAGTCTGATTTTGCCATCACCTTGCTCCATGTTCTCAATTCTGTCATACTGCTGGCAGAAGCGGGCTACAACGTATCCAACTTGTGTGAGGGCGAATTGTTCTTTATTTCGAATTAGTGTCTTGTTAAGGGGAGTGATTGAGGAGTAGACTTACGACCAAGGCACTTGCGCGCACCACCTCCAAAGGGGATGAACTCCCAACCAGGTCTCTTAACCTCCCATCGTTCGGGCTTGAACTCTTCCACATCCGCACCCCACAGGTCTGCGCGGTGTTGCAGCGCGTAGAACGGGATGAGAACCTGTGTGCCTTCGGGAATGAATACCCTACTGGTGCCGTCTGGCCCTCCACCTGTTGGCAAGACGGTGTCCCTCAAGGCTCTGCGCTCATTCATTGGAATGACAGTCGCGACTCGTAGAGTCTCATTGATGACCCATTGCAGATACTTGCAGTCTCGCACGGCTCTAAAGTCTGGCGGCGTGTCACCGAAGCTGTTCAGCAGTGTCTGCCGTAGCCTCTCAAAGACGTCCGGGTGACGGGCGAGGAAGTAAAAGACCCAGCCGAGGAGAGACCCCATTGTGTCTCTTCCAGCAATGAGCACGTGAAGTGTCTCATTTCGGAGTTGCTTCGGGTCTTGCGTGACTTTGGCAAGCTCGTCCAAGAGGTTGAATGCCTTGCCTTTTTCAGGGTCAGACGACACTTTTTCCGGAGGCGGATGAGCCAGGCGGTCAGCGACAATTGCATCGGCATAACTATGGATGGTCTTGCAGTTCTCATCAAACTCCTTGCTTGTCAGCAGCCAGTAAAATTTAGCCAGTGCACCGCGCTTGTCAATCCAGACTTTGGCTTGGTCAAAGTGTTTGGCGATGTCACTGTTTGCGCCTGCTCCGCCGTTCTGCGCCGTGATCAACGAGTTGACAGACTTTCCATACAGAAACTCGGTTACAGTGTCTAGTGTGTATCGGAATAGCAGTGGCTGTAGATCAATCTTTGATGTCCAGCCATTAGAATCATCCGTTGGTAGTTGGCCCATCAAGACTTGGAGATGCTTCTCCTCCAGCTCTAAATCACTAATCATCTCTCTGGCAAACTGTGGGCGCAATAGCGCGCGACTGTGCTTCCAAGTCTCGCCGCGGCTAGTAAAGATGCCCTTGCCGAGGAGGGGCATCCACGATGCTTGTCTTGTGTTGCTGATGTCAAAGTCGGGGCTTGAGAACAAGACTCTCACGTTCTCCGGGTCGCGCGTGACAAAGATCTCGTAGTCAAGGATGGGTACTCGAAGGGTATGGCAAGTAGGAGACACGCTGTCCATGGTAGACACGATGAACTGCGGTCCTCTATCTTCCTTGGTCGCCCTCATGGACTCTCTAAGGATGGAGTTGCCCAGCCAGTTCTTGCTGCGCAGAGTCGGCGGTGGAAGACATCCCAACGACGCTGCCTTTGCATGTTGGCGACGCCTCCGATTCAGCGAAAGTATGATCCTGTACGTAATGGCTGCGCAGAGCAGAACGAAGAACGATCTCATAAGAGAAATCATATTGCTTGCTCTACTACTACTCCAAAGTATAATTCATCAAAACCTGACTTGGCGATTTCCAAAACGACGGCGCGATGAAGATCAATAACGCGGAATGTAGTTGTAGAGCATCATTATGTCAGCTTACACGACAGCATCCAGGCACGCTACAACCCCGCGGGTACCGTGCAATGTGCCTTTGTGGCTCGGGTGCATTGACCATCTGCACGTCATTCTTTTTCTTGCAAGGAGGCACTGATCACATACGTAAGGTCCTCTCTGCCATCTCTGGATACGGGCTAACACTGGACGCTATTCCCTCGCACTGATAATGGGCAGAATCCGCTCCGGCGGCATGTTTGGTGACTGGGGCTGCTGCGAAGATCGTCATCCCGCCAATAACGAGATTGAACAGTTGTAATGGTCAGCGTGGAGACTGAGATCCGCAAGGGGAGCATTAGCTTACCAGCAAAATCTTGATAAGAGAGAGATGATTGAGCTGCTACGTCCAAGCGCTGAGACGTGCCTAAGATGCATGTCTTGGAAACAAGGGGGGCGGATTGCTGTGATGGCGGGACGCTACCAAACCATACCAAAGCTCGGGAGGGCACGCTAGACAGGGAACTCCACCAACGCCGGGATGCGGCTCTCCACTGAACGGCAGATCCCTCCAGGTCCGACGGGGCCGCTAGTAAGAGCCGCAGGACGATCGACGTCAGGATTGCCCAACAGCGGGTTAGCGAACAGGGGCCATTCCTGGATCAATATCCTTGTCCCAGCCAACAAATCCCGACCCAGCAGGCCGGATTGGGAAGACAATAAGACAAAGCAAGCAGCTAGTCAAACTCGTGCCCAAACGGTGAGTGTAGTCATTAGGCATATGCGAGGGAAGCTATGTACCACGGCTTGTGCTTTGGTCGCCGAGCCTTTTACCCCTGAAAGTGGACTCATTCCCCCATGGGAATTTTTTCTCCGGACGCAAAACAATAGTCGGGGGGATCTGTGGAATTCTGACATATATACGGAAGGGCTTCCCTGTCTTGACTCTCGTTGCCCCGTTGCACTCACGTTCTGTTTCAGTGTTTCAGTGTTTCCAGCCTCCCTGTTTCTCGCAGCAATTCAGTTGTCCTACTTACGTTCCGACTGCCATTCGGCTCTCCACAATACCATCCCTCGTCTCTCGTTTTCAGCTTCTATTGCGATGCAGTCGTCTCTCTTCCTCGTGGCCCTTCTTGGCCTGGTCCTCAGCGCGCCGTTGATGCCGCACACTATCGAGGACCGGGCCCTCATCAACATCAGCCCGGACCTGGACATATCCATTACGCACAAAGACAACAATGAGTGCATTGGCATTGGCATCTCCGTCTGCGACCCCATCAACGTCAATGGCACTCAAAATGCAGCGGATACCTCTGACGACTCATCAAACACCTCGTCCTCAGACGATGAGTCGTCTAGCAGCACGAGCAGTGGTGGAGATGCCTTGATCAACATCAGCCCTGATCTGGACATTGACATTGACGACTCTGGGAACAACGAGTGCTTTGGCATCGGCATCTCGGCTTGTGACCCTATCAATGTGAACGGTAACCAGAACACGACTTAAGGGACCTCCTCAGTTTGGCGCATTTTTTGTATGTGGGGACGATTGAGCTCCTCGTTGGCTTGGAAGATAATGTTTGAGGCATGGCGTTGAGCGGAAAACTACCTATTCTACTGTACTGTATTTCAGGCACCCGTGTAGGGTCCCGGCTGTAGCGTAACCATACCTGATCTGAATAATCAAAGCTTGAGTAAATCGCCGAGCCTGACTCAAAGTGATGCGCGTGCCTTGCTGTTGAGCGCCGATCAATTGTGGAGATTCATATTTGAAATCTCAGCGCACATATCTCAATCGTTGAACCATAAAGACAGATATATGGGTCCGAGCGATAAGAATCCCAAGAATCCCATCCAGGAAGTTGATACTCGCAAATAAAACCTGTATCTTTGTACTGCGTCTGAGATCGACGACGCGAACGCACCGTCTATTGATTCCGGATACTAAGACCGGTAAGAAAGGCCCACCCACATCTGAGAGTGGTACAATGCTTGTATTACCTTCCTGGAAACCTTGATTATGGCTCAGTATGATCTCACCTAGCATCGAAAGGAGCAGTCAGAGAGAACATGATCTCCACCGCGTGGGGAATGTTGTGGTAAAAACACAAAGAATATCCAGGGCTTTCACCCGTGTCATGGAGTTTGTCACATGCAAGACAACATCACAGTCAATGGAGCACAGTACATCGTAATTACTGATTAATTCGTGATAGCTGCGGTTAATACTCTTGTGCGTGCTTGCAATGAACTCTACGCCGTCTCGCAGTAGTACGCGAACGCCCGTCGAATGATTGATACATGAATCTACAGGGAAAGGACTACCAAGCTTCTAGGTTCTAGATAGCCGTAACCTTGAGCGTGACGCCCTCCTTAGGACGCAGCACCAGGCGCCACATCTTCCAGTCCTCTGGGTTGGGTGTGCTCTCGTCCCGCTTAAACTCGTACATGCTCAGCAAGCAGCAGAGCAGAATCTTCATCTCTGTCTCGGCGAACTTCTTGCCAACGCAGCCGCGCGGGCCCTGCAGGAATGTCATGAAGGCATTAGTCGTGAACGATTCGGGCAGGTCATCCCACCTGTCCGGATCAAACCTGTCTGCTGTCTCGCCCCAGTACATAGGCAGACGGTTGATTGCGTTGGCGAGCACATAGACGACTGTACCACCAGGCACCTTGTAACCGCCGAGCGTGTCGTCGGCTATGCTTTGGCGCACGGTCATGGGAATAGGTGGGATGTAGCGCAGCGACTCGCGGCACACATTGTCGAGGTAGGGCAGCTGGTCTGCGTCTGCAGCGTTGACTTGCGCAGGGTCGAAACGAGACTCTTTGTTGAAGAGGAAGGGCATGTAATCCTTGATCTCCTCGCGCAAGCGCGACTGGATCTCGGGGTGAGTAGAAAGCAGATGTAGCGTCCAGGCAACACCAGTGGCAGTGGTATCATGCCCAGCACCGAGGAAAGTCATGACTTGATCGCGCATTGTCTCAAACGACAGGCCCTTTTCGCCGGCAGCCTTCATCTTCTTGTTGTCGCGGGCAATCAGGGCAAGGATGTCCTTGCCACCAGTATTGTGTTCGGCCTGCTCGACCTTTTCTGTGATGATCTCCGTCGCCTTATCGACGATGATGCCACGGGAAGTCTCCATATCGCGGTTCATCTTGGCGGGAATGTACTTTGATGCCGGGATGAACGCCTGGATACCGTGTAGCATGCGAGACCAGATATCAAAGGCAAAGACCAGACGGTAGGCCTCACGGATAGGAGTTTCTGGGTGCTCAAGAGAGTTGATGTCATAGCCAAAACCAGCCTTGCCAATGATGTCGAGCGTGGTACGGTTCAGCCACTCCAACGCCTCAAAAGACTTGGTTGAGACATTGGACTGCAGCATCTCTTCTCTCCAGCACTTGGCTAGGAGGAGCGACTTCTCCCAGAAGACTGGCGTAAGTGCGCGGATCGATTGGATGGAGAAGCCAGGAGCAAGCGCCTTTCGTTGATGGACATGCTCAGAACCCTCGGCGAGCAGAACTCCCTCTCCCAAGATGCGCACCATCCAGAGCTTGGCACGGACGGGTTTTGGGTAGTTGTAAGGGTTCTTGACAGTCATCTGCTTGAGAGCCTCATCGTCGGCAACCGATAGGCGCTCAGCACCAAAGGGAAAGAAGTAGCGGATGATAGGGCCATACTGTTGATGCCATCGCCGCTGCGGGATACCACATTCTTCGAGAACGATATCGAAGAACTGGCCCCAGAGTGGGAAACCTGGTACCGTCGGTACGTGCCTCAACTCGGACACGTAGAATGGGTAGATCCAGCTCATCCAGACGACAAGATACAGTGGTACGACCACCGCCCATGTCCAGCCAACAGCAGACACGACAGGATAGTCATACTTTTTGGCTGCGACGAAAGCGGCAGCCGCCGTTGCCGTGATGACGGGGGTGAAGGAAATCTTGTCCATTGAGAAAGAATTGACAAAGACGAAGATCAAAGAATATGGGTTGACCAGCAGTACACACTTGACAGTATACTAGAATGGAGGGCACCAGCGATATATATCAGACACTAAGGGAGACGTCACTTACATAGTGAGTGTGTGCGTACAGTGTACATCTCGTATCAAGGTACAGTCAGCATGCGGTGTATGGGCAAGTCGTAAAACAGACTTATCCACTGGCCCGACATATCGCCAGATGGTTACAATTCAAGACTTAGCCCTGCAGTGGAACTTGAAATTGCATGCCGCAAGGCCGAGCCCTTTTGCGAAGTCTCATTGGATACCTGTGATGATGTCGATCATCCGGAAACTCTCAGAGCAGCTTGTGAAATACCCGACTAGCCTAGGCTGGGGCCTTAGTCTGGCTTGGATTGCAAGGGTGAAGGCGGAAGTTGAAATGGCCGGGAGGCTGAAGTGAGTGGGTTGATGACCTGAACTCAGAGTTCCACTTGTGTGGGTGCCAGCGGCAGACCCATCGACCTTGACTGAAACCTTGCATACCTCCTGCGTATGTGAGACTTGCACGCCTTTCCGCTCGCCTATGGATTGATCCCATCATTACTTCGTTGACAGCCGTTAACAAAAGAACAGTCCCGCTCAAAGCCTTATGTTGGCAGTGTGGTCTGTGTGGCATCCCTCGAACGACTAGGAATGCCAATATTTCCGATTTCACATGTCTCATGAACCAAGTGTGAAGTCTATGGGATCCACAGCGAACTATGGCCTCTTCCATGAATACCTGGAGCCTCCACAGGCTTGCCCAAGTCGACAGTTCTTCGGTGGCAAGTTAGCCAATCCAGGTAATCCCACCGAGCAGTAAGAGACCTCACAATTCGATCTCGATGCTGGTTTTTTGATGGAAAGAAACGTCATGACTGAAAGTACATTGCCTTACTGTATGGGACTTTGTATTTGCCAGAGCCCTGTATTGTGGAGCAATATTCCAACGCTTTGGTCGGAGTGGGTTCGATAGTAGGTCCCCAGTGTCTCCATTTCAGCTGGTTGTTTGCGACAATCCGACAAACCGTACAATGGCACCCCAGGAATTCGACCATTGCAAGTGTCTCCACCAGAATTTGATGTCCGTCCATGCTCGAGAAACCGCAATCTCGCAAATGCAGTTGACAAATCAGGAAATTTATGACGTGTAGTGCTAAAAAGGATTCAGCATGTGATTGATATCGACGCCCTGCAGAGCAACGAAGCTAATGCCGGTACAAGCTCAAGCGCCTCCCATCTCCGGTGCTTGATTGTTATCGAGGCTTATCACTTGCGTACCTCGCTCAACTTCCAAGAATATAATCAGCGAGTCTTCCACTACTGTAATTGGCGCTCACTTCATCCATTGCGGTGTGCTGGTCTCTGGGATCGAAAGCTTCTCTCACACCTTTTGCTAGTCTTTTCTTGCGCCATCATGTCCTTCAACTCCTCGCCTCCGCTGCTGATGCAGCAGCAGCCCTCTGCAGTCCCATCGTTCAAAGCATGGGATGCTTTTGACAAGGCCTGGATGGCTGTCAAGGGCTACCACGCAGACCAGTTCAAGTTCGTGCCAGGCAAGACTCCGTTCTCAACACTTGAAGAGACGGTGGGCATGGTAGTTTTGTACCTGCTGGTGATCTTTGGCGGCCGCGAGTTCATGAAAAATCGGGAGCCGCTCAAGCTGAACTTCTTGTTCAAGGTCCACAACTTCATGCTCACTGCGCTGAGCGGCGGTCTGCTTGTACTATTCCTCGAGCAGCTCCTCCCATCGCTGTGGCGCGATGGTCTCTATGAGAACATATGTGGTGCCGACGGCTGGACGAAGCCTCTCGTGACTTTGTACTATGTAAGTTGAGAGGATCATGAGCCATAGTCGACGTTTCCGCTAACATGATAACCCAGCTCAACTACATCACCAAGTACATTGAGCTGATTGATACCGTCTTCTTGATGGTGAAGAAGAAGCCTTTGACCTTCCTCCATTGCTATCACCACCCTGCGACCGCGCTTTTGTGCTACACGCAGCTCATTGGAAGCACTTCAGTCTCATGGGTACCAATCACGCTGAACCTGACAGTTCACGTGGTCATGTATTGGTACTACTTCCAGAGCGCGCGTGGTGTCAAGGTATGGTGGAAGGAGTGGATCACCAGGATGCAAATTGCTCAGTTCATCATCGATCTCGGTAAGTCATTGGCCCCAGCACGAATAACAAGGCGTAGATGTCAGTCCTAACGTTTGAAACTCAGGCTTTGTCTATTTCGCTTCTTGGGATTATTTCGCCAGCGCCCACGCTCCCTGGTTGCCTCATGTTGGTCGCTGTGCCGGCGAGCCTTACGCGGCAGTCTGTGGATGCCTGATCTTGAGCTCGTACCTGGTACTCTTCATCATGTTCTACATCGCGACCTACAAGAAGGCTAGCGCCCGCAAGGCAAAGAAAGGCCAGTCGGTCGACAAGAAGGACGGAGTGTCAGCGGTCAAGCAAAGTGCGACCAAGGTCGCCAGCGGGACGCTTGCGCATTCCGTCACCCCCATGGCCGAGAAATAGAGCCGCTCGTTAGCGGAACAGTGAGCCTCCGGTTGAGGCCTAGCGCTACGGGCGCGAGAGCAGCCGTGGCCCGGACAGTAATGCCGCCGTGTGCGGATTGGTGCAGTGTCTTGTCAGATCTGCATCCCTGTGGATAAGATTAGCGAGTTGCTAAGGCGAGAGAGCCCAGATATCGCCAATTAGCGTGTAATGTAATGTAATGTAATGTAGTAGAAGAAGACTGGCAGGGGCCGCGGGAAGGCGCTCTTAGCAAATAATTATTGCATCTGCCTTGCATCACGACTGGAGTTGGTGGAGTGGAGTTTTGAAGAGAGCAGGTAGAGAACAAGCAAGACACGAAGACTTGTCGTTGGAAAGTCGCAATTCCGCATCGCCCGTATGTACCTAGCATCTCACCAGACTTAAGCCTGTTTGGGCCTAGAGCAGCCCTACCATGCAGTAGCGCGGGAGCCGCTTGGGCCGCTTATCAGGGGCCGTTGCACTTCAGCTTTGTCGTCGTTTTCAGTGTCTCATGGTTCTTATCGCACTGCATCATCCATGCAATATAATCATGTCTAGCCCTATCCATTGGCCATCACCCCTGTCTTGGGAAGTCTCCCAGAAGAGCGTATCCTAAAGGCGATCAGGGGGATCTCGATTGCAGTAGATCCGCCGAGATCTCCGTCCCATTCTTCTCGCCGCTACTCTGGGTCTGGCTCTGGCCCCGGCCCGGTTGGTCAGGGAAGAAATACCATCCTGTAGAGATGGTGTTGACCAGTCAGCAGTGACCCAAGCTTAGCCGGAACCGGTGCACGAAGGTTTCCAGTCACGAAGGAGAATGCACGGCATGCTCAAAAAAAAATAAAAAAATTTAAGGGATTGCTCAGTCTTGTTAGTGGTCAAGCACATCGCCCGCCCCTTTCTGAGCACTGACCGCTGCAAGTTGGCCCAACGGCAGGACGCCAAATTATGTCTTAGAAGTCTTAGAAGACAACCCCATGCCAGATTGCATATTCTACTTTTCATATCTCGTATATGCGCGCTCGCCCCAGATAGACTGTAAGGGCTTAAGCTCAACATCAATAATATCAAGGCCCCATGAAAGGAGCGCTTCAGTCGGTGATTGGGGATTATGTTTTGGAATCCAGCGTGCTCCGCAATAGCCATAATGGGAACTTTGATCGCCGTTAGACTAACTCTCCGTGGGATATTGAGGATATTTGGCATTGTCTACAAGGATCCAGGCCTGCTAAAGACCTAACCGGATTTCCTAGGCATCCGGTTGAGGTGTTCCCGTTCGACCTTGTCGCTCCGGGATGCATCCCAAAAATTGCTTAGCCTGACCAGCAGCAAGATTCTACATCGGATCACTTCTGTCCGAGTGAAGATCTCTGCTAGAGTGAACGCTTGCGAGCGACTTCAGCATGTCAAGAGCTGCAAGCCAACTAGCCCCAAGTATTATCAGGACCGACCCATTCTTTGCGTGTCTCCACGGGGCTGGCGCCTTAGCTTCCACCCACAAGCTATTGTCGCGATACTGAAGACTATCATCATAGGTATCAAGTCTCTCTTCGAGATCCACAACTTGATGTAAGTTGGTGGACCATCCTCCCTCTTCAATGATGACATTCCAGCTGGATGTCGACATGTCGAGCCAACAGATGCCCGGTAACACATCCAAATTGACTGATCGACACTGCGAACAGACAATTGGTGGCCCTCCCTTTGGGCTTCTTCTCTTGCAACGATAATGGAGGCCCCGTTGCTGTCTTGCTGGTCCCGAGTAAGAAACCGGGTCCTTGTCACCGGTATCACTGCGTATCCCCTACAAGCCTCCGTCAATACAGCACTATCTGGCCGATCCACCATTGCTTGTTCCAAGTGTTCTCGCTTTGGAAGGGCAGATGTTTGTTTTGGTTTTGTTCACGAGGTCTTACACAGTCCTGGACAGCCAGTAGAGTGTAATTTGTCTCAGTCGTTTCCTCCGGAATGCCTATATGTGAGATTTTAAACCCTAGTGAAGGCTTGACGAAGGCAATCTCCAAAAGCGAGGCACTGCTGCATGTTGACTTGAGCAACTCAACTGTTCTCTGTTCTCATCGCCAAGTGTCTTGCAAGATGCCTGAGACCTATACACTCGGTGTCATCAACGACAGCCGGCAATGGCCGTCACAGTTTGGCGGGCCGCCGGTCACAGCTTCGTCGGCCTTCTCTCTCAGTCAACTTGGCGATGCCCTCAAGTCATATCTTAGTCTCCAGACAGTATGGCTAGGGCTTCTCGTCCTTTTTCTGATTCTGAATCTCAAGAATCTGCCACTTATGTGGCATGTAAGTCACTCAAACAACAACATCAACGCACAACTGCTTATACTGTCTAGATGAGGATTGTCAATGCATTCCGCTTTATTTTAAGAACACAGAGGCCACAGGTGCCCCTGAAGCCATGCCACATCTTCCAGCCCATCATCACCACATCCCAGACGCAACTGCTAGAGATCGACTTCAATATCCACAAGTCCAACTCGTCCTACTTCTCTGACGTCGACATTGCACGCACGCATCTGGTATGCACTCTGTTCGCCAAAGGCATTGAGCAGATGCGTGGCGGCACGGAGGCATACACGGGATCCAAGCAACCAGTGTTTGGCCTTGCGCTCGGTGCCGTCTCGTGCAACTTCCGTCGGGAGCTGCGGCCATATGAGTCCTACGAGATGTGGTCGCGCATCCTTTCTTGGGACGAGAAATGGGTGTACATCGTGACTCATTTCGTGCGGCAAGGCGCTGCTAAGCCAAAGAGCTACTCCCTGTACCCTGAGCAGGGTGGACAGATGAGCGCCCTGGAGGAGGACGAAAGCATGCTCCGGAGAGTCAGCATCGACAGCAACTCGTCCACAGAGGATGAGTCGGGCTTCAAGCCTGATAAGCAAATTTACGCTACCGCATTAAGTAAATGTGTCTTCAAATCAGGACGGAAGACGGTCTCCCCAGAGTTCATGCTACGGATCTCAGGTTTGTTACCTGGAAGTCTAGACGAGGCCATGGGGGAGGACGACACTGCACAAGAACTACGCGAGATAGAGTTCCAGAGAAAGAGAGGCATGAAGATTGCGTCTCAACTTGCGGCACAGAACCAGCAGGCTCTCGAGGAAGAGTTCAGGGGCGGCAGTGGTGAGGTGCTCGGTCGGCACACAGACGGTGCCGGTATTGGCGGTGTAATCAGCACTTTGCTTCAATTAGCCAGACTGAAGAGGTCACAATTGCTATAGAATACAATAATCATGATGAATACTCAGAACAAGTCTGACTGACCTCTAAGTGCAAAGACCGAGCAAACCATGCTGCCACTTGCTGTGCTTTCATTTCCCAATCTTAGATACATCACCATCCACGTGTAAGCGTTCAGTAACGCAACGCAAGGCAGTTCAAAGCTGCAATATCAATTTCAATATCAATAGCTTCATGCAACTCTCAACGTCTATGTCTAAGACAGACGCGCCAATTGGCCATGATGCGAGCAAGGTAGAGAAACATTCTCCATAGAGAGGCCGCATCAGGTTTTTTGTCTTAGAGGACCCCAGTGATCTACGGGGCTATTTTCATATGCAATGTACTTATCTTGAAAATCCAGCATTGCGGAATGTACAGCGTCCCTCTGCATTAGCGTCGCGATAGTCTTGAGCGCGGCGGCTCCACATGGAGTAGGAAGAGCTCCAAGACGGAACGAGAGCCATCCGACTCCGCCCCTTTATCTTAGTGACATCAGAGACGCTTCATTCCGTGAAGATGCCGGCGACTACTGACGGATGCCGTTCGGGAATGTCGTCGGTCCACTGGTACCACGATGAATGTTCCTTGCTGGCTGGGACTCAATGGTGGAGCCCGATGATCTTCATCAGCTCTGGGCAGCTTGTCTCACTTGTGAAATCTTGTACCACTCCCTTGGCTACACCCTTCCTTGGTGAGATGATCTACACATGGATGTCGCAGGGTTGACGTGTACATGTGCGATGCCATATTGTGTAAGCATGCCTTAATTGGATTTTGCGAGTTCTGGTATTGTAGTCGATGCTCTGTACAGTGATCGTCGCGATTGTTGGTCAAAGTTTCCTATTGTTGCCGGAGCAGTGACAAGAGCATTGTTTACAGAGGAAGAGAAGTCAGTGCTGGATCTCTTATCAGCACACCGCAAGATTGTCAATCCTCCTGTGTGCGGAGACGCGAATGAATGTGACAGAACCTCACAGCTGAGCTGAGGCCATCCTTCACACGACATGTCTGAACATGAGAAGAGACACTCAGAAGACACGCCAGAAGAATGGCTGTCTTCTTACTATGGATCATCTATCGATCATTTAGGCCATGAACGGAAGAAGAGCGAAGCCAATTCTGCAACTGAGCTTCTCAGACGAGACGCGACGTCCTCCATATTGGAAGGCGCCTCTGAAGATGATAAAGCTCAATCATCAGCATCTCCTGGCCGGGACAATGACAAGAATAGTATGATTGAAGATGTCCTCGGTGGACCGTTGCGACATCTAGGTCGTCCTGCATCACAGTCCTCCCTCACTGCACAACGAAATCGACGGTCGCGTGTCTTGACTCCCATCGCTGAACAGCGGCATCCAGGCAAAGAAGGCTTGAAAATTAGCAAGTTCACCAGAACTTTCGAGCCTGATCTTCGTGAGGAAGATGAGTCGACAGTGGAAGATAGCCAGATGAGCACCGAGAAAGGCAGCGCGGATGAAGGCTTCCTCTCCGGCTGGCCGCTGTCCGTCCTCATTGTTGGATTATGTCTTGCAGTTTTCCTAATTTCAATCGATCGGACGATCATCACCACCGTAAGATCCCTCCGGCTTTTCAATCAAGACTTTAGCTAATTTATCTCAAGGCGATCCCATACATTACGGCAGAATTCAAGTCAACGCCAGACTTAGGCTGGTACGGTTCATCGTACCTGCTGACGGCATGCGCATTTCAGCCGCTGTTCGGTCGCGTATTCACGCTCTTCTCCATCAAATGGTCCTACCTCTTCGCTTTATTCATGTTCGAGGCAGGGTCACTCCTGTGCGCACTTGCACCAAGTTCGATGTCTCTCATCATCGGACGCGCCATAGCAGGCTTCGGCAGTGCTGGAATTCTCACAGGGAGCTTTGTGGTAGTGGCTACTGCGGTTCCTCTGAGACTACGACCTATCTATACCGCTGTTGTTGGTCTTATGTGAGTTCTACTGCTCCTTATCAGCCCTCGGTCATGCTGACAGAACATAGGTTTGGCGTTGGCGCAACAGCAGGACCACTGCTCGGAGGCGTATTCACAGATCTTGTGGTAAGTTCCACCCTCACATCATTTCGAGCCAAATTGTTGACCACTTTCAGACTTGGAGGTGGTGTTTCTACATGAATCTTCCCGTGGGCGGTGCAACCGTCCTCGCGATGATCCTATTCTTTCGCCCCAAAGCACATGCGCACGTATCGCGCACTTTCCTCGACCGTGTCTTTGACCTGGATATGATTGGCAATGCAATCATTCTGGGAGCGTCAGTCATGCTGTTCCTCGCGCTTGAATACACGACGATAGGCCACTCCTGGGGCAGCGCCCTGATCATCGGTCTCCTGTGTGGTTTTGGTGTGGCGGCTGTCCTGTTCGTGGCGTGGCAGTGGTGGAAACAGGACGGTGCACTCATTCCACCCTCCATCGCGACCCAGCGGACAGTAGCTGCCAGCTGCGCGATGGCTTTTACAACGTATGGAGCCTTGCTTGTGATCACGTACTTCCTGCCAATCTGGTTCCAAGCCATTCGAGACGACTCAGCGATTCGTTCTGGAATCAATATGATCCCATTCTTCGTCGTCAATGCCTTCTTCTCGCTGCTCGCTGGCGTCTTCGTCTCTGTCATCGGATACTATACACCGCCGGCGATTGTTGGGAGCGCTCTTGGCACAGCTGGCTGTGGCGTCCTGACCCTGTTGTCGCAGGAGACTTCCACGGTACAGTGGGTCGGTTACGAGATACTGGTCTCAGCCGGCTTCGGGTTATCAATCCAGCAGGGCTTCACCGCCGTACAAGCGGCCCTTGGGGCAGATGATATGGCCGTGGGCACGGCAGCTGTTGTGGCTTCCCAATCATTAGGCGGCGCCGTCTTTTTATCCGTCGGTAACAGCGTCTTCCAGAGTCAGTTGCAGAAGGCTTCTGATGCTGATGCGCTTCCTGGAGTTGATATACAAGAGGTGATTAATGCTGGTGCCGCTTCCTTCCGTACCGTGGTGTCCGCGGACCAATTACCTGCTCTTCTGGAGGTCTATAACAGGGCCCTCCAGCTCGTTCTGACCGTCGCCATACCGCTGGGTGGACTGGCTTTGGTAGCCTGTTGCTGCATGGAATGGCGATCTGTGAAGATCAAGCAGACCAAATAGAAGAATCGTGGAATGAATTAGTTGGGTAAGGCTTATCAAGTTTCATTGGTAGCTTTGGAAAAGAAGAACTCCAATTGAAGCCCAAATACAAGCTACATGTCTTGACTACTCCTCTGCCAGAGTAATAAATGTTAGTTCACCAAGGGTATCGCTACCTCCTCAAAAAGACATAACTACCTTTGTAGAAGGTGGTAGACCTAGAGTAATATACAGAACATTTGAGCGCTTAATGAGTATTACGACTTATAGCATTGAGTATCTTGATCCTCCAAGAATCAACGTTTATTATCCTAGTATGGAGTAATCTTAGGAGCCTTGAGGCTCATTGTCATGAGGGTGGAGCTGCGGACCCTTGTCGCTGCCACTTCGGTCTAGTGAAGGTTAGGCCTCAGCCTCGCCTCTGAATAACCTTCCCGCAACGGCTTTTTTCTCGCGCGGGACTTTTCGACACCTTTCTTTGTAACTCCTTGTCGTCCAGTTGTCGCGGTGTCATTCACTTGACAACCACGATACAATACAAAGCCACGTCACCTTCGCCATCCGATCTCCGATCTCCGATTTCTGATCTCCGACGCAGTTCACCACATCTCCTCCAGCTTCCTCCCCCACCCACTAGGGCTTCTCCCAGCCCGACGTCATCCTCTGACGACCCTCTGGCAAACTCATCGCTTTTGCGCCAGTTCTTCTATCATCGCCGAGATGGCCTCAGACGACAAGATCCTGGTCGAGAAGGCAGACAGCCTGACCAAGGCCGTCCGCAAGAATGAGCCAGCCTCAAACATCATCCCGATCCTCGAGTACTTCAAGAAGATCCCTCCCCCGAACGAGGATGCTCTCCGAGTAAGTTTGCGCGCGCAATCCTCCTAGTCAGCTCAGCGTGTGCGACATCCATCGCTCATAACCATGTCTATAGACCACCAAGATCGGTGTCGTCATAGGGAAGCTGCGCCATCACGGAGACAAGGAGATCAAGCAGACCGCGACCGAGATTGTGATGAAGTGGAAGAAGAGTGTCGATGCTGCCAAGAAGGCAAATCGCGCGCCCATGGCATCTCCCTCTGGCACCCCTGCTGCGCCCTCACCCGCCCCTGCTGCGAATGCTACGAGCCAGGTCTACAAGGGCGATCCCGAGAAGCGCACCTTTACCATTGATGGAGTCGACAACAAGCGCACCGGCGATGCGGTTCGCGACGGCTGCATTGGGCTTCTGTACAACGGCCTTGCCTATCGCTCCACTGACCCCATCGAGGACGTGCTCATGAAAGCGATCGAGATCGAGAAGGCTGGCTACGACCACTTCAACGGCCCCACGGATGCGTACCGGAAGAAGATAAGATCTTTGTTCCAGAACCTCAAGAACAAGACCAACCGCGAGCTGGGCATCAAGCTCATGGCCAACGATATCACAGCTGTGCGCTTCATCAAGATGACCCACGAGGAGCTGAAGTCCGCCGAGATGAAGAAGCAGGAGGAGAAGCTAGAGGCCGAGAACATGAAGAAGGCCCAGGTCCCCATGGCCGAGAAGAGTATCAGCACAGCCCTAACCTGCGGCAAGTGCGGTCAGAAGAAGGTCAGCTACACGCAGGCTCAGACCCGCAGTGCTGATGAACCGATGACTACATTCTGCGAGTGTCTGATTTGTGGCAACCGCTGGAAGGTGAGTGATGTTCCATGCCGACGGCGCAACTGGCGCACATTACTGACAATGATCAGTTCTCTTGAGCTACAGTCCTACGGTTGTTTTCATTTCTTCACGAGCTCGCATTTCGCATGGATCTTGCCTCTTGCAGTGGATGGCCGTTGACGAGATCATGACGCTTTTCCTTGTCTTTTCAGGCGTTTTCGTGGACTAGGGAGGCAGCAGAGCATTATCACATTTGTTGTAGGTTGGCCATCATTGGAGTTTCTGGCCTACTTTTTTGGAAGGGACCCGTGTAGATTGTGTTGAGAGTCCCAGGTGGGCTGCCTTAGACAGCTAACTCTGAGTTCAAGCACAATATGACACTGGTCGAGAATAGAGTCGCGTGTATCATAGACAGATCCGTTGCCGTGTTTGTTTTCTAAAAACTGCTGCTCGCTTGTACAGTGGCGTTAGAGATACGTCTCAAAGGCCTCCCGAGGTCTTATCTAAATATCATACAAGACCCGTCATCTCGCTGATGCCTCGATCTTGAGAAGCGAGAAGAGATCTAACGACTTATGCTCCTCCTCTAGCCCCATTTCTCCTATTTGTTTATAAAACTTGCTTAGATGCCTCGTCCCAGAGTCGCACAAGATGGTCACGACTTGGCTCCCCTCTGGTAGACTCATGGCAGTGACAACCGCTCCGACGCAGTTGACCGCGCTGCTGCTCCCAGCAAAGATACCGTCGTTCTCCACCAGCCATCGAGCCATCTTACAAGCCTGCTCATCAGTCACCTTAACAGCATCATCTATCAGCTCCCTCGCAGCCTCAAAGTTCTCGGTTACCCGATTGATGCCGATGCCCTCGACAATTGTGTCGACTTGCTGCCGCCGACGAGTACCCTCTCTCTCCGTATTCGAGTACATGACGCCGTGCTTGACCTTGTTGAACAAGCCGCTGCCCTGGGGATCCGCCAGCACAACCCGCACCTTCGACAAGCCCGCCTCTTCCTTCAGATACTTTGCGACGCCGGCAATGGTGCCGCCAGTACCTGCACCTGCAACAAAGGCATCGATGTGGCCGTCTGTCTGGTACAGAATCTCCGGGCCGGTCGTCTTCATATGCGCCGTGTAGTTCGCATGTGATTCGAATTGGTCCGCGAAGAACCCCTTGCTCTTCGTCTCAGACGAAGCAGTATGTTCCTGTGCTCGCCTCCGCGCGAGGTTGACAAAGTGGTCTGGTGATGTGATCGGCGCAACAGGTACGCGCTCCACCGTTGCGCCGAGATGATGCAGTAGATTCGATTTTTCAACGCTCTGGTCGTTTGGCATACAAATGTAAGCCTTGTAGCCCTTTGCGCGCGCCAGAGTCGCCAACGATATCCCCGTGCTGCCGACCGTGCCTTCATAAATGGTATCGCCCTGATCAGGTGTCAGGAGACCCTTCTCCTCGGCCACTTGGATCATGTTCAGGGCCACGCGGTCCTTGGGGCTGTTGCCAGCTCCATTGAGAAACTCTGCTTTGGCCAGGATCGTACGCCCTGTGGCCTCAGAGAGGCTGTGTATTTTAATGAGAGGAGTGTTGCCAATGCACCCTTCGATGCCCTCGACGACATGACCGAACTCGCCCAGGCTGTTCCCCATGTCGGACTCATGGTCCTCCAACTTTACTGGAGTGAAGAACATGCTGGACCTTCGCGACGCCCCTGAGCCTCGCCGCGGCCTGCGCTTCCTCTGTTCATATCTGCGCTCTAGATCTGGATATAGATCTTTGAAACCTAACGTCACTAAAACCCCGGCAACAAAGGCTACCGCGACGGCAGCGGTGCCGTACGCTTTGGGATGATCGCTTAAAGACATTATGTCGTCAGTGAGCAGACTCCATCACCGCCAATTATATTGAATAAACTAAATCAATAAAAGTAGCAATGGGACGTCGTTCAAATAATACACAAGTATGTACAAGTTGATGTCATAAGAGCTATGAATTCTGAGACTTCATTGAAGCCTCACATGCGACCAGTTGCATTGAGCTTCAGCCACACCGCCACAGTCGCAACCTTTTCTGCCAGGGTTCTGGACCCACCAACTAATGCTGCGCCAAGCCACAGCAAGCAAGCAAGAGCTTCCCCAGCTTCTGCCTACTTGCTCGCCATATCAGGATCAGGAAAGACTCTCTCCAGGCCACCTCTCCCGCCCACCCGCTCGCGCGATGGACTCTCCCATTGTGACGCAGCTATTCAGGCAGCTGTTCCGTCACCGAGCGTGCCCCTCGAGGCGGAACCTCGTCAAGCTCGCAACAACCATCCAAGATGCCCGCCAGTCCACACAGCGCCGAGGTATGGCGACCCGGAGGGACAGAGGAGCCACGACGCCCGCGCGTAACGAGAGCCATTGGCAGCAGCGGACGGACATATTCCCGGCGGACATGACGGACGAGTTCAAGAAATATCCAATGGTGACGGCAAAGGAGCTGAGGAGCTACAAGGAGCGGCCGCGGCGGGTCAAGATGCTCATGCGAGACTTCATTGAAGGTGCGTTTGCTTCCTTAAGGATTCCAGGTCCTATACAGAGCAATCTAACAATGTTTTGTCCTTAGACAGTTTATACAACCCACACTACGGCTACTTTTCGAAGCAAGTAGTGATCTTTAGCCCCGGCGAGCCCTTCGAGTTTAATAAAGTTCGTGATGATATCGAATTTCAAAATCTGCTCTCAGCCCGATACACCGAGTTCGAAGATGGTCTGGATGCAACGGCGCCGAGCGACACAAGGCAGCTATGGTACACGCCGACGGAACTATTTCGCCCCTACTACGGCGAGGCGGTAGCGCGGTACCTGATCGCTAATTACATCCTGACCTCGTTCCCCTACCACGACCTGATCGTGTACGAGATGGGTGCCGGGCGCGGCACGCTGATGCTCAACATCCTGGACTACATCCGGGCGTGCGAGCCGGCCGTATACGACCGCACAAAATATAAGATCATCGAGATCTCGAGCTCGCTTGCGGCACTGCAAAACCGGCAGCTGCTGGCCAACGCCGCCAGCCGGGGCCACGCAGGCAAGGTGGAGATCATCAACAAGTCCATCTTCGACTGGTCCGAGCCCGTCCCCTCGCCGTGCTTCTTCCTCGCCTTCGAGGTCTTCGACAACTTCGCCCACGACATCATCCGCTACGACCTGACCGCGCCCTCGTCGGCCGTCGAGCCCCAGCCCCTGCAGGGCACCGTGCTCATCGACGAGGGCGGCGACTTCTACGAGTTCTACCAGCCGACGCTGGACCCGGTCGCGGCGCGCTTCTTCGCCGTGCGCGACGCCGCCACGGGAGGCGCCTACCCGACGCCCTACCCGTCCAGCCGCGCGCTGCGCCTGCTCAAGGGCAACCTGCCGTTCGCGCCGAACCTCAGCACCCCCGAGTACGTGCCGACGCGGCTGATGCAGTTCTTCGACGTGCTGGAGCGGTACTTCCCCGCGCACCGGCTTCTCACGAGTGACTTCCACTCGCTCCCCGACGCCATCAAGGGGCTGAATGCGCCGATCGTGCAGACGCGGTACCAGCGGCGGCCGGTGCCGGTGTCGACGCCTTTGGTGAGAAGCCATCCCTCCCTTTAACGACGGAGTGGTTGAAATATATGCTAACACGAGCCACAGGTACACCAGGGCTATTTTGACATCATGTTCCCGACCGACTTCGGTGTGATGGAGGCCGTATACCAGGCCATCACGGGGAAGCTGTCGCGCGTGGTGTCGCACGAGGACTTCATGCGGCGGTGGGCGTACGTAGAGGAATGCGAGACCAAGAGCGGGGAGAACCCGCTGCTCAGCTGGTACAAGAACGCCAGCGTCATGACGACTGTATAAACCCCAAGTAAAACCAACCCATGTACGTGTAACAAACCATACCAGGGAGCAGAGTCACAGTGGACCATCAAGCCTCTATTGGGAAAAGCCTCGCCTTGAACAGAATCTCGCACAAACCCCAGATGTCTATAAATTCAGCACTGGAAACCACTACTCATACATACAACGAGCAAAGTGAGATCTTTGAGAGAGTTCTGTAATCATTGCGCCCTCCTTCCCCCTTGATTCGTTCACATTTACCGTGAAATGTCCCACGACATCAGAAGGATTGTTCTAGCTCATTTGGACCCTGACATAAAGCAAACAGCTACTGTAGAACAGCTGGGTAAATCCCGGAAACAATTTCGGTCCTCCGTGAACCGAGTCTAAATCTTGAGTTCCTCCATCTTCTCGAGGAGCCACTTCTCCGCCTTGGAGACAGCCTCGTCAAGTTTCTCGGGCTGCGTTCCCGAACCTTGCCGAGTGGGCTCCTTTCCACCGGCCTTGCCACCGATGATCTCGCAGACTGTGCCGGTCCACTGCTCGGCGGTGATACCCTTGGAAGAGAGGGCCTTCGGTGACGGATTAGTATTTGAAAAAGGTGTAGCATGGGTAGTATTCAACTTACAGTGCCAACGTAGACACCATGGACGACGCCCTCGTCCTTGCTTCCACCAAAGAGATAGACCGACTTCTCCTTGTCCTTAGACCGGAAGTGGTTCATCACCTCGGAAATAGCCTTGGTGTTGGCGGAGATAGGGAGGTGGCCAACGAACCACTTGGAGTCCTTGTTCTCGGGCGCCTTGAAGTGGTTCAGGACGGCATCCAGCGCAGTCTTCGACTCGGCCTTCTGCCTCTTCTTTTGCTCCTCAAGCACGGCCTTGCTGATCTTCGCAAACTGCGTCCGTAGCTCCTCCTTCGTCAGAGCAGACACGGTTAGTTGATTGAGATCCACCTGGGCGACCTTGACCTGGGCCTCCTTCTCCGGCCCGAATGGCAGCTTATCAATCGCATCGAGGCGGTTGGCAAATTCCTTTGCGTCACGTTGGACCTGGTGCGCAGCATCGCCCGTGTAGGCGACAATACGTCTGATACCCTTGGCAATTCCGCTCTCTTCAACAATGACCATGTCCTTGATCAAGCCGGTCTGGTCAACGTGGGTACCACCGCAGAATTCGACGCTGACCTTGCGCCACTCAGGGTTCTTCGGCTTCTCAAGGAGCATATCTACCTCAATACCAATAGAAACGACTCGTACAGGGTTGGGGTAGGTCTCGCCAAAGACGGCACGGACACCCTCAATCTGGCGAGCGAGGTCCAGATCTACATCCTTATAGTAGACCTTGCAGTTTTGTTGGATATATGAGTTGGACAAATCCTCGATCTTCTTCAGCTCTGGTATTGCGATAGCAGCCTTGTGTGAAAAGTCGAATCTCAGCTTGTCTTGATCGACAAGTGATCCTTTCTGATTAACATCGTCGCCAAGAACCTCGCGGAGCGAGTGGTTCAGAATATGGGTGCCGGTGTGGTTATTCCGAATAGGTGATCTCCGCAGCTCCTCATATTCGCAGATGACCTCGTCTCCGGCCTTGAGCTCTCCATACTCAAGGTATCCGTTGTGCACGATATAACCTCCGTATTCTTGGACATCCAAGACCTTGAACTCCGCCACATCGTCGATGAGAATTCTGCCAGTATCGGCGACCTGGCCACCAGACTCAGCGTAGAAGTTGGTCTTGTCAAGGAGAAGTCCAAGAGGTGTCTTGGGAGGGATATCCTTGCTCGACTTGACGAATTGCTTGCCATCAAAGATAAGCTGAACTTTTCCAGTCGAATCGCCCTTGCTGTATTTATCTTCTGAGTCGGGCCTGGGAATCTTGAGATCGTTTTCAAGCTCTGAAATTTGGTGGACGTTCAGCTTCGAGAAAGTCTGAACAGCCTCCTTAACTGATTTGCTCGCCTCGCGGGCCTTTTCCCTGGCGACGGAAATCTCTTCCTCGTCCCAGCCGAGGCCACGCTCTTCCGCCATCAACTTAGTAAGATCCTCGGGGAAGCCAAATGTGTCGTACAGTCGCCACACATCCGATCCAGCTAGTTTCTTCTCGCCATTCTTGATGGCAGTGTGAGCATACTTCTCGAATTGCCGCTCTCCTCGGTCAAGGGTGCGCTCGAATGCCTCCTCTTCCTCGTCAAGAATCTCCTTGATGTCCTGCTGCTTCTTGACAATCTCGGGGAACTGCTCTCCCATCTGTTCGACAAGCGCTGGCAGAATTTTCGAAAAGAAGCTTCCGATCTCGGCATTGAAGTATTTCCTCGCGTAACGGGAACCTCTTCTTAGCACTCGGCGGACAACATAACCACGGCCGTCGTTGTTCGGGACGGCACCATCCGCCATCGAGAAGGTGAGCAGTCTGATGTGGTCCGCAACAACGCGATACGCGGTGTCAACTCCATCGACATCATCCTTGCCGTACTTATCGGTGTACTCTCTCGCTCCTGTCACTTCCTGGATCTTCTTGAATAGGGGCGAGAACACGTCGGTGGCGTAGTTTGAGATCTTGTCTTGCAGCGCAGACACGAGACGCTCATATCCCATACCGGTATCGACGTGCTTCGCAGGGAGGGACTTCAGAGACCGGTCCTTTTGCCGATCAAACTGGATGAAAACGTTATTCCACACCTCCACAACGAGGGGGTCATCCTGGTTGACTAGATGCGCAGCATTGCGGCCGCCCACTTTGTCGTAGTGAATCTCGCTGCAAGGACCGCATGGGCCTTGGTCGCCCATCTCCCAGAAGTTGTCCTTCATGTTGCCCGGCAGGATATGGTCTTCGGAGACACCAACGGATTTCCACAGCTCTTTTGCCTCCAAATCGGGCTCCAGGCCCATCTCGGGGTTGCCCTCAAAGTATGTGACGTATAGTCGCTCGGGATCTAGACCGTAGACCTTTGTCAAAAGCTCCCACGACATCTGTACAGCCTCTTTCTTGAAGTAATCGCCAAATGACCAATTGCCCAGCATTTCGAAGAATGTCTGCCAATGAGTCAGCCCCAGCCTCCACTATGAAGCTCCCCAGTGTAACCTACGTGATGGTAACTGTCCTTGCCGACATCGTCGAGATCCTGTATACCACATTGTAAGCTGTCGTCCTAAGCATGATTGTCGTTGGTAGAGCCTACGTTGTGTTTGCCGCCCGCACGGATACACTAGAACAGGGTGTTAGCCAAAAGTTCGCAAAAGCGTAGCTGCAGAAAGCTCCAAGTACCTTCTGAGTATCCGCCGCACGCTTCAGATGGGCCATGTCATCGCTCTTGTTGACGGTTCCGAGGAAGATGGGCTTGAATTGGTTCATGCCCGCATTGGTGAAGAGCAAGGTGGGGTCATTGTGAGGGACGACGGAGGACGAAGGGACTGCATGGAGAGGCTCTTGTCAGCTGAAGAAGCTCAATGGAATGAGATTGAACTATCGGAATAGCCTCCATGTTCAAAAGCCTACGATTCAATCCCATCTGTGCGAGGTGACTGTGGTTGTGGTGGCGGTCAGGCTGGGAGACATACCGATGGTGTGGCCCCTCTCTGCGAAGTAGTCGAGGAAGGTCTTGCGGACCACGGGGGCAGTCCACTTGCCCGTGTAAGCCATATTGGCGAGCTGCTGCAGGGCAGAGGACGATGAATAGAATCGATTCCGTGCCCCGAATAGAGTCTTCGCGCCGGTACGGTACAGCCTCGCAGAAGCCGTGGTGTTGAGTATTCTGGTGGCGGTGGTGTTTGCTGTTCGTGGGGCAGAAATGGTGGCGGGAGCAGAGAGCGGCGTCGGGATCGGGACTTTTTTATGGCGGCGTGGACTCTGGAGAGTTCTCGAATGAGTCAAAGCTGCTGGTGCTGGTGCTGGTGCTGCTGGTGGTACTAAAGTCGACGAGCTGCTCTTGCACCTGCACCTGCAGCTCTGCCGAGGACGCAGCAGCAGCGCAGCTGTCATCCGTGACTCGCTCTCCTTCTCCTACCTTACTTAGTCACCCTCTCTCTCTCTCTTCTTTCCCATCCAATCTTGTCTCAAATCCTCAATTGTCAATACAACACCGCTTTGATGTGACTTCTTTCCCGAACTGATTGCGCTCGACGCTGCTATTGGCCTGTCTTGTCTCTCCCTTTCGGCTGTCGCATCGGAGGGCGATCTGGTTTCTTTTTTTCCCTTTTTGTTTTTTGTTTTTTAATTGAAGGAGAGTAAAATGATGCTGGTCTCTCAACACGGCCCCTCGTCGACTCCTCCCCCTCCAGACCAGTACCACCGGCCGCCGATGGACCCGGCCGCTGTTGCGACACAGCAAACACAGCAACACCACCGAGTGCGGCGCAAACGCAAGGCCGACTCTCAAGATGCAAACAATGAGAGGCTGTCCAAAAGGCTGAGCCTGCTCAATTTGGGTATGTCATTCATGTCACCTAAAATGCGCTGCGTCTTTGTTGCCCCCGGCCTAACATCCCCGTGTAGAGCAGAATGGCTCCAAGCTGTACGTCCCCGTCGAGAACCCCAAAGCGACCTCCCGCAGCCCTCTCTCTCAGCCGTCGCAGCCGCAGGCACCGCCGGCAGCACCACCGGTAAACCAGGACGACGACTCGATGATGCAGCTGGACGACTCCAAGTACAAGGTGTACATCTACAACATCGACGACGAGCTCTCCTCCGAGAGCGAGGCCGAGGACGGCAGGCTCGTCTTCCTGCCCGACATCGAGAAGCACCTGCGCATCAACCGCGTGCCCATCCCGCCGCCCATCCTGCCCAACAGCGACGGCGAGCTCGCCGGCATGCAGATGGTCCTCTACAACGTGCCCTCGTCCATCTCCGTGCCCCAGGAGCAGGACAGCGTGCGCAAGGCCATCATCGAGTCGCGCGCCCGCATACGGGCCAGGCAGAAGGGCGAGGAGCCCGAGAAGACCGCCGCCACCAGCAAGGCGCCGTCCTCGCCGCCGCTGCCCACCGCGCAGACGCCGCCTCTGGGCGGCTTCAGGCCACTCCAACTAGATACCATTCCCGAGGTACCGAACGGCGTGGCCACAACATATCCGCAAGCGTCGACACCGTGGGGGATGTCAGCAGGAGAACAAGACGCCGACGCCATGGAGATTGACTGATAGTCAACCGGAAGTTGGCACGAGAGATACCCATACACGGATCATCATTTTTCAAAGCAAGGTGTTTGGGCGACTTATATATATATCATGGCATCATGTATGCATTGTGAGTCTTTTGGTCTTTTGAATTGAATTGATTCTGTTTGATTAGCTATATATAAGAGCGTCTATTCCTGATAGCACAGTCCCCTTTGTGTCCACGAGCGAGTGCATTGCAGGTTGTGCGAGAGTAGAGATGATGCAAGACTAGAGGGCGAGGTCAAGGATCAATATCCATATGATATGCATTTCAGGTCGCCAACCCAAGATCGTGATGCAACTTTGCCTGTCAAGCAACTCGAGAACCCGAAAATCAAGCTCCTCCCAACTTCTGCTGTCTCGTTACTCGCTTATTATAAGCACCTCGTCCATACTGAAGATCCTCAAGGCCGAGTACCAGTGTGGTTGGCAGTCACTGCCGGTGGAGGTCCCGGCGGCGGAGCATAGTCATCAGCTTGCTGGTCTGCTGGTCGATAGGTAGGTTGCTGTCCCCATTGAGAAGGTGCAGTCTTGGTAGCGCCCTGAGGACCATCATAGACGGGTGGTCTTGCCGCATTGGGGTCGTAGACTGGGGGCGGCATGGGCATGTTGTTCTGCATGTTGTAGTAATCGGGGCGGTAATTGTTATAGCTGGACTGCGGGTACGCATAGCGAGGGTCGACACGGGCGAGCTCCGATCTGCTGACAAGCCACTGTGATCGTCATTAGTTACGGTACAGGGTGGAAGCCGCGATGAGATTACTTACTCTGTGGTATGCCAAAGGAGGCAGCCCCTTTCGCATTCTCTTCTTTGCGTGGGTGTATCCAAGGATGAGATACAAACCGAACAAGGTGAACAGCCCCAGAAATACGGACCACTTTACGATGTAGCCAGTCTGCAGCTTTTGTTAGTGATGGCAAGACCGCAGCCAAACAACAAGCAACTCACTTTCGAATACCAGAACGGAGAGCACCGTCCCTCATTATCACACACCCAACCATCGGGAATATGTGTCGAAGTCGCAGTCGCCGCTGTCAATCCAGCAGTCGTCTCCTGCCGGAGCGCCAACACAGGTGTCGCCATTATTATGATGTTAGCCGTGGTCGTCGTCGTAGATCAACTACGAGAGCCGTCAAAGGAGAAAAAGACGCGTGGTAGTGGCCGAGAAGCGTTGAGGGTATCGTGGAAACAAATACGAAGGAATTGATTAGTCTAGGAAAGCGCTGGAATGGTGGCAGATCTGGCAAGCACGAGACAGAGCCGTCAGCGAATGCAGCAAAATGAGGAAAGAAACGCCAAGAACTCGCTGCCAGGACGATCGTAGCGAACGCGCGGTCTTAAAAAGGGAGGTATACATGTGCGGGAGGGAGGCCGCAATCTGCACACCACCACCCAACCCCCAGTTCAACTACCGTCGCCACTCCACTGCAGCTCTCGTGCATCGCTAGCGAGCGGTCCCTAACGGGTGTGGCGCTGCTGGATTCTGCGGCAAGCCCACTCCCCTTCCGGCTTACCTGAAACAGCCCTGTAACAGCAGATTAGCGGGCTTGTCCACATCAAACGACCAATGAGGGTTCTTTCAACTTCACTTACACCTTGATATCACCTTTGAAGTAAGGAGAGAAAGAGCTATGTTCCTTGCAATGGTCTTCGTCAGCCTTCATAAAAGCCACAAGATAAGCCACAGAATCGAGACTGAAGCATGACGTGTGTCTGCTCGTTTCGCATTGCAGAACAATGCGACTTGCTGCTAGACATCGACCAATCTCAAGCCGGGACTGAAATGGAACACTCACAAGAGCATCGGCGGTCTACAGCCGCCCTCCCAATGCCTCCGCCGGGTACCGATACGGCCCGGGGTGGTACCAGCGCGGTCGCTCCCTGCTGGGAGGACGACCGGCCGCTCTCACCACCGCCGCAGGGCCCGGATCGTCTCCACGGGCGTCTTCGGCCACGACCTCAAAGGTCCCTCGTCGAATCGCCGCTGATACGCGGGCTTCCATCTCTTCGGCCTCGACGGCCCGTCTTCCCTTTCTCGGCATCTTGAGCTTGCTTTTAGCCTTCTTGAATAAGGCCTTGACCTTCGTCTTCATCTGGTCCAACATTTTGTTGTCTTTCTCGTCGATGATTGTCAGATCGAACGGAAGATAGACAGCCCTAGATGTGTTGAATAAAGTATGTGAAGGGGTTGCGCCTAGTTGAGATGCTTTGTGAGATTCTGAAAGAGGTCTGAGGCAACCACCAGACTTACCTGGCTCCCTCCAGATCCTCTTAACAACTCGAGACCTGCCTTGTCCGGGTGGTTCATAAATATGATCGACTTAAGAATCTCTTCGACTCACCCTCGTCACCCTCTAGTGAAGGCGACGAGGTTAGATGTCTCATCGTCACGTCTAACAAGGAAAACAACAGGAGTCTCAGCGTCGGCTTTCGTAGCTGAGTCTAAAACAAAGATATGGCGTATATATAAATTAGACAAGACGAAGAACAGACTGAGCGTACAGGTCAGTCATCTCCATAAATCACTTTTGAGAAAGTTACTCACAGATGTTCAACGCTACCACATGTTCCTCTTGTCATTATACATGCCTTCAGTCAGCCCATTGTGGTGAGCTGGCCAGATTTACTTGACTCGTCGCGCTTCCTGGCGAGCAGACCGGACTCAAGGGGGAGGCTAAAGTGTGACGTCTGCTACTAGATAGGGTGAGCTCTTCCAATCACTTGAAACAGATCTTAATTCTCTACGACGATTTTTTAGGTGCCTCCAGACGACAGACCGATGTCTTCTCTTTCCTCGGCATACCAACCGGGGAGCCATGCTGAAAGATGCATCTCCATCTCTCTCGAACACAAGAGAAAAGTCAGTTAATCCCTTAGAGCGTTCCAAAAGCAGGGCCAAAGATCCCGAAATCGACTCTCAGACGAACTCGACGTTGCCGCCCTCGATCAGGGCGACCCGCAAAGTTCATTGTCTCGACTTTTCAGTGCAAAAATGGTGCGATGCTTGTCCCCGCGTCGCTCATTTCGAGGGCTTCGAGGGCAGCCGCAATGGTGAGTCGCTCATGTATCTGCCGATCTCACCACTACGCAGTTCTTCTATTCCTTGTAGAGATACTCTCCAGAGCGCGTTTGCTCTGGAGGCTCCTCCTATACCCATGTTGAGACCAGGATAACTTTTCGCCGGTGGGTAAAGGCTACACGACGAACAGTTTGCTGATAGCTAAACCGAGAGACGACGGATTGAAAGGAAGATTAGGAGTGCTCAGCTCGATTCCAACTGGCGTGGTCTTGTCGTTGAGAGCTTGTTCAGCCTCAATGACTACCTCGTATCTCGTCAAAATAGTCATCAAACGCGCCTTGGCCCTCGGGGAGTGTTATAACCCTCCCTGTCTCAGGCATGGTGGAACTACACGACTGTGTAAGCTTATAGACGTTCATCCAACGACTGACCATCGCCAGCATGGGTGAATCTGGACCGGCTGCACTACAACATCATGTCGACGTCATGGTTCAGCGATGGCCGTGAAGATAGTAGACACCGGTTTCTCTATTGCCAACTCAATTAACCTCGTTCGATATATAATCTGCAAGAGAATGTATACATACACAATCAGCCGCTTGGTACTAGCAATAGCCTCAAGGCATCTATCTGTCCCATATTGCCACGGAATGAAGGTCATTCTCCCGGAAAACCACCGCAATGTTCTTGTTCATCACATCCATCAAGGCGAACTGCCTGATGAAGAGCTTTAAGTCACACTCTAGGAGACCAGACTCCTTAGCTTGCTCTTATCGTTGTCGCCGTTACTGCAAAAGTTGGCGATTGTCATATGCAGTCAGAGGCCGAGGATAAAAGAGTTGGTTGAGTCCACTATGCCTCGGAAGGAAATGCAGCCAAGAGGTGTTTCTGGTGCTGTTGAAGACTGCGTATGAAAAGTGTGCAGGTTCCGCTCCGATGACCAAAAAGGGGCAACCCAATTATTATTCGTCGAAGGTATTTGCACGAGAGTATCCGACTGAATCATCATGCTGATATGCTGGTATGATCAGTGTTCACCAAATATCCAGTCCGCGACGAGGGGAAGCCTCGCGCTGACATCGAGTGACACCAAAGCCGAAGCCCCCTCAACCGATATCGATGAGCTGAAAGAGGAGGCGTGCTATGAAGACAGCTGCTCTGAAATTGGACTCGCGTAGCCCAGAATCTCTACACACCCACCATTAGAATTGCCGACGGAGGATAAGAAGTACGGGTGCATGTGGTGGTTTCGAATACTCAGATCGCGCGCCGAGATGAATACAGCAGCTGCGTCGGACAGCACAACAGCTAACAATAACCAGTCTGGGACAACCGGAAGCCAGGAACTGGCGTTGAAGAGGCCAGTTTTGGCATGAGATGCGCCAGAATCATGGCTCTTTGTCCCGTATCCCAACAACGCGTACCTTAGGTAATCATCGCTGCTGTGGCGTCCAGTGTTTGACATTGAGTGCACGCCAGAATGACACTCAACAATCTTTCATCGGATCTTAATGAAGTTGATATGATACTTGCTGAACTCACGTGTCACGGCTGCTTGATGGGAGCGGTCACCACGAGGCTCTCGCACACTAAAACTAGGTATTAGTCGATGTTTATCATGAGGACGAGGAGTTTCATACGCGGCTAGTATCACCCCTTCGAGATAGGTACAGTTGCAAGGGGAAGATGAACTCTGGCACACTGCACGATATCTCCAACACCCAGCAGCGCGTGGCGACTCTAGGAGGGATGAATTGTGTCCCGCATTACTTGGGGAGTCGTAGAACAACGTCTGCGAACGATATCGACGAGTAGTGGGGGTGTGCTCGACTATCTCAATCGCGCCTAGTAAACTACAACTCTATTCTTTCATGACTTTACGCTCCACACGCCTGGTATAGCCACGGACGCTTTGATACTAATGTTAGAATGGGAAAATTAGTTGAGATTGTATCTACTTACGTACCAATCGTCGCCCGTTTGGCGTTAAACCCCAGCTTAGGGGACAGGTTAGATCTACTGAGCAGGAAGTATTCAGTTATGGAATGAGAAGTGAAGGGTATTCACTCACTTAGATCGATCGGAGTATAGCAACAGGGGGTTCAACGCCCTGGGGTCGACTCCTGTGTCATGGTGACGCATGGTTAGGTTCGAGACCGCCTTGTTGGCTTTGTCATCGTCTCGTACTTCCGCACCAGGTCCTCTTCCGGCATTAGTGTTCCGACCTTGAGCAACTCGGGGAGTTGCGGAGTGGCCAAGTCGTTTTTGAGCAACTGCTCCTTCTTGGTGAGCTTGGGCGGGTTCTCTTCGGTTGTGGATCCGCCAGGAGCGAGAATATAATCTGTCTCATGCAGAGTGTCAAGGGTGTGAGGACCCAAAGCAAGAGTAACCTTACCAACCCAGACACTCCAGCAGGTAGCTGTTTGCAAGATATTGGCTTAATCTACATCAGTCAGTACATCCTATATCTTGGTTCAACATTTATGTCGATTTTTACAAAGCAATCCTCGTGAAGAGGTTAAACAACCATCTAATTGAAATGGTCATTCGAAAATGGCGTATATATAAAAACAAAGCAAAGAATCTGCAGAGATCATACAGCCACAGACACGCCCTTGGTCGATGAAGGGCCAGAACTATCTTCTCCTGTTAAGGCTGTCTAAGTATTATCTGTCTACGAGGGAAAGCCACATTATTGTATGAGTGGTAACATACAGAACATCTTGCAGGAAACCGGCGTCCGTTGTTCGCATCGCCCTTGGTAGCGGCAGCTGCCTCGCCAAGAGCCATGAGCTTCTTCTTCACCAGGCCTCAACAGGCAGAAACGGACTCTGCGTTCTTGAAGCCGGCGATATCGGCCAGCTTATCGTAGTTGATCTAGAAAAAATTCAGCATGCATGTCAATGATACGAAACGGGTAGGCTGCTTGTAAATGAGAATGTGAGAGCAAAGCTACCTTCGGGAACGCGCCATCGAAGCACTGGAAAACAGGCTGACTAGACCTAACGGCCAGAAGGCTATGGTCTGACCAGCTAGCCCGAGGGAGACCGTGTCTGCCCGGAGCATTATATGCTGGTTTCCCAGTTTACTCTGGTACTCAGTGAAATACTGGGTGACCAGTTAAATGCTGGGTCCCAAGTCAAAGGCTGGTTGCCCAGTTAAACAAGTCTATCTATACTGAGGATAACCCTAGGAGTGTGGGATCAATATGCAAGCTTCGTAGCATTACAAATAGATCAAAGTCCTATTAAAAAGTCAGCTGAAATCACATGGGGTAGCAAGGGTAAGGCATTCTACCTCATCAGCCTCCTCCAGACTCTCCTGAGTGCTTGGGTGCATCTCTGAGGATGCAAGGCTGTTGTCATCTGGTTCATCGTCGCTGCCAGGAATCTCGGCATTTTCATCACGACTGCCCATTTGTGGACGAGGCATGGGGGCCTCGTCAAATCCCTGGTAGAACTGCTTCTGCTTCTGCTGCATCTCCTTCCATGCCTTTATACCGCCAGCACTAAGCCACATAGTCAGCAAAATCTGAGATGAAGGTGACCAATTCAAAGAAATACAAGCAACATACTTGGAGACCCTCTCCTTGACGATCACAAAGAGCTCCTCTGCGGCCTGTCTGCTTCCAGACTGCCACTTCCCAATGAGATCCCTGAGTTCTTGGTCGACTGGCTCACCAGGGCGCTTGCTCTTGGACTGGCTCACGATGCGCTGTGCCTGGCGCACCATCTCAAGCTCCTGATCCAGCTGCTTGAGACGCTGAATCTGTTCTTTCTTGTGCTGTGCGACAAGGGATAGGAGGGGATTCTCTGTGTGACTCAGGACAGGAGACTTCAGCTTAGGGGAATTATGGGTTTTGTGCGCTTTCTGTGGTGACGCGATAGGTGAGTCGTCTAGAGAATCGTGGATTTTCTCATCGAGAGCTTCGATGATCTGACGTGAGTTCTGGGCCTTTGAACTCAATGGATGAGGTGCTTTGCTAATAGCAGGGTCTTCTGTGGCTTTGGGGCGCTTGATAATAGGGGAGGTAAATGGCCGACGAAGGGTTGCGTTCGCTGTATCTAGACGACGCTTCTTCGAGGCGGGTGTGGACATTGCGAGGAGTAGCGGGGAAGATCTTCGAATGGGAGGTAAACAAGTATTTAAATACCTAAAACAATGCAATATTGCATTCACTGCTCGCACATTCTTTATCGGGCGAAGAAAAGAGATGAAGCGTGTCGAAGGTAAAAGATGCAGGTTGAACCTTGAAGGTGAATGAACTCCCGCGGCAGGTGCATTAGCGGCTGTTTGTCGAAGCTCTGCCTACTCCATCTAAGTAGCTAACGCCACAATGTGTTGTGGCGCTAGCTATGGGGTACCCCGGAACGCCATTCCTGAATGCAATTGAAAAGTGCTAAACTACATACATAACTACAGCGGTTCTTATGCCTTTTCCCCGAGCTTACATTCAATGTCCCACACCACCTGCAGCCCATTGTGCAAAATTGGGGTCTCCAGGAGGAGGGAAAAGACCACCATTGTTCTGTGCAGCTGGTGGAGCAGCCTCGGGGGCATTCTGGCCTCCCTGTTGTTGCTCTCGTCGACGCCTAGCATTCTCCGCCTGCTCTCGTTGATGCCTGTAATAGATGAAGAAAGCAAGAGACAGAGCTAGCGCCATGATGATCATGGTATCCATGAATCCTTCATCGTCTTCTCCTGTAATATGTGGCCCATCCCCACCCGGCATTGCATCGTCATAAATATCGTCGAACTCCATCTCATAATACATTCCTTCATCTTTGATGAAGTTGGCAACCCACTCGCTCAAAGACCACTCCTTCTTTTTAGCTATAGATCAATTAGCAGATTATCATGGTGTATATGTTCGGTAAACGTACAAGGCTCATCCTGAATGGAGTTGATACGGCCATGTGTAAATGTGTTCCACGCACTTCTCATGCGCAGCTTGAGGAGACTCAGGGTCACCGGGAGATAAGCCTCATCATTTGTAGCGAGTGCGTTATCATAGTAGCGTTTGGCGAGATGGTAATCCTGGTTTAGACCCACCCCGTTCTCGTGCATCCAGCCCAAGTTGAAGAGGGCTTGTGCACTTTGGTGATACTCAGACGCCCCAGTATAGCACTGGACCGCTTTGTCGACATCACGCTCTGTCCCAATACCGTTGAGGTAATAGTCTCCCATCTTTACCAGGGAGTCAATGTTACCTTGCTTGGATGATCTTGTCCAATACACTAGCGCAAGTGAAGGGTTTTGGAGAACATGTGGCTTTTGTGAGGCTGCTTGATCCAGCCATTTGATCAGTATGGACTGATCCGGGTCGAGCATATACGCAACATTGTTCTGTGCTGCCTCATAACCTTCCTCAGCAGCATGAAGATAGCCGAGCAGGGCAAGCTCATGGTCCCCATCATCGTACGCTTGATTGGCTTCTGTCCACGATGAGACGAGCGGCTCAGCCTTTTCAGCCACGCTCTTGTAGTATCCAAGAGCCTGCGCACAAGCCTTGTCGCGTCCAATGCCGTAGTGAATCATCTCGGCAAGATAGTACTGGGCCTCGATGTGATGATATCTCGCAGCTAGCTCAAAGTAGTCATTGGCGATCCGAACATCTTCTGGTTGGCCTCGATCCAAATAGAGCACGCCCAGCTCCACTTGGGAGAACGCATAGTCCTGATCAGCCGATGCCTTGAAAAGCTCGGTGGCCTTGGCAATGTTCTTATCAACACCGTAGCCATGTAGTAGCATCAGACCCAGAGCGTACTGAGACTGTGCATCTCCACCATGGGAGATACCGCGTTCGAACCAGAACTTGGCACGATCAAAGTGCTGCTCTACGCCCTCTCCTCTCATGTACATGCGGCCGATGAAGCCTGCAGCCTTGGCAGCGTATTTGTCTAGTCCCGGTTTGAAGTTCTCGTCAACCCGGCCATTGCTCTTCCAGTACTTCTTAGCTACCATAAAGAAATATTTCTTGGCCATAGAGAGATCCCGGTCCAGACCGCGTTGGCCCTCGTAGTAAATGCGCCCAAGATTGAAAGACGCCTTGAAGTCGCCCTTATTCGACATCAAATCTAGATATTCAATGATATCCTCGATAGACGCATAGGCATCAGAATTGGGCGAGGCACGGATGGCGTTGATTCCCGAACTGGACACACTGGCACCTTCACCGTAAATGCCTCCGAGGTCATCCGCCACTCGAGATGCCTCACGCGCCCATGCCATGCCTCCGGGGGGGCCAGACCGGTACCAATCCATAACCTTGTCGGCCACTCGTTTGTAGTATTTCGTGGCCGACTCACAGCTCCTCGGTGTGCCGATACCGACATGATGACGATTCCCAACGGTCATCTCGGCTCTGGTGTGACCGCGGACAGCTGCAAATGTGTAGTAAAGCAGAGCTCTCGCCTGGTCGCGTTCAACAGCTCCTCCCACGCCAGTCGAGTACATGAACCCAAGCATATATAACGCTGAGCCGTTTCCATTCAGGGTTGCAAGCTGCTGGTAGAAATTGAAAGACCTCTTGAAGTCTCTTGGATGCGAATAGTTGCCGTAGAAGTTGATTTGACCGAGTAAGTACAGCGCATCCGAGTTGTTCTTGTGCGATGCGGTCTCGAGATGCTTTACAGCTTCGAGAAGTGGTCCGCTAATTGCCTTCGCCGGTGTGTCCTGTGGTGGAGCGCTGATACGCAGGCTCGGAACAGCCTTCCACGCGTAGCTGAGAATTGTCCCAAGGAAGCCGGACTTCCGTCGTCGCTTATGATGTGTCGTCTGATGTATCTTTCGCAGCTCTGCTAGAGCCAGATCGACGTGGTCCGCCCCGGGTTCGCGGTACGTATGGCTTGCATCGTGGCTCGTGACAATCTCTGACGGGCCATTTGGTATTATTGATGTAGTAGTGTCATCGTTCTGCTCGGCGGCGCCTACGGAGAGGGCCTGCAACAGCACTGCACGGTATCAACATTAGCTCTTGCAGATACCACGGGGATCAAGAACAACGTACGCAGCGATAAGTAGATGAAACCGATCATGACGGGCTGGAAGCGGCGCAATAAACAGTGCGCATATCAATGAATCATAACATATTCCTCCACAGAGTGTGCCTCCTTAGTATGAGGTGGTAGTGTTGAGGATCGAAGCTCGTTGAGGCAAGCTGTCGTGTCGTGGGAATTACAAGCTGGCCAGATCAGCTAAGCTCGATGGCGGATACATGGTGGACTATGCACCTAATTAGCGGCCGATTGGTCATTGGTGGGGCCCCATCTGCAACACCCGCAGACTTGGAGACATACCGCTCAAAAAAAAAAAGTTGACGTATCTAGCCGTCTCATGCTGTAGCCCAATCATACCTATAAGATTGAAGGAAAGCATATCAAACAGGCGCCAATTAGCGACGGGTCCGTCACTCAAGAGTCCATGAACACATCTTCTCAGATAGGAGGCTGATATATCCTCATCGTCTCCAAGGCCGAGTTTTGGGGCTTCACCAACTCCCCGCCCCCACCTCACTTACACAGCATATTAAGTCCGGAATCCGTCAACAGCAAGCAGGATGTATATACTTGCAAACGCCGAGTCCTACCGCTATACTATCCGCGAGATGCTGTATGTTCTTGAGATAATACCTTTATCCTCAGGACTAGCAGCAATCTCATCAGATCAGAAGCTATCACTTTTCAATCCTCTCAGTCTGCGAAAAGGGCCACTCAATGCCGTCAGCACAAATCACGGAAACATCAAAGCCGCAAAGGCTTTCGACCCGTCAAATTTAATCGTTTGCACGGCTGGGGAGAATGGATCAGTATCACTATGGGATCTTAGAGTCGATGCGTCCCGCGCTCAGGTTGCGCAGTTGAGCGGTAGGCTCGCTCCCTGCTCAAATTTCTGAACATAGCTAAGACGAAGTATAGGAAGTCAAGCACCAGTGCTATCGTTAGCATGTGCCGTTTCAACCGACACAGTCGCTGCGGGGACAGAATTCACGAACCATCAAGCCTCAGTCTTATTGTGGTGAGTATTTACTTGCGTGGTACTCAAACCAAGGAGATATGTTGACGAGGGCCAGGGATGTTCGCAAGGGCGCAAGTCCATGGCTTCAGTACAATGAAATTCATAGCGACGACGTGACCGAGGTAAGTTCTATTACGCAAATCGTCTATAGGTTCGTCTAACATTACATCGCTAGTTGAACTTCCACCCAAGTGATGCCAAGAAACTATTGTCTGGTTCCACCGATGGTCTAGTGAACGTCTCCGACACAAGGACTGCGGATGAAGACGAAGTTGTCATCCAGGCCTTCAACCACGGCTCTGTTCACCATGCAGGGTTCTTAAATAACACAGAAGTCTATGCTTTGTCACACGATGAGAAATTTGCCATATATGACACGGCAGAGGAGGAAGAGAAAGGCTCTGCCACCAACGACTTTGGCGATATCCGAGAGGTTCTCAAGTGCCAATACGTTGCAAATGTCACGCCGAAGTCGAACGGAAGTGGAGCTGTGGTCGGAGCAGGAGCACAAGAGTGAGTATGGCCGATAATATGCGTCTCAATCCTAAGCTGACACTATCACTAGTCAACAACTATTTCAGCTAATACACATGACCAAGAATGGTGCATGGAGCTTTGATGCGGAGACGGTCGTCGGCCTTCCAGGGGCTCATGGCGAGGAGCTGGTTCGGAGCTTCTGCTTTTCTGACCACGAACAGCTGGTATTTACTGCTGGAGAAGACGGTCAAATCAAGTCCTGGCGGCCAAATTGAAGACAGAAGCGTTGCATATATACCTCTTGCCAAGTCACCTTGTTCAACACCGCCTGATAAAGACTGATGCTACCCGCTGTGTCATGGATCCGGCTTCCCTGTTGTCCCTACGGAGGATCAAGTGCTAGTCTCTTGTCGGACAAGCCATCCGACAGACTCGGGACAATTTTCTTGCAGAGAGAATCCTTCTTCTCAACCAAACTTGTCGTGCTTGTTCTTGACTTTTATGTCGAGCAGCCTTTCATGGTAATCGCCTTCCCGTCGAGCCTTCTTCAGAATCTTAACCTCGTCTTCCTCTAACCTCCTACCAACTGCCGCCTCAAGCTCTGCCCTACTGATCTTTTGATTCGCCTTCTCTGCCTTCGTCGCCTTGATGCGAGGTTTGAACCGTGCCTGCATACGGATGCGGACTGTCGTATCAAAGCTGATGTCGGTTGCATCGCCACGGGCTTCGGGCGCGGCATTAGCCTTAGATGATGTGGATGCTTTCACCGTCAGGAAGGTGTCCCGTAAGGTCTGTATTTGAAAAGTACCGGGCGTGTCGGCGGTAGCAATGAGGACGAAAGACTCGAGCGGAGTGACTGCCTCGGTCGTGGCGGACAGAATGCCATACTTGTCACAGCTTAAAAGCTTCCCTTGATGGCCCTTGAAGCGGTAGTATTCTGTTCCTGAGATCTTGTTTGCAACCCACACCTGCCGGACATCATGTGGCTCAGCGGTCTCCGGATTGGAGTCGACGATGTTCTCGATGGGTAAGGTGAACACCTTTCCATATGCGTCGCATGACAAAGCTGTGGGCGGCTCCGACGGTAGGACTATCATCACTGGCCCGGATACATCTGTGACTGCCTCGGCTGACACCCAGCTGTCGTCGTTTTCATCGTCCTCCTCTTCAGTCTTGACAGCCTTCAATTGCTTCCCTTCATCATCTGCAGCCTTTTCGCCCTCGGTTCGCTTCCTCTTCTTCGCCTTCTTGTCGCCCTTGAACGTGAGCGGCTTGACCATTGTTGGCTTCTAATGTTGCAGTAACGCGCCAAACATATGAAGATCAAGAATCGGCAGGGTTATTGTTGGTGTGAGATACGTTAGTGTTGCGCAGCTGTACCAGAAATTGAAGTCATTGGAAGCTTGGACCTTTTGCAACTGGCCCAGCTTACGTAACGCTAACTGCCCCTCTAAGACCAGTACCCCTGTTACCTTGCTCTAGGGCCATCACAAGCCGAAGCTATCTTGGTTCGGAAGGTGCGACGAATAAGAACGTGGTCAAATGCTTTTCTGCTAAGCACAGGTCTCACTGCTTTCAATTTCACATATCGCATGATCGTGATGGCGCCCATAGCCCAGGCCGTTACCGTCTCTCTGGAAGACCTCAAGAAAGGTGCGAAATTTACATAACTGCTGTCTTCCTGAGCTATGTCAGTGCAAATAGAGATGTGGGCTAACGGATGTTCCCATGAATCTAGGCACGGTCTCGTTTGAATCTTTGCAACAAGCATTCGGGCCAGACTCGTTGGGCATCCTCGTTGTCAAAGATGTCCCACCGCAATTTGCGGACCTAAGGCACCGGCTGCTATCTTATTCTTCTTATCTTGGTAACCTGTCTAAGGACGATCTGGGTAAGACAGCTCCTTATCTTGCATGGCTGATCATCTGCTGATGGTGGTACAGAGAAGCTCGAAAATGAGAAGGCAAAATACCTGACGGGATGGTCCTTGGGCAAGGAGACCCTGAAGAATGGCCAAGTGGACACTCTCAAGGGGTCGTTTTACGCGAACTGTGCATTCTATGTCGACCCATCGCTGTCCTGCGCGGTACCCACCGAGGAGTTCTCGGAAGAGACCTTCCCTGAATATCTGTCTCCCAACATCTGGCCAGAAGAAGCAACTCTTCCTGGCTTCAAGTCCGCTCTTGAGGACTTGTGTCGGCTCATAATAGATGTGGCCGTGTTAGTAGCAGGTGCCTGTGACCAGTTCGCTGAGAAGGAGATACCAGGATATCCAGAGGCCTACCTCCAGCGCATGGTCGCATCATCCACCACAACCAAGGCCCGGCTTCTGCATTATTTCCCCGAGGAAGCGGGTGCTAGCGCGGTGAACGGTGACAGCGGTGACGAGGATGATTGGTGTGCCACGCATCTGGACCACGGATGTCTGACTGGCTTGACGTCTGCCATGTTTGTTGATGAGAGCAAGACGAAACCAGTTGCTCCGAAGTTCGAGCCGTCAGTACCACCGTCACTTCGTCCACTTGATGAGCTTCCAGAGTCACCAGACCCGGCGGCAGGCTTATATATCAAGTCACGGACTGGCGAGACGGTTCAGGTCAAGATTCCCAGGGACTGCATCGCGTTCCAGACGGGAGAGGCTCTGGAGCGGATCACGGGCGGGAAGTTTAAGGCAGTTCCACATTTCGTCAGGGGGGCGCGCGCTGCTTTAAGCGATGGGAAGATCGCCCGCAACACCCTGGCCGTCTTCACGCAGCCCAACCTTGGCGAGGAGGTTGACATGGATCAGCACATCACGTTTGGCGAGTTTGCGAGAGGAATCGTGGCCAAGAACACGGTCTCCTGAGGATTGTGCAATGCGTCGCGTTCAAGTGTTCTGATAGGGGTCAGAGTTATGACGGGAGCTAATGGATGGTCCGGAACACCGGTTTGGGTAACCCGCCCCCGGCAAATCTTCGCTGGCATGAAGTAGTGCTGCGGTGCGTGTCCAAATGTTTGGCAGACACCGGATAAGGCCTCGCTCAGATTTGGTCAATTTCGTCATCCATATCTCGCATCTTCGATGCACTGCAGCACCTCACCCGTCGACAGGGGCCAACAAACTTTTTTTTAGCTGACACTGCATCCCAAACCAACCCAATCCAATCGACGCCACGCGCCAGGTACAGTACAGGGAAGAAGGGATGGATATTGTCGGGAAACCTTATCTACCTGCATTGGCGAATTTCGCCTCAACTTAGCGAACACCACTCTTTCTCTCGGCACTAGATATTGGAAAAATTCTAGCAATATAGGCTGATTGTTCAACAGCCGCTCCTCTAAAAGAGTGAGCCCTTCCAGACTGTGACCTATGTGGGACACTGCAACATGTGAAAGCCATTCGTCCCAGCTCGAGAGCTTCTAGAACATACCCGCAAAAGTGCAGCGAAATGGAGACGACTAGAGCACCGACTATAGGCAATGGCACAATTGACACAATTGACACCCCACGCGTCAGCAGGCCCAGGAGGCCCTCATCCGCGAAGAGAAACCGCAAGCGCTGCGGCGATTTACAGTTTCCCATTTTTTCCAGGAGAGCGGCGGCTCCACTCCGGCCCAATATTCCGAGACTAACAAGATAACAAAAAATGGGTATGCAATGACTCGAGGCCAGCACCGCCGCACCGCATTCTGGGAAAGTACCATCCCCCCGTATTCCATTCCTGCTCATTCGGGCTCTTGGGAAAGCTTCCAAGATAGCTATGGATACCTACCTTGGGTATGTTTATGAATAGTTATGGATACTTGGGCTGGGCTGGGCTGGGTGCGATGGGGAAAGCTCGAACGTCTCCACCAGCATCAAGTCGTGCCTTCCTTGCCTTCTCCCTTCTCTTGCCTAGGTGCTTGCTTGTTTGCTTTACATAGTAACAAGAGTGTTACGCGGACGCGGGTGGAGTCACCCTGAGCGGACGTCAGTCAGTCAGTCAGTCACTTCACGCTGATCTGATATCTACCTACCCCAACCTGCTGCTGCCGCTCAACCCGGTGCCATCTCCAACTTTCGGTTGAGTGTACGCCGTATTTCCTTCGACTTACACCGAAGTGCTTTCCCCCCCATTTAACCCCCCACCAACCCCAACACGGCGTGAAGGTGAATTGGCGACAACAACGGTCGCCTTCAAAGGCACAATTTGGTGCTCAGTCACAGCTTCACGCCGCTGTCGGACACACACTCGCTTAGATCAAAGGACATGTCGTCTCGCGAGGATAACGGAGAATCAAGCCGCGACACGAGCCACAATGCGTCGCAGATCAATGTTGCCGGAGCCGCCGGAAAGACCAAAGAGAAGAAGAGAGTTGGATTTCTGAACGACCAACAGTCACAGGCTGGACCAGTGGCCGCCTCACAGAATCAAGATGATTACTTCTCAATGTCCCCGCCCCAAGGAAGCAGAGGAGGAACACCCGGCGATGGCCCCCTGGACTCTCCTGGAAACAGAGACTCTTTCAATAGGGCCGAGCTGACGTCTGCTCTCGAAAAGATCCTTCAACCAGAGCATCATCTTGGACCATTGCCATTCCCCCGTCCGGCCCTCCGCAAGCAGACCGTTCCGGAGCACCCTACGGAGGCTCTCTATGATCAGCCCCTTCGGTCCGAAGTTGAGGCCAGAAACCGAGCAAATCGACTTGCCATTTCCGTCGAATCAGCCAATCAGTCGAGAACCTCCATTGATCTGGATGAGTACTCTCCAGGGGCTTTGACGCCTGCCTTTACTGCAGATCCCATTCTTGATGATGAGCTGGATGGGCATGCGGAAACTTCAGCTCTCACTGGGGGAGCCGAGCTTCGGCAACGGAGGGGGGCTCGCGAAGTTGCAAACGACCTCGTGAGAACCCATACAAGGAGGAGAAACGCTATCAGCGTAGCCCCTTCCCCAGGCTACGAATCTGGTGCACGGTCGGGTACTGCGACTCCAGTTGCGCACGACCTTGAGTATGTGCCACGGCCACAGAAATATCGTGGAGGCATCCTTGGATCACTTCTGAAGCTCTATAACCAAGATGAGAAGCACACCAGCAGCGGCGAGAGCAGTGCTCCAGGGACGCCCCTTCTACGGACTCCTAACAGGACTCCTAACAGGACTCCTCGAAGCTCGCCGCCCGGCTCTTCACCTACCACCCCACGGTTCGATCGTCCTTCCACACCTCGCACTGAACGTCCACGCACTGGACTGTTCGCCCTCCGGAATCACCACTCGGCTTCGACGCTTGCTGAGCTGATTGGCTCGTCTACTACACTTGCCGCACCAGCATCCTCCCGTGACATGCCAACAGCTGTCTCGGAGAAGTTGAAGCAGGAACGGGAGAGAGAAAAGCAAAGAAAAGCTAAGAAGGACAAGAGAGGTTCCTGGTACGGTGGCTCCGCCAAAGCCCGTGCTGAGGACGAGTACAAGATCACTAAACACATCGCGGAAATTTTGAGCCGTCATCGCTACCTGGTCAAGCTCTGTAGAGCTCTCATGATGTATGGCGCGCCGACCCATCGGCTTGAAGCCTATATGGCAATGTCAGCACGGGTCTTGGGAATCGAAGGGCAGTTTTTGTACTTGCCAGGATGCATGATCATCTCTTTTGACGACAGCAGTACTCACACGACCGAAGTCAAGATTGTCCGTGCAGGACAAGGTGTTGATCTTGGTCGCCTGCGTGATTGCCATGAGATATACAAAGAGGTGGTCCACGATCTCATTGGCGTTGACGAAGCGACTCGTCGTGTCGATGAGTTAATGACACGAAAGGACAAATTTCCAAAATGGATGCGGGTGATCTTTTACGGATTTGCAGCCGTATGTGTAGCACCATTCGCCTTCGAAGGGCGATGGATCGACCTACCAATTGCTTTCCTCTTGGGTTGCATATTGGGCATCTTGCAGCTTGTCCTGGCTCCATCAAACGAATTGTATTCAAACGTCTTCGAGATCACTGCCGCTATCATCACATCATTCCTCTCACGGGCTTTCGGTTCCATTCGAAATGGCGAGTTGTTCTGCTTCTCAGCACTCGCGCAGTCGTCCATCGCCCTGATCCTCCCAGGTTACATCGTTCTTTGCAGCAGTCTCGAACTTCAAAGTCACAATATTGTATCTGGAAGCGTGCGGATGGTGTATGCCCTAATATACACTCTGTTTCTAGGCTACGGAATCACGATTGGCTCCGTCCTGTACGGATATATGGACGATAATGCGACCAGCTCTGTCCATTGTACAAATCCTCTGAACAGGAACTGGTATCTGCTATTTGTTCCGCTCTTCACGCTCTGTCTGTGTGTTGTGAATCAAGCAAAGTGGAAGCAGACGCCCGTAATGCTGTTTATCTCGTTTGCTGGCTACTGCGTCAACAGCTACTCCAGCACTTATTTCCAAGGCAGTTCGCAGATTTCTAACACACTGGGAGCGATGACCATTGGCGTGCTTGCAAATCTATATTCAAGGCTGGGTCGCCACGTGGAGAATTTTGCCCTGGACCTGTGGGAGTATCAGATTGAGCCTCGCGTCAGACGATTCAGGAGAGGCAGCAAGATTCATGAACCTGCATACCCTCTGGGCCCATACTCTTCTGCTTACGATGTAGAACAGAGCACTGAAGATCTCAAGGCGCACACGACGACCCACATCCCTCGTCAAGTCGGATACGGTCTGGCAGCTGCCGCCATGTTACCCGCGATCTTCGTTCAAGTGCCATCCGGCCTGGCCGCTGGAGGATCACTGCTCAGCGGCGTGACAAGCGCAGATCAAATCACCCGTAATGAGACCGCGTCGAGTACAAGCTCGACCGGTGATCTCAACGACACTGCTTTTACGGTTCTCTACAGCGTGATTCAAGTCGCCATCAGCATTTCTGTGGGGCTTTCGATTGCGGCTTTGATAGTTTATCCTCTCGGGAAGAGGAGAAGTGGGCTTTTCAGCTTCTAACAAACGTACACGATATGGAGTTATGCACTAGGAGTTTAGAGCGTATGAAGCACGAAGCATGAATTAGACTGGTACAGCATCATTTAGACTTGGGGGGTTAACGGCTGGACAAGGCATAAAAGGAGCATTCCCAGCAGGTAGTAGCTGAGGACTAATTAATAGAATTCTTTAGACGGGCGTCTCAATGTAAGGGGGTGTTAAAACACCAAATACTTGCTGAGGTCTTGGGTCATGTAGCAATAATTCAACTGTATCACTATCACGACTTGGAGGTTGATCCCGGCCTGCCGCAAGAGCTTCTGCAGTCACCTGCATAGTGAAGTCATCAGCATGTGCCCCACCACAGCTGACAAACCCCACCGCGCATAACCCCTCCATGATGAGCTCAATAGCCAGAGCTTCCTTTGAAGGTGTAATCCACATTGGAAATCACGTCGTGCACGGCTCGGATAAGACGTCGTACTTACGCCATTGACATTCATCTAAGCAGAAGCTTCCATCTCTCTTCAGATTGCTATTCACTTGTAAACTCGACTGGAGACTTTCACACCCTAAGGACTATCTATACCATATCATCATCACATAATGGCCCTCGCACCAAAGTTCAAAGGCCACCGGCTTCTCTTCTTCCAAGATGACCCGGCTGCGCCGGCTCCGACTGAGTCCTTTGAGCCTCTGCACACAATCGAGCTGTACCTGGACTATGTGTGCCCCTTCTCAGCAAGTGAGCTCTCAGTTACCCATGCATAAGACCTCTTCACTCATACAGAGACTAACACGCCGAGAACAGAGCTCTTCAAGACGTTCGTGACGGACGTGGCGCCCAAGATCCGCGCGGACCCGGCCCTCGCGCAGAAGATGCAGGTCATCTTCCGGCAGCAGATCCAGCCGTGGCACCCGTCGTCGACGCTGGTGCACGAGGCGGGCGTGGCGGTGCTGAAGCTGGCGCCGGGCAAGTTCTGGGACTTCAGCGCGGCTCTCTTCGCGGCGCAGAAGGACTACTTTGACGTCAACGTCGTCAACGAGGGCCGCAACCAGACGTATGCGCGGCTGGCCAAGCTGGCGGCCGGCAGCACGGGCGTCAGCGAGGCCGAGTACGTCAAGCTGCTGCAGATCCCCGAGACGGCGGCGGACGACGGCAGCTTGAACGTTGGGAACGGCGTCACGAATGATCTGAAGCTGCTGATCAAGGCGGCGAGGCTGGTGGGTGTGCATGTTAGTCCGACTGTCATTTTTGATGGCATTGTGAACAATGATATCAGCTCGGGCTGGACAGCCGATCAGTGGCTGGATTGGCTTAAGAAGAATGTTGCGTAGGCGATGGATGATATATTAATTTCTTGCACTGAAGTTAGACTGATCAGGATTCCATAGCTACAATCCATCTTCTATCCCAAGTATTAAATCCCAGTTGTGATATTTGTGTTATTGTTAAAGGTTGGTACTCGTAGCGCAATCCATACTTACCTGATGTTGTATACTATGACCTACGGTTTCTGGTAATAAACACCTGTCAAGCCCAAAGACGAAGTGATAAGTTTATTACCAGCCGCAACCAACAGCAGGGTAAATCGATCTCGACCCTCTATGAGGAGGGTGTCATACTAAAACACAATATTTGTTGAAGACTTAAAAGGTGTTTAGGGGTCATGTATTGCTGCCGTCTGGATAACAAGTGGAGGAACATGGTTCGAAAGTTTATTCTAGAAGTTCTGGAACAGTAGATGCTCCAGGTTATCCAAAATTTGGATATGTCTTCTTTTCAACCATGAGTCTTTCTCCCAAGGTTTGGCATAACTTTTTACAGCCTATAAGAGAGCCGCTGCTACATATTATAACCCGAAAACCCCTCGAAGTCACCGACATCATCGTCTTCCCAAGGTGTTATGATTTGTGACAAGCCAAATTCCTCTCTTCTATTGCACATACTTAATCCTGAATTTCGAAATGAAGGCGCAAAATGAGCTGAACAACCAAGCTGGAGATCCATTTTACAACAAAGACACGTCTCTCATGATGTTCGAGCATCTTTCCTGGCCATCTAACAGCTACAGGGAGGATTTAGCAACAACGACCGATCAAGAGTCGCCAATGGCGAAACTCGAGACAAGGACAAACCTCGATTCCGGGGCGGGCTGAGACCTATCTTCTCCTTGCACAGTTATGAAGCGTCTCAGAGCAGAATATACGACTCTACGAGCCATACTACGTCCCAAGTACACGAAAAGCCTGCTACTCCTCCGCTATATTGTAATCAAAACTCCCTTAGGTGATCCACTAGTCTACAACATTCTACGTGCAGGAGTCGGTAGTACTTGCGGACCAGCTAGCAGTGTCATCGCCATCCTTGATGCCATTTGCGCTGTGTCAGTTGCTGTACCACTCTTACCACTGTGAGGTACCGGCCGCTACTAGACGTGTGGGTTCAGCGATCGATGCCATTGCCAACGCCATTGCCGCCACACCGAGCTCGAAAGAACAAGTTGAAGCAATGTCTACCGCCTTGACTTTGGGAATTCCCAATCTTCTCGAGGCCGCAGTGTGCACTTCGCCGGACATGCCTAAAATTGAGTGGCGTGAACACTTACTGAATTTGTGCATCGCAAGTATCCGCGATACAATAGACGCTGCACCTACAGCAGAGTGCTGGGAACTCTTGCATGTCCTCCATAGAGTTTACACCAACATTCCCAGCATATTGCTTGTGACACCGAAATCGTTGGCACAAGCAGTCTTCTTTTCCCTCATCAACGCCATTAGAAACGTTGCTAATGTAATTACTACTACTCCGCCAGAATACATGCAAGTTGTCGCCCAGAGATATAGGTCATACAGTATTCGCATTGCTCAGGACATCGGCAATGGTAATAATGCCATTGCATCGCCAAATAAACCACCACCAATCACATATCCAGTTCAGTATCTTCGGAAACATTACGTTGGGTCATTGTCCAAACAAAATATTCACAACGATGGTTGATGACATGCAGAATATGACAAAGTGCTTGTTGGATGGCATGTATACAAATTGACCGGGATTCTGTAAATACAATTCATCATGAAAGCTCAATGATAATACCTATGAAGTTATCTACACGAGTCGTATTTGGAGTTATCTTTACCCGTGTTTGTGGTTCCTTTAGTTTCAAATCAACATTTTACTTATTCTACCGGCTACCTTAGGCGAACGCACGATGGTAAACAACTTCACGCTAAAGTATTCGGCCAGCGTTTTAGGTATCATAAGGTAATAAAGGTAATAACCCTTCATACAATAATCAACAGATACTGTTACTATTCTTATGACTCCAAATATGCACATCATTTGTCAACATCAGACTAATACATACTTGATGTCAACTGGGGGTGAAAGTTGTGGTAGAGCGCCTCTGTCGTTGTTAGTCTAGATTCCCGGGAGCTTGGGCCACCTGTTCTTAGAACCATTGGATTTTTCAACACCATTCGACCTCTTACAATCGGTCCTCACGTTGAGCCTCTTCAAACTAAAGCAATCAGCCACACGGGAATCGCATATCCAAAGCATTCTTGCGCAAGATGCTCTGCTTCAGTGCTTGTCGGCGGCTCCCAATTGCTTTGATCAGGAGTCGAGCGACAGTCATTCCTCGAAATATAAGATGCTCGACAATTTCATCAACATCGGCAAAGCTCTTCTCAGTAACAAATACATCACGTATAGCATTTCGGAGAGCTTCAACGGCAGCGAGTCCAGGGAAGAAACCAAGTATGTTCGTCTCATAAGCCTTGTTGATGCCTATATTCTGACGCGTTGTTACAGTCTTCCCTGAACGACTCATCATCTACCATGCCGGCACGGGACGGACAACGTTTCTCGCGTGCCTCAAGCTCACAACCATATTTGTGTTCTGCTTCTTCACAATCGTCGTCACTCCGGCGTACATATCAGCAGATGAGCTTCTCAAAGCCGCGGGAGGTAAGTGTCACTCCCCTCTGCGACACCATTCCCTCATTCTACCAAAAGCATCCAGACTAATGCTTCCTTCCCCCCCCCAGTGTTCCTCTGCGGCACCATCCCGCTCCTCATCATCGCCTACACCACCTCGCCCTTCGTGGCCTGGGTGCACCTGCGCCTGCCGCCGTACGCGCGCCACTCGCGCGAGGTGCTGCAGCGCTTCGCGCGCACCATGCCGCCCAACACGCGGCTGCAGGTGACGACGATGAACATGATCGGCAAGCCGCGCGTCAGCGACATGACCGTGTCGGACCTGCGCCCCGCGCACCAGCGCCTCGGCGTCGTCAACTACGTGCGCGACACGGCGCTCGAGAACGCCGCCCGGCCCTGGTGGATGTTCCGCGCCGTCGGCCGCTTCAGCATCCAGCGAGCGTCGTCGGGGACCGCGGATGCCAAGGAGGGCTGGGTCTGGAGGGAGGTCGCCGATGGCATTGCGAGACGGCAGGAGCAGCAGCAGGCTAGGAAATAGTTTGCCCGTGTCATGACGAACTCCTCAGCCCAGTTGCTTAGAACATTGTGCTCGGGTCTCACGTAACTGCCGTCAAGCACGATACAACTCCTGAGACTCATTGCGGACCAGCAATAAGAATTAGGTTACGGCACAGACTTACCCAAAACTATCGGTCACCGGACTAGAGAAGAGCTACTGGTATCCTGACAATCTGAGAAACAAAGCATCTCTATACCGGAGAATGTTCGCTCGAACATTGCGCCGATGTTCAGGTTTAAGATACCCACAACACCAACATATTTAACTAGCTATGTCCGAGTCGGCGGCGGAGGCAGGGCACATGCCCTCACTCTTCGCCGGAGACACCGAAAGCCCATGCGCAGAATCCTGGCATGCAAGCATGGGTTTTGCGCGTGCGCGGACGGGGATGATAAGAAGGCAAGAAGGTGCTCTGATGATGTCAGATTTCTGTGGCCTCCATGTACGATAGCCGAAGCGAGCGGCATCGCCGACCCCTGACAAAGATGAGGGGAAGCTGTATCCTGATACATCCTGTACAACATGATGCCGTAAACGAGTGAGAACGCCATGGCATAGTACGAGATGCCCATAGCTATCAATAGAGCCCCTGGAAGTCCGGAGCTAGAAACTTGCGGGATGTTCGTCGATCTGAACATCTTCAGCAATGATCGCTGTTCTTTGTAACGGTCGCTTACCGCACTTCAAGTGCGGAAGCACGCGGTCGAATGCCGTGAAAAGATGGGGTTGATTATCCCTGAAGTGGCTCCACCATCGAACCCCTGGTCTGGCCGATTAAGAAACCACAATGAGTTGCTATGATCTACCGGCATAATGTACAGGAAGAGAAAGCAAAGGGCAACGAATGGGCATCTTCTTCACCACGCTGATCACAATACGGATGGCAAAGCAGCAGTTTTCCAGACCATAGCAAACGCTTCATTTGATGTTATACAAAGCCCAGGCAAAGACCGTACCATGACGGGTCGGGGCAAAATCCCTCGAGTAAATAATCGTACAGATGACAAAGAAGCCCTTATCCAATGAAAGAAGCAAGAAAGAGCAGTTTCTTGCCCCGATACTTTTGTGCATCCCAAGAAAACGTTTGTTTCTCCACTGAACGCCAGCACGAAGCACTACCCTGTTACCCTGCCGCGCTGTAATAGATTCCGTATGTTTCCCAGACATGTTCGTCATGTGCCCTTCCGCATCGTTAAGCACAAAGAGTCATAGCCTTCGTATAAGACGGCTTCGCACCAATCTCACTAAGCCTCAAAACCCATCTTATGTCTCCAATATGTACACGTTAGCATATGGCCACGAAATCCAGAAAAACTCAAATGCTCGCAGCTAAAGGTTTGAAGGCCAGCAGGTAAGAACACAATTGGTCCATCGAATGATTCGTGTACGGGATGGATATTGTCTCTCGAACGGAACCGACGAAAAAACCATTGTTTCTTCCGTGCCTAATGTGATTGAAGAAACTCAAAAATCATGTCACTTGCGTCAAAATCGTATCATCATCTGCGTTTCGTCATGGACATAGCATTGGAGTCGTAGTCCCATGCCCTCTTCAAGCCGCCTTCGTATACGCTAGCAACGGATTCCTGCCACATGGCTGGGGTCACAAAAGTCTGGACAGGGGCAGCCGAATATTGGTGAGACGGAATCTGCTGCGCTTGAGGCAAGGTGGCTTGTACGGCTTGTATGTCCGAGAGGGTGGGAACTTCGGAGGCACCTGAAGAGGGAATATTGCTTAGAGGACTGCTCGTAGGAGCTTCTGTGCTCGGCTGAGATTGAAGTTGAGGCGTACCAAATGACGTGTTCCACTGGCTGATTATCATCGTTAGCTGCTTGTAGAACAAACAAAAGGAGGTGCATTCTTACTCAAATATTCGCGAAGGATTCCACCCTGGGGCATCCGCAAGAGACATTGCCTGCTGCATAGCAGGTGCCTGGGTTGCCTGGCCGGAAGCCATCATGACAAGAGACTGGACAGCAGGCGAGTCACTTTTGCTGTCCACTGGGCCTGCCGAAATCGGCGGGGAGATGGGATGGCCGGTGTAACTAACTTGCGAATGCTGTACGGCAGCTTGGGTATCTATCCTTTGGTGCTCCATCGAGGAGCCGGTACGGCCTAGGGCGGGTCGGAAACCTGGACTGGGACCTGATGGACTTGGATGAGTGCCCGAGTGGGGACTGCCATACGGAAAGCTAGGCTTCAAGACAAAGGGCTTCCGTGTATCAGCGGAGAAAGCCTCGCGAACGGCATCGATCTGTCTCTGCATGTCAGGCATAGGCCACGCGCTCATGCACTTCTCCAAGATCCGCATGTGACGAGTGAAGTACTCGCGGGCATCTGAGCTTAGATCGGGATCAGGAGAAGTCAAAGCAACCTGTTTCATTAGTCAAAGGACAGTACGAAGACGTAAATCGAGGCATGACATACCAGATGCAGAACAATGCAAGAAAGCACACAGTAGATGGTGAAGTTGATGCCACGCTGCATGCACTGGAGCGCACCTAAGCCGAAATTCTGGAGCACGGATTCCTGTAACCTGCAAAGTAACTTTGCCGAATTGTAACACAGCAACATATGCTGCTTCCATTGACCATCAACGCCGGTCGGTTCGAGGAAGGTCAGCTGAGGCCGATGAAGGAGGATTATACTCAAATGATAATAAGAATGTAGATTTCCAATAAATGGTGAAGGTAGCCACGGCGGAGATCCATCCGGTGGGAAGTTCACAGACAGATCCGCGGGGAGGTCGTTCAACCAGGCGTGGAACGAAGGGTTCAACTGGACAAACTCTGGGTCGACACCCCAATCCTTGTTCCTTTTGACTCGGGCATAGACCTTGTTCAGTCGCCCGATGTTCCTGACCACTCGAGCGAAGTATGTGAAATTCCGAGATACGTGATACTCGGACTCATCGCCATTTGCCAGCGGTCTCGGGACGCTGACGTCAACCGATTCGATTTCCACGGCAAGGTCAGTGCGGCCTGTCTTATTAGCGAATACCAACATTGAAGGGGCGATTTACACCTGCCTTGGGGGGATCCTATCATCACCTCACAGACAAAGATAGTCTGCCAAATTCTGTTTTTGAGGTGGCACTCGGATGGATTTGACCCACAGGGCCGGCCTGCTTTATGATCGAAGTAGTGCTCATCCAATCCCAGATCTTTCGCCATTTGAACGCATTGGACGATACTCATCCATGAACGGTAGTAATAACCGCGTTTTGGTACAGCTTCCCTGGCTTTCAGGATCAACATAAGCGCCTGAAGTGTGCTTAGTCTCGGCACATCCATGAAGGAGTCGGCATGCCCTGAATATTGTTAGCCAATTGCGACAGGACAAATGTTATTCAACTCATACTGGAAGCCAAGGCCAACCATTGCTGCCCTTCTCCGGGCTCATCGGCAATCCGTCCGGCCAAAGAGAACACCGCCTCGAGCACCAAAGGCGACATTGCTTCCCTGTTGCTATGCCATTGTTGGTAGAACAAAGCCTTGTCTAAAACGGGGACGTAGGGATGAACATGGGCGAAGAAAAGATCGAAATAATGGAGAATTGTGTCTTCATCAGGCATCAGCTCGGGAGGTATCCTAATTTTGAGCCCAGGGCCCGATGCAAGAGGCGGCAGAACGCTCTTGTAGTCATCAACCTCCTCTACAGCGGGCTCCTCCTCCTGTTTGCCGCGCATTTTATGGTTTAGATACGGTGCTGTGAAAACTGTCAGTAGCTCACTGGAATAGAGATGCCAGAGTAGTGAGTGGCATACCTGTTCCAGCTTCATTCATCTTTAGAGAACCGAGAAGGTCTGCTAAATCTTGCTGTCCATACTGATCCTGGTTGTAAATATCCGGGGGAGACTCGTGGCGAGACCCTTGCTGGAGAGGGGGTGTAGGAAAGACATTATGTGGCGCATATGAGTGATCTACCACTCCGACCGGTGGTGGTACGGTAGTATAATGAAGTGCCTGACTGGAACCCTGCGGATTCGAAAATTGCACGGATTGGTAGAGCGCGGAGCTGTCGCCATAGTTTCCCTGAGGATTGTACATAGAGGGGTTCTGTTTGGACGGGCCAGCAATCATCTGCTCGGGCTGTTGCTGTTGTGATTGCTGCTGTTGTTGCTGCATGGACATTTGCTGACGGAAGGTGTCGGGCACAGGTGCGGACTCATAGTCGGCAGCCTCATAGACCTGTGTATCCGCTGCACCATCATAGCCGTTCGGTCGAACGCAGTGAAGCTTGAGGCGGATACATGCTGAACATGGCCACGTATTTGTCGTCGCAGCATCACACTTGATTTTCCTTCTTCGACAGCCTTCACATGCTCGCATAACTGTGGTTAGGTTGGGTTAGCTCAACATTCTGGTATGATTACTGCGAGTCATACCCTTCAAGCGCTTATGTCGATTGTGCTCATCTACGAAGACATAATCTATAGAAGAAGGTTAGATAGGAGCCTTAAGCATGTATAACTTTCAAAGACAAGCGCACTCTTCTGTGTCTCCCTAGGTTGTTGCTGATATTGCTGTGGCGCAAATGCGAAGTTCTGCATTTGGGAGTTCTGGGGGAGCAACCGCCGAATGTTGGGATCGTTCGACATGGTGAAAGCGGCGGGCGGCGGTGCATCAGAGGCTCACGCCTCGGCTCAATAAAGACGCTTGTTCGGGGGCAGCCAACATCCAATCCCAAATGTACGGCGTACTCGCAATTAGTGTGTACAGAATCCCCCTCTATTCCTTCTGCCGGCACAGTCAAAAGCGAACGGTCCAATATGCGAGCTAGGGTGACGGCAAGCTCTGGTAAACTGCGCTCCCGGTGACTGGTGAAGAGCGCAAAGAATTGAGCGTTTGTGTGTGTAAAATGGTGAGTTTGGTGAGTAGATGTCGGGGGCGTGCGGTGGGATGAGATGCTGAGATTGGGAGGGAATGTGGAGGGGATGGCGGTCCGGCGACAAGGTGACTTTTTAGTCGACGCGGTAATGGACTCGCTAGTCCTGGGTCGAAGCGGCCGAATCGAATACAGTGGTGGTGGAAGGGGAGGGAGGCTTATTATTGATTGAGATGGGGGGGGGCCGCCTGACTTCAGGTTGAGTTTGTGCGAGACAAGCAGAGAGGCCGCGCCTAGGGGAATAGGATTAGTACGGAGTGCAGAAGACGGGGTTTCCCATTAACCTTGCCAGAGCTATCTTAGTCCAGTGGGCTCTTCTTCAGGTGGCTAACTCAATCAGGGCCGAGTAGCTTTGCCTACTCTTCACTACTATGCTGCGTGTAGTGTATTCGGTGGGACGAGCTACCCCTCGTCGATCCACTCTATGTCTCTCAGTCAGGATGGGGGGGCCCTGGGCATTGACACTAACAGCTTGGGGCGTGAGTGAAGTGAATTGAATGATGTTTCGCCTTGGTCGCCTGGGACCCGGGGGGACGCAGAGACAGACAGACAGACAGACAGACAGACAGACAGACAGACAGACAGGTGCAGGGGAGTCTGATGTTATGACGACGGGCGGGCGAAGCACTGATGAGGCCGCGCAGTCAGACTAGGTCCTGCATAGGTCCCTTCAGTAGGCGGTAGGCGGGTCTGCATGTAAGGTTCGTAGTGTAGTGTATGCCATGCGATGCAGTGTAAGGATGAGGCGGTTGAGTGAGCGATGCGGGCGGAACAAGGGGCCACGCAAAGAGTCGAGAGAGCTTGTAGAGTAGTGCTGAGGCTGGTCAGTGCTAAGTTATATTCCACCCTCGGCCTGCATTACATGTTTCTGTTCGTATGATGTACCTCACGTACCGAAGATTGAGTTGAACTGCTTGCTTGCTTGCTTGCTTGGACGAAGAAGGGTTAACAACCGCGATATAGGACAAAACGAACCGGGTAGGTGGTTGAGGGTGGGTGCGAAGATCGCTTGAAATACTCCCGTATCTTTTCGGCTGCTTTTCTCGAAGAGATTTGCATGCGAAGTACGTATTTGATTGAGTGGCCGAACAGGGGATGCGGCTATGCTCAATGCCTGCCAATATGATCGATTTGCCTGTTGGCGTCTCTTCAGAATCGAGAGAGCGTGAGCCCGTGAGTGTGGGTGTGAGGGTGAGGGTGAGGGTGAGGGTGAGAGGGGCGGGAGGGGGCAAGGGAGGAGGGGTGGCCGGAAAGAAGGCGAATTGGAGTGCAGGTGGAGCACATGGAAAAGGGAATGGAAATCGGCATCATCCAGCTCTAGGTAGCTCTTCTTCAAGTTATTTCCTCACTACCCTAGATACCTTGACGCAGCTTATCACCTAATCGAAGTACATGCGTTGCGATGATTTACTGATTTACAGAAGGAACGACCTTGACGTAGCAAAGTTGGACACCGCGCCTGCCTGATACTTTAGTCTCCACAGTCGTTCTTGCCTTTGTCGCGGGATCTGAGGATAGATACTGTAGGTAACGTGAGCCAGAGGATAAGGACAAGGACGAGGACGAGGACAAGGACAAAGAGAGTGGCTGCACTCGATGGCGATGATGCGGAGCCCCCGCTGTCAACCAAAGTATACAGACCCAGCTAGGAACCCTACTATGCAGCAAGGTGGTACTGTATCTGCTACAGAGCGCCACCGTCGAGGACGGCACACAGGACCACCTGCACCCCACTCCTACGCAGTACCTACCTACCGATACCTTAGGTACGCAGTGCGCCGTAAGTTTAGGTAGGCGGGCGGGTGGAGGTACACGCATGGCATGGCGCCAGAAAGCCCCCCAGGCCGTCCAAAAAGGCCCGGTTAGGGTTTGAGAGATGACCCGGAAAGTAACGACACCCTTTCTCTCAGCACGATACATGACAGTTGGCTTGGCCTAATGCCTGGGCCTATCTTACATTTGCCTAGGTAGCTAGCTCCAGCTTACCTTACCTACCCAGGTACCTTAGCACAGTAGCAAGTAGTACTCTAGATGTGGATGTGGACATATTAGATGTTGGCCATGGCAGTGCATGGGTCTGGGTCTGGGTAGGTAGGTACTACATGTAGGTGTAGGTACCTCAGTAGGTTGGGGAAAGGAGGTAGGTAAATAGGAACAGGGTCATGGCAACTCGTTCCTCCCTCCTCGTTGTCATCATCATCGTCCATCATCCGCCGTATGAACCTCCATGCACCCTGGCTGGACCCGACACCTCATGACATCCATCAGCGGTAGAATTATGTAGCCACGATAGCTTCGTGGGCCAGCCCGACTGAACTAAGTCACCGCCTACATGACTGCCCTATATTTGGACTGCTTTATCTGTCATGGATGAGGACAAGGAAGGAAAGGGACCGCCGAACAAAATATCCCAAACCGAGGTAGTCGTCATCGGCGGGAATTTGCTGGCCGTTCATTCCTCTGTTGTACGAATTGAGTGCGTGCCTTCCTTCCGCAGATTCGATATTGAGTCGAGAGAAGCCACGCTTGATGGCCCCCAACTTGTGGTCACTTACTCTCATTTACATGCCGGGAAGGCGGGACTCGTGCAGTCACCGAGGAAGGAACAAGCCCTGGACATACCAGGTACTGCATAGGACAATCAGTTAGAGTGTGGATAATACCAGCCTGAGTTATGCATGGTATTGCTCGCGAATACTATCTTTCATTTCGTTTCTATCAAACTCCACGGTTCGCTCAAGTGATGGCCTGCTTGAATTTCTCCATGTCAAGATCTCCCGCGACCTCTCTCTCACATGTCTGTGGCTCGTTGCAAAATTGCTGCCAGGCCACCCGACCGACCTTACGTTTAGGGCACCAGGACACCAGGGCACCCCAGTCCCCTGGACTGCACTGGCACACCACAGGTACGTATCACGCCTTACCTCCTGCATGGAACGTGCGGATGAATGGCACAGAACAGACCAGGAGGCTCGCTCCTAGGGGCGACTGGATGGAAGAAAGGAAGCGATGGGATGTGTCCAGCGCGGCGCACCGCCGCCTGGTTCGCGAGCAGGCTTGGCTCGAGCCTGGATGATCACCATTGCTCACCATGGGTCCTGGCCAACAAGGGTGTGACTGCGAGACCGAGATGCACGGCGCCGTCTTCAAGCTTACCTTATCACCATTCCGCTGCCCAGACCTTGCAACGGCCTCGCCTCCACTGCCTGTCATCCCAGCAGCACGCCAGCGGCACGCACTTGGAAGCGGGACTCTTGATATTGCACACGCCCGGTACGACCTCGCGCTTTGCGGGCCCTGCAACAGTGGCCACACCCCCGTGGCCCTTCTATCCAGGATTTCAGCAGCCGAGCTGCGAAGTGGTACCACTTGCGCGGGAGTTGCCTTGGATGAATGACATACGCTCCCCAGCAGCGTGGGGAGGAAGTACAGGGGCAATTCCACCGCAAAAGAGCTGCCGTCTGCACCCAAGCCCTTCCCTTTAATGTGCAGCTTTGGGACCAGGGCAATGCAAGGCCAACTGGCCTGCCAGATGCCACCCGCCCGCCCAACTCTACCACAAACCTTGACCGTTTGGATGCCGGCACCTCCATTCCATTCAGCGGGATCCGCTCCTGGCGCTATGGTGGCCGGCCATGCTGGTGGTCGTGCCGCTGGTGCAACGCTTGCACACCCGGTACATGGCACCTACATTCGCGAACTTGCCAGTTGGAAGGTCGTCTCGGGGGTAGCGGGGCGAGACCAAAAGCTCAGTAACAAGCCTCCATGGAAACTTCTCTCGAGGGTTCGCCTTTATCATTCTCGTCCAATTTCCTTTCGAGCCTTCCCCAGCCAAGCCATGCACCCGTCAGATTACTCATATTTGAGGCAAGCTCCTGCCATTTCACTTTCATATGGCAGGCTTCCGCAACTCCTACATGTCTTTTATGGCTTCCCTGGAAATTGAGACCCCTTCACAGTGCCGGATCAGTGTTTCATTGGCCTCCTGGCGGGGTATCTGCACAAACCGCACGCCCACAATGCGTGGAAAAACGAATGAGGAACTACAAGACAGCGCTAATTAGAAACTAGTGACGGTTGAGCATCTGTGGGTGCAGAGGGCTTGCGTCAGTCTCCGAGAAGAGACCTTTCAATATTATCGCAGGGGAGGTCTATATCACCTTCTTATCCTGGTCTTACACGAATACATGTAAACGCATGTAGCCTGACAAAACTCTCCTGGGTGTTGTGGACGAGCATCACTGTGTAAGAGGCACCGGACATACGCCTCTCAAGCTTGCCAGGTGTCAACTTGGACAGCATTCTTGCCATGACACGCACTCTGGCTGCATATAGCTCTCGGCCGTCACATAGACTACCGATATGGTCTCCCAACCAAGCGCCAGCGCGAGCAATCCACTGACCATGAACTGATTTTGCAAATGGGCAGCACCATGACATAATGTCCGTACCTATAATTGTGTTCGACAGAGAAACAAAATTCTGCTGCTTTACCTGACGCAAAGCATCTCATTCCTATGATGCTGTTTGCGATGGGACCGCTTGCCTTTCTCAGGAAGTCCGACGGCGATGGAAAATTGCCGGAGCGTATCTGTTTTCGGCCCCGGAGCTTCTCCGTACGAGATGGATCTTACGCAATTTCAAAATGAGTATTAAGAGACTTGAGCCTCGGTCGTGGCAGCGTCGCCTTCCCTCCCGGCACGCAACATCGAGCAGTGAAAAGCATTAGACTTGGCTCTGTTGGTCCAGGCGCCTTCAATAACAACAGACATCCAGACTGGTGGCTTTTTCTCGGCAGGCTGCCCGCAGCCAACCAGCACGGACGTCACACTTGTTGGCGCCTGCAATATCTACAGGGTTGCACAGGCATTTTGGAGCCGGTACAAGGGCCCCTGCAGCACCTGGATGCAATTGGTCCTGACCAAGATCCAAACATCAGCCGGCTAGGTAGCCCAAGTTCTAGTGCGCTGTTGCGCTTTCACTTAAGCCAACTCGGGGAGGTGAGAAGTCGACTATGCTCATTGCCAACTTATTCAGCGAGTAAGACATTATTCCAAACAGTGTCACCATCCTTTGTTGGGATCGATACAACTTCATTATCAGGCTGCTTGACCGTCAGATCACATGTAAATCTAATATTCGAGTACGTAAATCCGACCAGACCCGGCTTAAGCCCCTAATATCCTTACAAAGCAAAAATCCCACGATATACCACAGGGATACGGCTATAGGCCACGCACTCTATGAGAAGAAGAAATTGCCAAAAACTAGATCACGAGTTCGCTTTCATCAATCCGCCTTTTCTCCACGGCACAATCGAAGAGAACGGCGCTCGAAGGATTCATTTCCTGTCCCTCACGTTGACCACAAATGCGCTCATCCTTGTGGACTACAGAAATCCATCGCTCGGCTTTCAGGGGTTCCTGGCCCTCTTATAGGCGCCAGGCGCGAACCCTTGGACCAATGTCTATAGGGCCAGCAAGGAAGCCGTGGTTTGGCGTCGACCAGGCTTCTGGTAGGGTTTCTTGTCGCTCATTAAAAGCCAATTCCACTGATACGAACTGACTTGATGGTGAGCAGGGAATAAGACGACATTTAGGATGTGCTTATCTCAATGGAGGGTACAGTAGGTTGCGGGATTGCGGCCGGGTAGAGATAGGGTACGATGAGGCGCCACCAACGCAGTTCTCTGGGGTCAGTGACTGCAAAACTACGGCACAATCGGAACCGTGATGTTGGGCGGCAGCCGGACTGGCCACCAGATCCCAGCAGACAATTGGATGCTACGGAAGCAGAGTGAAATGCTTGAACAATTTGCTGCAGGCCGGCACTTATTTCCGCGTCGGTATGGACGGCCGAACTGTGATGTACCTGGATATCTATCAGCTCATTCGAGGCATTTTGCCGGGTAAACCACGGACCCTGGGTGCCAGAGGCGTGCCCGGTATCCTAGGCCCCTTCCAGAAGCCTTCGCCGAACACGCACGTGTTGGCCGCGAAGTGCAGGGTGCAAAAGAAGCGCGCGGGAAGCTGATAGCAAGGAACCGACCGAGCAAACTGCCACGCATGGCTTCCACGGCGGCTTCTATGCAGGGGTGGTTGCCTCGAGGCTCGCCCAGAGGTGTGGGTGATTTCGGCAGAATTTCCAGTCCCCCTCTGGGCGTGCGCATTACATATTAAACTTGCCCATTTTCTATAATGGCCAATTTCGCTGTGACCTTAACTATCGAAAACTAAACCACGGTAATGGGACCTCTAGGGAAACTTGGTTGCCGACTGACAAGCCAACCCCGACACGAAAAGCTTCTAGAAATTAACAAAGAGCAATTACGATGATGGACTAGGATATACGTCTTGTCGCATGACGCTGATGATCTCACGAGATTAGATGTGGCTTCGATATGGTCCCAAAACGGATTGACTCTCAGCCACGGCCCCGTCAGCCATTCTGAAAGCGGGGAGGGAGTGGATGCAACATGACCGAAAGCATACAGTCTAATGTTTATTACAGTTATACGTACCCAAGCTTTCGATATGAGATGAGCAGGTCTCCAATCTCGTGGGCCCCTCTTCGCCGGTCAGACGATGTCAGGTCGGCAATCCCCCCAGGAGAGACGTTGCGTGTGTTCTTGCGTTGACCCATGCGTCCAGGCGTCGTCTCATCTTGGACTGAGCTTAGTATGCCGTGTGTACGCAGGAGTACCAAGCAAGCAGCCGGGCTGTGCTGCGCATCCCAATCAATCAATTAAGCTTCCCCCAGACCGCCGCACGAGTGTCAAGCCCTACAAGTACAAACAAGCCCGACCCCTGAACACCCACGCAACGCAATCGCAGCTGGCGCAGATCTTGGGCGTCCTAAGATCTGCTACTAGGGCCCTTCTTCATGCGTTACATCCAAAAATATCACTGCTTTGTTAATCCCAATTTTCTTCTCTCGACGAGGACCAGGGCTGATTGTTGCGGATCTCTAAACTGGTCGGCGATGAGCGAATACCGACCCTGTAAAGTGAGAAGCTACAATCATGACCAGTAATGAAAGACATGCTTAATAAGGGCAAATTACATAAGCAAACGGCGTGCTCCGCTAACGTTAATGTTAATTCCCCACCAGCACTAAGACTGTCGCCGATGACGGTCAGCCGCGGGACCATAGGTGGCGGCGTTCAGGCGGTCGAAGAAGAATTTCGGCTTACCTATCCAAGCCAGAACTCCGCAACACGAACTACCTGCCTTCACGATCTTTAGACCAGGCGTTTTTTGGGGGAGGCATCGCATTGATCCCTCATTCACCTGCAGCTTCCGTAGACGACGCAATCTCCATCGAATACGCCTTCCGCTAATCCGCGCGGCCTCCCATAACATTCGCATTAAGCGTCCGGCTCGCTAAGGACAAGCATCCTGCGTGTTTCGTCTATCCTCCGTCCACCCCGCATTACCGCGACATCGTCAACCATCGACAGGAAACAGAATACAGACAAGATGGACAAGCCCCTGGACAACGCAAACCCGACCATTCTCAACGCCAACCAGCTCCCCAGCAGGCGGCACAACAAGTCTGCTACGAAGCCCGGCCCCGAGTCTCGCTACGATGACATTCTGCTCCCGAAACACTCTGATCTGTGGGGCCCCTCCTCCCGGGACGTCTCATCTTGGCCGTCTGATGACGAGAACGAGGACGTGGAGGCTCCGATCGACGAGCAGGAAATCTATGGTGAGCAATCCCCTTCTGCACCCTTGCTACAGCATAGCACTTCAATCATGCCTCACGTCCTCATTTCACGATGTCAACCCCTCAATCTCTCGAGCGTGGCTTCTTGTTTCCGCCGATATTGAGGTGGGAAAGTGCATGTGTTTCAGACTCGGGCACCTTATTTCCACTCAGCCTCACATGGCACATCAGCCCCAGCCATGCATCTCAATGCATTGATCCCCACGCTGAAATGGAATGGCATTTGTTTCGTACCGCCGCCCCCAGGCTCTGAAAGGGCCGATGTCAATGATTCATTCTATTTATGTCATCCCTCAAGGTGATCACACTCCTGACGTCTCACAGATCTCATCTCCACCATCTCAGACCCCGAGCATCCTCACACCCTTGGACAGCTAGCTGTCGTCAACCTGCCCGACATCCACATCTCCCCCTCGCCATCGGCCGGATTCCACGACCCCGACGCCCTCACACAGGTCCTGGTGGAGTGCACGCCGACTATCAATCACTGTTCGCTGGCAACCGTCATCGGCCTGGCTGTGAGGGTCCGCCTGGAGCAGACGTTGCCGCCAAACTACAGGGTGGATGTCCGCATGAAGGACGGCTCCCACGCCCAGGACGACCAGGTCAACAAGCAGCTCGCGGACAAGGAGAGGGTGGCAGCCGCGCTGGAGAACGACACGCTAAGAGGTGTGCTCGACAAGATGCTCGAGACCTGCCAGCAGGCGTGGTAGAGTGTTCGTCACTATTACTACTGCATAGTACATCTCCTGATTGTTCTGTCCACGTCCTGCGCGAATTCGCCGGGATGCCTATCCATGTGCGCAAACCGCTCGTCCCGCCAGATATGTACCGGAACAAGTGCCGTGGGACTTCCGCCGCCGCGCCGTCCGCCGATCCTGCAACCTGCATGTGGCGTGTGCGCCAGTGCAAGAAGCAATGCCAGTAGCGCCGAGGTGCCAGCACGCAAAGGCTAGCAAAAGCATCTGTGTGAGCTCCCTACATGTGCCGGGGAAGCCACTAAAGAAAATGGGCTCTGCTACGAGTCAACTCTTGCAGCGGGGTAGAACCGCCAAGCCAGCCACAGAAGCTCTCGCTTACAATAACCAAGGACCGAAGAGTGAGTGATTGATTGAGTGTCAGAGAAAAGCAGGCAGGCACATGCCACCAGGCTGGACTGGACACCGAGAACTGGATAAGCCCTCTACCGGGGGGTGTGTGCCCCGGGTCGGCTCCAATTCGGCGGGTGGCATTGCGAGGCTGTTTCGAGATGGTTTTACAAACACTATTGTATCTACTTGCTGGAGCCACTTAACTACAGCTTTTGTGGTGGGGTTTAGTTGAGGTTCTACGAGAAATGATATCGACGAGTGTTGGCATCTATCATGGAGGACAGACTGTCTCTGCTTAGTCTCTTGCTCCAACTTGACTTGCCCCATTAGGAAAAGGTATAAGTCGACTCTGTATCCAACCTTCGAATCCCAGTTAGACAATGTCTTAGGCATGCATACACGCATGCATGCAAGCAAGCATGCGTGAGGGATTGAAGTGAGTGTGGAAACGCAACCTTAGATGAATCAATGTTCTACCATGTCTCCAGTCAGGAATGACGCCAACCTCGTGCCTTTCCAGAACTTGTTCCTGATATATCGGAATTGCACAAAGCCTACAAGCCACTCAACCAACCCACAATTCGCTCAACACAAAGTGAAAGTGGATAGTATCCTCCCTGACTTGCCAACTTTCCCACACCTTTCACCTTGGAAACAATACGAGCTGCCCTCACTAAAAGAAACTCCGCTGGCCACGTTGCCAACCTACAACGTTTCCTGGTTTTCGTACCCAGTCCTCCTCCTGCCACCGGGACTTGCCGTGCCCAGGCGTGGACGTATAAGTCAAGCTAACGGCAGGGAGGGGGGGGTCTCCAGTTCCAAGGTAATGAAAGTTTAGTGAGTTAGTAGTCCTCTGCTATAGCTGACAGGTCCACCAACCTCTCTCTACCGACTTTTTGGTCCCCCTCGCTCGGTCTCCTTTTCGAGAAGGATTCGGCAATAGTTCGGTGGGGAAAAGGAGGGTCGGGTCAGTAAATGGAGGTCCCAGCGAGACCCTAGCGAGACCCAGGACCCCTAAAAAAAGAAAGAAAAAAAAGGGAAAAAAAAGAGGAGAGATATAGGTACCTATGTTGGTTGACAGCACTCTGAAGTCTTGACTTTTTCTCTTCCACGTCACCCCGGTCGGGTATTTTATTGCCATGCCCTGCCATTGGAACTGGGGCGCATAGGGGGAAACATAACTAACTGGAGATGATGGATCCCACGGGCAACTAACTGATGGCATTAGTGTCAAAGGGTTGAATGAGAAGAAGAACGGGGGGAAAAAAACAGGTTTGCTGTTACACTTGCGCGACAAAACGGCAAGGCTTGTGGCCGAATCCAGCCAGCCCAGGCACGAAACGGGCTGTGAGGTATCTTGTTTTGGCAGACGAGGTGACAAGTGCCCCTGGAGTGGTACTGGACCCTGATTTTCTGTTTTGTTATTTGTTTACGACGGACCCTGACTCGAGGTGTCGGAAAAAGTGACAGGTCAATGGAATGGAGGGACTGTTGGGAGTTGGGCGTCCCTGACGTTTCTGCGCCTCTTGGTCACATACAAATAGTCTCTTGTCATAATTTGTGACGATGGGGAAGCAATGACAGCTAGCTAGATGAACGAGGGTCCCTTGCGTGTGAGCCGCTGCAGCACGACTCAGGGGCGGCAGCGCCTATGCGTTTCGTTCATGACGCTGTTGTTCTCGCGGGATTCGAGCAATGTCTCTGCATGGATAGAGCCCGGTGTGGAGGGCGCAGACAACATCCAGTCAAGTATGGGTCAAGTCAGATGAGATGATGCTCAACGTGCGGATGCCGGCTCTGCACTTTAGCCTCCTTCTACGTTGCTTCTACCTCTTTGACTTGGTTCTCGAACTGAAAAGGCCGTTATTTAACAGCCCGATTCTTCTAAGTTCTAAGTCTAGATCAGATGGTCTTCGATTTAGAACTCACATAGGTTACTCGCAACGGGGCCATCCGATGTGTAGAACGAGACTGCCAACCGTCAACCGTCAACTGCCGCTATGCTTAGCACGCATCAAGTAAGGGGTCGGAGAATCATGGGTGTCAGCGTAAATGTCTGAATCGAAACCCGAAACATTTCGGGTTTCTCCAATGACATGACTCGCTCCTCTCAGTAGGGACTACGAAAGTGACGAAACACCATGGAGGATTGACAGGAGGATGGAGCAAGGTGTCTAGATGTCTGATCCTCACCAAGGTAGGAAATCACAGGGACAAGTCACAGAGTAGAGTTGAGGTGAAAAGAAATGCCATCCGAAAGAAACCTCTATTTTTAGGTCCATCGTCAAAGGATATCGATACATACAATCAAAACATACATGCATTGAAGATGCCCCTGGCCAACCCTTGCCTACCTAACCCATAAACTCCATTAAACGTCCATCCGTCAGGGCAGGTCTTGTTTGTTTCAAGGCTCGCCCAGGGTCCCGCTCTCCATGAGGCTGTTGTAAAACTCGGGCTCCAGGAACTTGGCGACGCTGACGTCCTCGCTCAGGCCCTTCCTGCGGCGCGTCTTGAGCACAAAGTCGCGCGCCGTGGCCTGGGCGCTGGCGGGCTGGAGGGGCCGGATGACAATCTCCCTGTCGAGCGGGTCGCCGGGCACGATGTTCCAGCGGTCAAAGACGAGGGACAGCATGGCGGCGCCCTGCGTGTTGATGCGGAGGTCCGTCTCGAAGCCGAACGAGTCGATCACGGGGATCAGCCCGTTGACGCGGTAGAGCGGCGTGCCGACGATGGGGCCGTCCGAGAGGACGTGCCCTCGGCGGCGGGCCAGGAAAGTGTACACGGACGACACGGCGTCCTGGGGCCCGGTCATCGATACTGAGTACATGGGCTCCATCAGGCGCGGGGATGCCATGAGGAAGGAGCTGTAGCAGGCGCGCCGGGATGTGGGGATGACTTGACCGCCGCCCCGGAATATCGCTTCCGGGGCCAATGATATGTCGGTGATCTTGAACTTGGTATTGCGTATTGCTGGTGAGAAAATGTTAGCCTCATGATGGGTGACACTAACACCGCTTGCAAGGATTTGGGGAACGTGATGACAAGGGTTGTAGAACGCTGCAAGGGGTTGGGGGAATTGGGAGCAGGGGCCCCAGGCGAGATCCCGTCATTTGAGCGTCCGCGGAATCCGTAAGAACCAATTCTGTTTGGATCATGGATACGGGACTTCCATTGACAGGCTCCAGAATCTTGATGGCTGCATGCAGTGATCGCGGTGGAGCGGGACGACGCAAGACCAGAGATAAAGAAAAGCCCCTGGCTCTGCTTCTCGCTTGTTATCCTCTTGCTGCTTTAAGCAGGTAAGCTGAACCCCAGCAGCCAAGGCGGCTTGCTTCTGTGCGGCACTGAGGTCGCAACGAGGCCACACCGCGCGAGAGGAACTAATGCATCGGCAGAGGAGCAGGAGCGCTACTGACGGTCGCGATCTCCGAGGAAACTTGAAAGGAATAGAAAGCTTTCGCAAAGTGATGCACTTACGTTCTTCACACAGGGGGCCTTCTCTGGTTGCCCAACTAAATCCTTGGCGGATAGACTCTTTGACGGTGTTCAGGAGTTTCTTGTCGACCTGCAAATGGTCAGCTGGCAGGAAAAGGACCGAAAGCACACGCAATGGGCCTGGATGAATCGCTCACCGCCCTAAGGCATCGTGACAATATGAATGATCTGACTTACCTCGCCAGGAAGCGTATCGTCCTGTAGAATATTCGGTCCCATCTCGTCCGGACCGAAGGCCCATATGCTTCGAGCCGCAAGCAAATCCCAGCCGTGCTTTTCTTCAAAAAACTTGGCGGTTTTCCGTATCGGATCTCTTATCCTCACAGCGCCAGACTCAATATCCTGTGCAATGCCGTCTTCCAACGGCTCTGCAACCATGGTAATTCTGTTCTTCTTGTTCGGCGTGATAGCGTAGCATTTGGTCGCGGACTGCTCAACAACAGTCTCACAGAATCGCGTGACAGGGTCGGAGACCTTGATCTCCATATCTGCGTATAATCTTCGCAGATCATGGAGAACACAATCCATATAGAGCTCGCCAGTGCCCAGGATGATATGCTCCCCAGACTCTTCAACCTTGGTGGTGATCAGAGGATAGCTCTTGTTGATTTTCCGGATACCATCCAGCATCTTGGGGAGTTCTGAGGGGTTGATGGGCTCGACTGCAACTTTTAGAACAGATTCTGTGAAATGCATGATTGGCTTGAAGATGTACGCATCTTCATCATCTTCGAACCGTTTGTCCACGATAGTAGCTGTCTTAACAATCGAGTTGTCAATACCTCCAAGTAACACCCAGTTACCTGCAGGAACGCCGTCTGTAGGGATGTTGTATCTTGTTTCCGCGATCCAGACGTCTGATATCCTGGCCATGGCCATATCTTCCTCGTCGTCTATTGAGTATCCTTCGCCGAGAACTCGCACCTCGGTGCCTGGGCGGGCAATACCGCTTAGCACGCGGCCAAAGGTATAAAAGCTCTTTGCATCGGGGGCATTGAACAGCTTTGTCGCATGAATTACCAACGGTCCGTTCTGATCGCAGGCCTTAATGGACTCGGCAACCTTTGTGTCTAAAGGGCCAGTAAAATGCTGTTGTAGCATCTTCTCAGCAGCTTCAACCGGAGAAGGGACATGCTGAACCACCATATCGACAAATGCGGTCGAAGGTCCGAAGAACTGCTCGCATACAAGCTTCAAGATGACCTTGGCGTCCATCTTATACTGTGAAGGCTTTAACGAAATGCCTAGTGATTCGAGTGTGTCTTTGAGATCTTCTGGGCTCTCGCTGATAGTATGGGAGTAGAGCTTGTAGATAGGCTCCATCACGAAGTTGACGAACGAGCGCTTTGCGCGCTCCTCAATCGGTTTCCTTGTGAATGAGCGTTTTTTGGGGTTGTAGTAGATGTCACCCCACAAGCGACGGGAAAACTCTTCGATGTTGACGCCTCCAAAACTGTCCGAGTACATCTTTGCAAAGGATTGTAGTGTGAAGCACCATCCCATGTCTGTGCATGCGAAAAGAACATTGCCCTTTTCTGGGCTCAACCGCCTCTCTTCACCCTTGCCGGGAATGGTATTTTCGATGATTGTGTTGACTTCCTCAATGACATGTTTCAGCTTGAAATAAGCATCGCTTGGGGGTAGTTTCAGCTCCAAGATCAGCCGATCCATCTTGTTGACAATGAGGGTCAATGGGATATTTTCTAGAACGGCATGTTTGATGATCTGCTCAGTGTTCACCTGGACGCCCTCGACCACATCGACCACGAGACAGACGCCGTCAACAAGCCTAAGGGCAGATGCGACCTCATCAACAAAATTGACGTGGCCAGGGGTATCGATGATGTTCACCAGGTGAGATTTGCCCTTGGTGCCCTGCAGAACCAGACTCATTGGCGCCGCCTTTACTGAAAGCCCTCGTTCCCTCTCCAGGACGTGTACATCGGTGTACCTGAGCTGCTCGTCGCGATTCTTGCCTGTGCGCTTCTCGAGTCTGTCCGTGATGTCGTGTGTCTCCAGGACAAGCATGTCCATAAACGCTGTCTTTCCATGGTGGAGATGTCCAGCTAGCGCGACATTTCGTATTTGCTCGGGGAAGTTCATGAGGTCTGTCATGAAGTTGCGATCGAAGAACACCGGGGGTAGGTCTGCTTCCTCGACGGTGAACTTCTTCTGCTCGACGGGAGCGATGATGGGTTCGGAGAGGGGCTGCGCATCTTCCTCCTGCACCATCGTCTCGACGCCCTCTCCGTACACCTGCTCAGCCGTGGGGTAGTATTGCTTGTCCTCGTGGAGCACGATCGCATTTGACGGTCCATCATCTGGCAGAAGTTAGCTCATATGGCAGTCTTGAAACCCATGGCAAACAAACCATCTATCTCCATGAGCTCCTGGCCTCGGCCCTCGGGAGCCTCCTCGGGATACTCGTCATCGTAGACGTAGTTTCCCGCATCAATGCCATGTTCGGACTCTTCCTCTGATGCTTCGGGCTCCTCGCCAATAAAATTACCGAACCTGAAGAGATGGATGTCAGTAAACAGCGAGCAAATGCTTGGGGGAGAGATTTCTTACTCATCATAGAGGTCATCCATGGCTGTAGATGCTTGTGCGACTCGGGGATAGCTGCTTGTTTTCTTGCGGCGGAGGCAAGCAAGCAGGCAGTTGAGATGGCAGCAAAAGACGTCAATTCGCGACTGGACTGGAGCTTGATGTCCAGCCTCGTGGAAAATAAATTTCATGTGCCACACTTTGGACGCCACAATTCGATTCGAGTTCTGGCTGGAGTTCCGTAGTGGGGTCGGCATCAGCGCAAGCCAATGGCAACGGGGGGGCTAGCAACTTGGAAGCTATTAGCGCAAGGCCCCTGCAGCAGCTGCACTACAGCATACTATGCAGTACAGCAGCCGTGTCTCCCCTCCAAAATGCCCCTCCTTTCCAGGGCCAGCACAGCACAGCACAGCACAGCACGCCCAACCGCCAAGCTGGCTCACCGCTCCGAATCGGAATCGTGGGGCAGGCAGATCCCTAGAGCTCTTTTGACTGCCCGCCAGAAACTCCTCAACAAAGATTTCTGTCCGTGTGTGCTGTGTGTCGTGTCGGGTCGATTATTAAACACAACTTCATAAAAGGGATCTTCTCTGAGTCTTCTTAACAGGTGCCTTGTTATTCTGTCCTTGAACAACACCTACGAATCCCCCTCTCTCACACACACAAGATGTCTAACCTTCCTCCCGTCTACATCGCCGCCGTGGCCAGAACCCCTGTGGGCTCCTTCTTGGGGTGCGTTCTACTGAAAAGGGGGTTGAAGAAACTCCTGCATAAAGCCTCACACAACAGCAGCAACATATATGCTGACTTGAAGTTCTCTACAGGCAACTGTCCAGTCTCAGTGCTACTCAGCTGGGTGCCCATGCCATCAAGTGTAGGTAGCCCTCAAGAGTCTGCCCCTCTTCTCTCTCACACGAGCTGACGAGTCCTTCTCCAGCTGCCGTTGAGCGCGTGCCCCAGATCAAGCCCGAAGATGTCGAGGAAGTCTTCTTCGGTAACGTCCTCTCAGCCAAGTAAGCGGCCCAATTGGTCCCCTGATCGACCTCTGCGAGCGATTTTGTCTCTTGTCTCTAACAACACCTCTCCTCTCTCCAGCCTCGGTCAGGCCCCTGCCCGCCAATGCGCGATAAACGCCGGCCTCTCCAACTCGACGGTCTGCACGACGGTCAACAAGGTGTGCGCCTCGGGCATGAAGGCCATCATCCTCGGCGCCCAGACCATCATCACCGGTAACGCCTCCATCGTCGTCGCCGGCGGCACCGAGTCCATGTCCAACACCCCCCACTACCTGCCCAGCCTGCGCAACGGCGCCAAGTACGGCGACCAGACTCTCGTCGACGGCGTGCAGAAGGACGGCCTGCGTGATGCCTACGGCAAGCAGGAGCTCATGGGCATGCAGGGCGAGCTGTGCTCCCAGGACCACGAGCTCACCCGCGAGCTGCAGGACGAGTACGCCATCAAGACCTACCAGCGGGCCCAGGCCGCCACCGAGGCTGGCGTCTTCGCCGAGATTGCCCCCATCGAGGTCAGCGGCGGCCGTGGCAAGCCCGCCGTCAAGATCACCAAGGACGAGGAGGCCAGCAAGCTCAACATTGACAAGCTCAAGACCGTCCGCCCCGCCTTCATCCCCAACGGCGGCACCGTCACCGCCGCCAACGCCGCGCCCCTCAACGACGGCGCCGCGGCCGTCGTGCTCGTCTCCGAGGCCAAGCTCAAGGAGCTGGGCATCACGCCCATCGCCAAGATCCTCGGCTGGGGCGACGCGGCGCGCGAGCCCGAGCGCTTCACCACCGCGCCCGCGCTGGCCATCCCCAAGGCCATCAAGCACGCCGGCCTGACCGACAAGGACGTCGACTACTACGAGATCAACGAGGCCTTCTCCGTCGTCGCCCTCGCCAACATCAAGCTGCTGAGCCTCGACCCGGAGCGCGTCAACGTCTTTGGCGGCTCCGTCGCCATCGGCCACCCCCTCGGCTGCTCCGGCGCCCGCATCGTCACCACCCTCACCACCGTCCTGCGCGAGAAGAAGGCCAAGATCGGCTGCGCGGGCATCTGCAACGGCGGCGGCGGCGCCTCCGCCCTCGTCATCGAGAACCTGCAGTGAGTAGTCGCGCGTCCTCGTTAGATCTAGCCTTTTGTCTTTGAACAACCCCCTTTTGCTCCCTTGTCTCTATATAGATGGGGAGTCTGTTGCTTGCCGCATCGAAGAAATCGCGTTCGCATATATAGGGCGTTTCTCGCCATCCCACGTGTCATGTGCGTGTGATGGTGGTTGGAAAAGGGGGGTAGGCCAAAATTGGCAATAATAATTCAGATGATGCGTGTTCTAATACAAAAGTCTTGTCACTTCGTCTAGACCTCCGGCGCTCGGGCGAGCTGCTAGCAAGTCGTATCTTTAATATAAACCACTACGAATTCAAATTAAGGTTCAATCCGAGAGAGCACCAGCTTTGCTAGGCCTGAATAACAAGGAGAGTGAGTTCTCGTGGATTATCAAGTACATGATGGCGAACACTTTCAAGGTATGGGCCTAACATACTGATTCACATTGCGTATCTGAAGGCATAATCACATATCACGTCACATAATCATCCAGGATAGGGAGCAGGGCCATTGGTGAAACCAGGTATCTATTAACGATCATAATGTACACTCAAGGAATTTTTGTGTGATATGGTGATCATCCCTCAACGCCACCTCGAAAGCCAGAGACCATTTCTTCATGTGTGAGCATAAAAAGCAAAGCAGGGTGAATTGGGGAAAACCGAGATCATGTGTGTGTATGTGTGTGTGTCCTGAAACAACAGCCTCGAGGGGTTTCACTGGCTAAGTTCCAGAGATAGCCAGCTACTTCTCCTCGATACCGTCGAGATGGACGACGCTGAAGACAGTGTAGTTGGGGGAAAGAAAGTTGAAAACGCCGGTAAAGATCCTGGGATGCCGCATATCGAAGGTCGTAGGACATCGATAAAACGTGGAACATCCGAGCCTAGCCAGGTCGCCTCCTCGCATACAGAAGCGGGGGACAACGCAGCAGACCGTGGAATTGGGGGGAAATAAAGCAACAAAACGCCGGGGAAATCCTTTAGATGCCGCATATCGGAGGTAGCAGGACATCAATAAAACGTGGACATCGAGGTCCAGCCGAGATCACCACTAAGGGCTACTCGTTGCCAACTGCCAAATCACCGTGGGCGGGAGTGACTGCATCCTCCTTCCACTTCTGATAGCCCTCGTTGGCCTTCTGCACCTCTTCCTGGCTGAGATCCTTCATCCAGGCGTTGTTCATGATCATCTTCTCGTAGAAGCGCTGGTTGCGCGCATCCGTGAGCGTCTTCTGGCGCTCCTCATGCTTGGCGCGCTCCTCCTCGGTGCTGGCCGCGATGTTGTAGATGAAGTAATTAGAGGTGCCCTTCTCATAGATGATCTTGGATGTGTTAAGACAGATCTTCAGAATGAGACCCTCATTGAAGGAGAGCGGTTTGGGCGCGAAACCACTGTCGGACTCAGCATCATTTGCAGGAAGATTGCGCGCGAGCACAACCTTCTGCAGTCGAGAACGGTTGATGCCCTCGGTGGGCTCAGCGCGCGTCCAGGAGGAGATGTAGTATTGCCAACGCTCGCGCAGCTCCATCTCGTCCATGTGGAACGTCGTATCATCTCTCTGAAGCCAACGCACAGTAGCCTCGGCCTTTGCGGGGAACTAAAGTCATGTCAGCAAAGCCACATATCAAACAATGCAAATGGTAGTTGGAGCTTACCCAGCAGATGACAAACATCTCTCCATCCTTGATGCACTTCTCCGCATACTTGCGCGCACTAATCTCGGTCTGATAGCTGGTCTCCTCGGATTGACGGCTGGTCAGATATTGCTGAATCAGGTCAGGGGTCTTCTCCTTAGAATCGTTGTTGTTGCAGATGAGCGAGAGGCGGCAAAGAGTCTTCAGAAGGTCCTGAATGGTGTACAGAGTCCAGCCGTTCTTCAGATAGTAATGTCGAAGAACATCTTGGTAGCGGTTCTCGTCGATCTCGCCAACAATGTAGTCCTCAATCAGTTCAGCAGTACGAGACCAGTAGGTCGATGCGTCGCAACCCTCGAAGAACTTGATGTCATCATGGACGAGTCCCAGCAGTTTCGCGGGCTTGTCAGCGCTCTCTCGGCTGATCTCGGCTGCGACGCTATCCGTGTTCTCCTTGACTTCCTTCAATCGCTTGTAGAGGGTCTGGAAGACACTGAAGAAGACATAGATTGTCTGGTTGCAAAAGAAATTGTACCAAGGACGACGGAAGAATCCATCAGCCTTGAGCTCTCCGTCCTCATCAATCAATGGATTTTGTCCAGTAACAACAGTTGGCATAGGGACGGTAGAGAGCCAGCGATCGTTGGAGACCTCGGGAACAGAGTTGTCCTCTGGAGCATCGGGCATGTCCTCTTCATTAGCTGAGGTCACATCAGGAGTGGTCTCCTTGCTGCCAGAGGCGGCGCTATCCTCCTTCTGGTGGCGAGGTCGGCTTCCATTGCGGCCCGGATCGAGAACACCTCGAAGCAGGTCGGACTTTTTGGCATTGCGGCGCGAAGTACGTCCGTTCGTCAACTCAGCTGGTGGAGCATCGTCGGCTTCATCATCACCAGACTCTCGGTCGATGTCGCCAAGCTTGTGATGGACCTTGTCATCAGGTAGGTCAAAGAATTGGGGAATGAACGTCTCGAAGAACTCGATGATGCGCTCCTTTTCGGACGCGCCGTGCTGGCCGCTGTTCATTGCGTACAAGATCATGAAGCGCAAGAGATCCAAGATGATGTCTTGATCATCGAATTTGTACTGGAACTGGAAACGGGGGACTCGAGCGTTGCCCTTGACATATCGAGCACGACGCTGCTCCTCGTGCTTCGTCTTGATAACGTCGACCAGGTGCTTGGCAGAAAGATTTCGCTTATCGTTCTGCTTGACTTGGATGCCCATGTGATCAAGACTCTTGAGGTACATAGCCTCCGTCTGGGACTGCCAGACCTTCTCCCACTCCCGCTGTGTGAAGCGCCACTCTTCATCTTTTTGCTTCAAGCGAGCCAAAACAATGGGAACCACTGAAAAGGGATGAACGAACATGTCGTTGACAACTTGGATGCCATTCTCAGCTCCGTAGACTTTCTTGAGAACACGCTTATAGATGGACGAGCTCTGTCCACCAAGACCAGGGGGCATACGGAAATGCTCACGCTCAGCCGGGCTGAGCGTGAGCATCTGCTGGGCAATAGGTTCCAGCAACTGGATGCACTTCTGGTTGGCCTCAATGTAGAAATCATAATCATGGCGCTCTTCCTCGATTCGATGCAAGCCTTCCTCGAATCCGTTCTTACGATGAGCGACAAAGCCCGAATCTTCAGAGGCCCAGGTGGGGTGGGATGCCCACTCATCATTCAACACTGAATTGCAAAGCTCGTCACGACCACTGCAAGGCTTGAGGCGCTCCTGAAAAAAAAGTTTCATCAGCAACGAAGGAGAGGAATATGTCAACCGAGTTTTTAAAACTTACACGCTTGGGCAGAAGACGGTAGCTGGGACCGTAGCCACGGCAGTTGCTGAGGGAGACTCGGCCCGTTGGTGGCTCAGGGCGGTTCTCGATAGTCTCATCCATTCCGTTCCACTTGATCAAGTGCTTCAAGTAGTTGAACAACTCATGATGCCCGCCGATGAACTGAGAAGCTTTGTGGATGAACACGTTCTTATCGACCAAATCCTGAGAAAACAGATTGCAGAGCTTCATGAACTCGGTGGTCGCGGTCTTGTTGTTAAGGAACTTCTTGACTTTATCGAAGAAGTTGAAATCTTCCGGGAGCGCGACTGATTCGGCGTTCGGAGCCAACGGCTCAGGCAAGACCGGAGTGAGACTGGGCTCGACGCCGGCTATATCTACCGCGCCGGCCTTCGCATGAGTGGTCTTGATTCTCTTGTTGCTATTCGGGGGCGGGGCACCGCGGACAGCTGAGATCGATGCCTCAGCAGTAGCGGTAGCAGGAGCAGGGGCCTGCTTGTCGTTGCGCGGTCGCTTCTTGGTCTCCTTGCCGGCAGTGGCAGGAGGCGCGAAGTTACCCACGGGAGGCATCTTCGGGCCGTCCCTAGCAGCTTGATTGGTTTGGTTGGAGTTGTTCATGGTGAGATCTTCAGAAGGTCGAGCTCCGCCTCGAGCTGATGCTGCAGACTCGGGGAGAAATTGCTTGAAATCCTCCAGAAGGTCGGGCGCGCTGTTAAAGAGAGTAGTCACTTGAGCATAAACCTCTTGAATAGGTTTCTGCTCTCGCTGATAGGTCTGGAGGATCTCCAGGAAGTTTTTGTAGATCTCTGGCTTGTCCTGGAATCGGTTCTGAGAAAAGTTAGCTGGTTGTAAAATAAATAATCAAGTAAAAAGAAATGATAGGAAGGGGGGAGGGAAAAGGGTGGAGGATAGAAAAGAAGACAATGGGACAATAGGACAATGGGCGCGAACAATAGCTGGCTTACCTTGATTTTGTTGACATAGCTTATAGCGTGGTTAAACTCAACTGGGCCGCGTTTTTCTAAATTTGCTTGCTGTTGTGCAGCACCGTTGAGAACTGCTGAGGCAGCCGCCGGAGTTGGTGTGTGTGCGTTACGCGGAGCTGGAGGGTGAGGTCCAACTGAGTTGTTCGAAGCGTGAGGCGCCCCACGTTGTTGATGGACGGGACTGTGATTCTCAAACGGCGCACCTTGGCCTCCTGCCTGACCGAACACACCAGGGCCGTTCTGTGCTGGTGCACTAAATTGCGCCTCCGGGCTCTCGACACTATGTTGCACAGCTGCCTGCCAATTCCCAGATCGAGGTTGATCTCCAAATCTCGGACCCGACCCTGAGGTGGACGACGGACCATCCAGTTGAATCCCTCGACCGGCTTGGCCGATAGAGTGAATCGTCGAGCCAGAAGGAGTGGTGACTCGAATGCTGTTCGGGTTGTCTTCTAGACCACATTCAATTCTATATCCAGGTGGTAGAAACGTATTGAACCCCTGGATAAGGTTTGGGTGTCCCGCGAACAGCTCAGAGACGCGACTAATCACACCAGGAGTATCGATACTATGACACAGTCAGTTCCCAAGCGAACCTGATCGTCCAAATTACGGCAGTAGCGGCTTACGTCTGGCTCTTGAAATCTTTCATAATGTCGAGGAATCGGTTATAGACATCTGGTTGCTCCGAGAATTGCACTTTGACTTGGTCAAGATAGCTCAGCGCGTCCTGTTTAAGATCGCAATCAGCTTGGTTCACAATTATTTTCTTCCACAGCCTGTCTCGCTGGATGTGTCTAGCGGTCAGAGGGTAGACTCACATTCAGGATGGGTTGTTGCCCTTGAGCAAGTCCACCCTGTGCAGGTATGACATGAGCTCCAGCCATGCCACTGTTGAAAGGACCCGTGCCACGAGGACCATCTTGCATCAGAGGCCCGCCAAAGACAGCTTGGGGAGCCGATGTGGGTGCCATGGAGCTGTGTGGCATCGACGCGAACATCTGATTTGCCGCGGATGCGCCGTTCTGACCACCGTGTGTCATCTGTCTGCCCGTCTCACTATGGATTGATGTGCCGAAAGCCCCTCCCGGACCAGCAGGGGCGCCCAGAGGAACAGGAGCCGCCGATCCGCCGTGGTTTGCGAGGAGCCCGCCAGGGCTGATAGCACCAGGAACTCGACTTGCGACGGGCTGATGTATGGGGAGTGACCCGGCGCTGCTGTGGTGCGGCGCGCCAGGCTGGTAGGCATCGCGATGCTGCCTGTCGTTTCGTTCGCGCTCTCGCTCGCGACGATCCATCTCGTCTTGCTCTCGAAGAGCTCGAAGGCGTTGTTCGTCCATTTTGTGGTCGCGCTCGACGGCCCGCAACTCCTTTGGAGCGAGGCGTGGATTTTAACTTCGAGGGAGCTCAAGAGGTCTAAAAAGTCATCAGAAAAAGTTTTTCTCGAGGTCGAGGAATTTAGACAAAGCGCAGAAGAAGCGGGTCAGGAGGGACGGGGCGGGCTTGACTGCGGCTGAAGCTTCACGATGGCTGCCCAGAGGGTGACGTTGTGGGCTCAGGAGAGGTCGAGCAGGGGCGCGCGAAAGAAAGCAACAGGAGAGCTCACCAATGTCAAGGGCATCAAACGGGCATTCACTAGCATGCAGGAGTCGAGCCTTGGATCAAAAGAAACATGATCTGGTGCATGCATGCATGCAGTGGGCATTCAAGGTGAAGAGCGGCTGGTCACAAAGAACAAGCCTTTGGTTGAAGAGGAGGGAAAGGAAAGCAGTGCCAGTTACGGAGCATGATGCGGCCAGGATTCTTCTGCCGAAGCTGGGCCAACCCAGCCAGTCCAGCGCCAGCGCCAGCGACAGCGCCAGCCAGCTGAGCTCACGTGGAGATATGATAAGGGCCAGCCAATAGTTGTCTAACAGATCTGCTCTATATTGATGTGGGTTACGCTGGGAATATATCCTGGGCTGTGTTAGTGTAGGATGAGAGACTAACAAGGGGCTGGGACTAGCAATTACGTCGGGGCTCGCTGGCTCTGATGACAGAGTTGCCTGCCGGAAGCCAATGGTCCTAATACGGATCGGGACGTACTCGGATGATACTCTTGCAGAGAGGCAAACACACAGACACACGTGTATATCTGAATGGAAAGAGCTGAAGAGAGACGCTTGAGAAACTTTAAACAATCATTTTCGATAAAACGGTATAAGGCTGCATACACGGCAGTGTTCGTTACAATTTTTTATTTGGTAGACTAAGAGCATACATGGCCGTATTTGTGACGTTCCTTTTTTGCGTGGACTATGCGTATACATGGCCGTATTCGTGACATTTCTTACCAGAGTAACAGCGTGGATGGCCGTGATTGTTACGTTTCTTACTAAATTCACAGAACCTTAGGTACGGTACTGCCATCCCCGAGCTCATCCCTCTAAGCTTAATACTTATAGAGCAAAGAGGTTTGCACAAGAACGCCTCCCCTAGAGCTGCTCGCTAGGAGCATAAATCATCCTTATTCAATAAAAGACATATAAACAATGACCAAGGACTTTCTGAGACCGGCTACTAACCATTGCTATTGAATCTTCAAGTAGAGCCACAACCAAAACCTACTCAGGCAGGATGGCGGATTGCAAGCAGCAGTCCTCGTGTCTAGGGCCTCTCCGAAAGTAATATCGCTCTCCTAAGTCCTCTGATACATCATGTGAATTGGCGGAGGTCCTGATTTTCGTTTACACGCGCAAGCAAGTGCCTCCGTCTCTTCTACACTTCACTTAAAGCTTATTAGGAATCGATAAATAGCCAAACAACAGACTCGTAGCTGAGCGCTCCCCCACCAGCCCACTTGGTAGTGCCCCACTGTCCTCTCACCGCCAAAACTTTTTCTGCCGCCTCCGGTCGCAAGCGCCAATGTGGAAGACTTAGTCTAGATTCGAGAGGTAGGTTTCGCCAGCATCCCACGAAGAACTTGTTGAAGTAAAGAAACCACTGCACGACAAGGCCTCATAATGTCGCGCAAGCAAGTGTAAGTTCTAGTCACTCTGTCTCTCCCGTTGACAGCAACTAAATTGTCTCTAGGGACTCGAGAATACCGGCGCTCATCCGCAATGGCCTCCAAGAGAAGAAGCGCAGCTTCTGTCAGTATCCCCTTAACTCTCACATGGTCGAGATGGCCAATCAGTCTGCTTCGAGCTAACCGATTAAATAGTCGTGGTGGTCGGTGACAGAACCAAAGATGTTATCGTGAGGCTGCACTATATAATGTCCCACATGGAGGTGAAGCAGTACGTCTATGGATAGACAACTGTCGCCAAACTTTTGTTGCTGGCCAACGCGGCAATTGCCTACCATGTTACATATACTAACGTGTTAAAAGGAACAAATCCGTCCTCTGGGCATACAAAAATAAGCTGCTTGGGTTCACCAGGTATGTCTTGAATTGACTTCACCATGCTTAACTGATTTACTGACTGGCCTTGCGCCTACAGTCATCGCAAGAAGCGCGAAGAGAAAATCAAGAAGGAGATCAAGCGCGGCATCCGAGAAGCGAATTCCGAAGACCCCTTCGAACTTTTCGTCTCGCTACACAATATTCGATATGTTTATTATAAGGAGACAGAGAAAATTCTGGGAAACACATATGGAATGTGCATTCTGCAAGACTTCGAGGCGATCACTCCGAACATCCTGGCGCGGACGATCGAAACAGTCGAGGGAGGTGGAATGGTCATTTTGTTGCTGAAGGGATTGAATAGCCTGCGTCAGCTCTATACCTTGACGATGGACGTTCACTCCAGGTATCGTACGGAGGCACACGACGATGTTGTTGCGCGCTTCAACGAGCGATTCATACTCTCACTCGGCAGCTGCGATTCATGTCTCGTCATTGACGATGAGCTTAACGTTCTGCCGATATCAGGAGCCAAGGGAGTCAAGCAACTACCGCCTCCTGACTTGGATCAGCCCAAAACCCCTGCTCAGCAGGAGCTTGATGGTTTGAAGGAGTCGCTCCAGGACACACAACCGGTCGGCTCTCTTGTCACTCTAGCAAGAACAGTCGACCAAGCCAAGGCACTCTTGACTTTTGTTGACGCAATTGCCGAGAAAACGTTAAGGAGCACTGTGGCATTGACCGCTGCCCGTGGTCGTGGAAAGAGTGCTGCTATGGGTGTCGCAGTTGCTGCTGCAGTCGCTCATGGATACAGCAATATCTTCATCACATCACCGTCCCCCGAGAACTTGAAGACTCTGTTCGAGTTCATTTTCAAAGGATTTGATGCTCTCGGCTATATGGATCACATCGATTACTCTATCATACAGTCAACGAACCCTGACTTCAACAAGGCCATTGTCCGTGTTAACATTCATCGTCAACACCGTCAAACGATCCAATACATAAGGCCGCAGGATGCTCATGTTCTTGGACAAGCCGAGCTCGTCGTTATTGATGAGGCGGCTGCTATCCCTCTACCACTTGTGAAAAAGCTCATGGGACCATATCTGGTCTTTATGGCTTCTACTATCAACGGATATGAAGGAACGGGTCGATCACTTTCGCTAAAGCTCATCAAACAATTGCGAGATCAATCAAGGGCCGGTACCATTGTAACTGACGGGGAAGTAGCCGACCGGACCACTGGTAGAGCGGCGAAGAACCAAGACTCTCCCTATACAGGAGGAAGATCTTTAAGAGAGATTACCTTGTCCGAGCCAATTCGTTATGCTCAGGGCGATGCGGTCGAGAAGTGGTTGAATACGCTCCTCTGCCTAGATGCAACTCTACCAAAGTCAAAGCTTCAAACTCAAGGCTACCCAGACCCCTCCCAATGCCAGCTTCTCAACATCAATCGCGATACCCTCTTCTCGTTCCACCCAGTATCTGAGAAATTCCTGCAGCAAATAGTCGGCCTTTTCGTTGCCGCGCATTACAAAAATACCCCCGACGATCTACAACTGTTGTCGGATGCCCCAGCACACGAACTCTTTGTCCTCGTTCCTCCAGTCGATGAGAATAGCAATCGACTGCCCGAACCGCTTTGCGTCATCCAGGTCTCGTTAGAAGGCAAGATCAGCAGGCAAAGCGTGATCAACAGCCTAAGTCGAGGTCAGCGACCCGCGGGTGATCTCATCCCGTGGCTTGTCTCCCAGCAGTTCCAGGACGACGAGTTTGCAAGTCTCTCCGGATCAAGGGTTGTAAGGATAGCTACCAACCCCGATTACGTCCGGTCAGGCTATGGATCAAAGGCGCTGGAACTGCTCATCGACTTTTACGAGGGCAAGTTCGCCAGTCTCTCAGAAGATGCAGAAATGATTGGTGATCAAACAATGCCTCGTGTCACCGATCCTGCTGAACTAGCCAATGCAAGCTTGCTGGACGATGATATCAAGGTTCGCGACATTAGCAAGATGCCACCCTTATTTTCCAAGCTTTCCGAGCGTCGACCTCAAAATATCGACTATGTTGGTGTCAGCTATGGCTTGACTGCAGAGCTACATAAATTTTGGAAGAAGAGTGGTTTCAGTCCTGTCTATCTACGACAGACAGCGAACGACCTCACAGGAGTAAGTGATCTCCATCATATTCCAAAGACCCTTTCAAAATAAGATACTAACGCATCGAAGGAGCACACGTGCGTTATGTTGAGGCCGCTTGAGGTCAGTGGCGATCGTAGCTGGCTCGGTGCCTTTTCTAGGGATTATCATCGCCGGTTTCTCTCCTTGCTGTCCTACCAGTTTAGGAAATTCCCCGCGATCATGGCTCTAAGTATTGATGAATCCGCCAATGCTGGAGCGGCGCTGGATGATATTCAGCCGCGTCCCGTGAAAAAGGAAGATCTCGATCAGCTTATGACACCGTAAGTCAGCTTTATCAATAGCCTCCAAGCTGGTAGCTAATCAGCATCGTTTAGATTTGATCTCAAGCGTCTTGAGAGCTACGCAAATAACATGTTGGATTACCATGTGGTTCTCGACCTCGTCCCTACCTTGGCCAATCTGTACTTCACCGGCCGCCTCAGGTCAGATATCAAGCTCACTGGTGTACAACAGTGCATTCTGCTGTCGATTGGCCTCCAGCACAAGGATATGGACGAAGTCTCTGAGGATCTAACACTTCCCCCCTCCCAACTTCTTGCAATGTTCATCAAGATCCTCCGCAAGATGACAGCTCACTTCGGGACTCTCGTCTCGGCAGCAGTCGAGTCCGAGTTGCCCAAGGCGGAGAAGCTTGGTGTGAGCCAGGAGAACGCCACTGGCGTCCATGAGGACGAAACCGTTGACACCAGATTCGCACCGCTGGAGACATCGCTCGAGGATGAGCTTGAGGAAGGTGGTGATGAAGCTCTGAAAGAGGTCCGAAAGAAACAGAGGGAGTTGATCGACTCGCTGCCGCTGGACCAATACGAGATCGAGGGCGACGCTCCAGGATGGCAGGACGCCGAGAAGCAGGTGCTCAATGCCACGAAGCAGGGCAAGGCGAACCCTGTAGTTAGTGTGAAGAGCAGCAAGACGAAGCGGAAAGCAGGGCAGACTGCTGCAGAGGTGTATGAAGAGGCTTTTGGGGAGAAGAGCCACAAGAAGCATAAGAAGTCAAAGAAATAGAGGCTGGCAGATTCTTGGTTTTAAAGGATCCGGCGTTAGGAGACACAAAATATCATGGTCGGCGCTTTGCACAGTAGCATGTAGGATCAGCTTATTATGTAGATAATCATGAACCTATGAAAGCTCAACAAAGTCTGTGTTTCTTGCATATAGTAAAGGTTATTTTACTCCTCCACCAACGTAATAAACGTTGGTACGGTGAGGGTATCATTATCTCCTCAACTGTAAAGCGATTACTACCTTTATAGCAGTTGACAGACCCATCCATCCCTAGGGAGTGATAAACAGAACCTTCGAGATCTTCATGAGTATTATGACTCTCAACACTGAGTATCTTCACAATTCATGAATGAACGTTTACTACCCTGGTGGAGGAGTAGATACCCAATCTGCCAATCTATGAAGTTCAATGCCAATCACAGGTGAGGCTTTTACAATGATTCCATAGTGGGGCACCTGCATATCCATACCCCTGACCCGTAATCTCGGCAGCGTGCAGCGGCCCCTGGCACTACGCGATAGCGCGAGTATCTTGGCCGTTGGAATGTCAACTTTATTCTTCAACTCTAATCTTTAGCGACGCTCCCGTCCCAGGACGCCATTCTTTTGAACCTCACAACCCAAGTCATTCGTTTACCTGGCCTTCACTCATTTCACATTGAGCCAATTGATTTGCCTCCGTCTAAGGCGGTGCTGAAAAGAGCCACCCGAGATTCTACATCTCCAGACCATCTTTCACATACACCAAAATGCACGCGTCCACAAGCTTCTTGACAGCTATGGCGCTGCTCTCCGGACTCGCTGCCGCGTTTCCCGGAGGTGCAGGCCGCGTTCGACGAGAGGCTGCATCGCCCACCGACCTCTGGGTGACCGTTGGTCCGGATGGAACGCCGAAGACAGTGACGCCAGTGCTTACGACCATCAGCGGCACACCGACGGTCATCTCGGGGGCACCGAACGATCTCACGGCGACCGTCTTCACGAGGACATCACAAGGTGATGTCAGGACGAGCACAGGAGACGCCCCAATTCCAACTGCCACAGACAAGGCCGGCGCGGGCTCGTTCTCTGTTTGTCACAACAAGGATGGCGTGAACGCCCCCTTCTGCCAGCCATCGGCGAACAGCACGTTGAATCCAGGCAAAACCTACTATAGTAAGCATTGTTGCCAGATATATGTCCTACGAGGTCTGTTACTAACGGCTTCCTAGTCACCTGGGATCCTACATTCTTCTCCGCTGCAAATACATCGATTCTCGTTCAAGGCGACTACATCAACTCGACCACCGGCGAAATCGAAACCCAAGCATTCGCCTCCTCTAAGCTATCTGCGGCATGGGCATTCTACGCCCTTGCCGTCGACACGCGACTCATGCAAGGCAAGAAGTCCGTCAACATCAGCCTGACCATTGCCGCTCTTGCTCCCGGCGCCTCCACGATGACTGCATACACCGGCCCGACCATCCGTATAGCAGAGCCTCAGGCGTACCAGCAGGAGAAGACGAAGGCCCCGACCGGCCCCGCGCTGTACATCGGCCTTCCCACCGTTCTCGGCTTCGTGGTGGTCTGCCTGATTGGCACATGCATCTGGAACCGCAAGACACGCAAGATCGCCCTAGGGAACATTATGGGCAAGGGGCGCGATGGGTACGGGGTGGGCAAGAGCCGTGCGCGCCGCATGGCCGGCGGAGGACGAAGCCGCCGCGAGAAGAAGGAGGCCATCCAGCTAATGAGCCGAGAGGTTCCGGCTGAACAGCAGTACCACGACGACTTCCAGGCGACGCGAGGCTCAGAGCACGACTGGGACGCTCATAGCAGGAACGAGTTCGAGGGCCTGCCGAGGCGGGACAGCGATGCGCTGGGCAGTTTGGCGGGAACCCCGACCGAGGACAGGCATATGGAGTTCCAGCGTCCCGGAAGGGGCAATGCTTTCCGGGACGAGTTGAGCCGACAGGAACGTGAGAGATCTTAAAGCCTTCGACCGGCAAACAACGGGAGGATAAACAGCTATGGAGTTGAGCATGTTGTGGAGATGGGATGGTTGACAAATCCGGCTCAGCTCACATAGTGCTGAATTAACGGGGGTCGACTACTATCGATCACCGCCCATATACATCTGTGACTACACAAGCACTTCGATGGCAATATTCAAGTAATATTGAACTTGTCGTAGTTGACGCAGGTCACGCACTAAACATTAATGACGAATACAAGAAGTACCATGAACTTGTACAGTTGTTACAACGTGACCTGTCTTGGGGTGTTGATCCTTTCCGTCCAAAAAGGGTTCCTATATTGATTTTCATAAGTTTGCTGCACTCGATGTGCTGGCGTAGCCAAGGGCAAAGATAAGACACAGCGTTCGTAGTAAATGGTCCTAGCAGAGAGATGTCTCAAATGTAAGCCGCGCTTGGCAACATAGACAGACGATCAAATCCTGGATAGGTGATCAACGTGCGTGTTGCTCGTGAATAGTCATGTAATAGGGGGCCAATATACAAAACGACATGTACTGAAGTTGACCGCGTGTTTCAAAAACTTCTGAACCGAGAGCCTAGCACATGGAGGCTTATTATTACGACGACAACTTCCATTTAAGCTCCCAGGTCTCGTTGAACGCCCCGTGAGGCGTCAAGTCCGTTAGGCCCGTCAGAGTCAACGCCTTCGTTGTGCTGTTCCACTTCGCCGAACCGCACTTGAGCGGCTCTCCATTGAAAGTGATTTGGGATACTCGGTTGGATACGCCAAGCACTGTTATATTTGCCAGCGGGTTGAGCTCTGTAAAATTGCCTGTTGGTTGGGCGGACAGGGAGGTATTTGTTGCGAGAAACTGTGCGACATCAGGGTCAACCTCACCATGAACCACACAACTAAAAGCGGGAAGGCTTACCTCAACCCATGTTGTAGCATTGGGCTCCACACTCTCACCATCATCCAGATATAGACGTCCTGAGGCCGCTCCTTGCTGGTCAAGCGCAGCAAGCACTCCCCACGGACTTTCGCGGGACTTCGTGGTTGTCATGGCCGGCTCTTGCAATGGCAGGACGTAGCCGCCGCGGACGAACAGCGGAATATGTCCCAGGGGCGCATCCAGAGTAATATTTTGGCCTGGAGTAACATCCACAATAGCGCTGTGATTGTACCAGTCGTACCAGACCGTTCGGCCATCGCCAACGCCGGGGAAGACACCATCGACCGTCTCGGCCCCCTGGACCAGCACCGGCGTCACCATGAGCGCGTCTCCCAGTAGGAATTGCCGATCGGCATTAGCCAGCCAAGGCTCAGAGGGGAATTCCCATGCCAGAGCCCGCATCACCGTTGACCCGGAGTCATGCGCCAGTGCAAATAGCGTGTACATGTACGGCAGCAATGCGTACCGAATCGCCATCGCAGAGCGGCTCGCCTCCGCAACGGCACTCCATACGTACGGCTCCTGGCTGATTGCTGCCAAGACATTATGATTACGGTAGAAGGGAAAGAAAGCGCTCAGCTGCATCCAGCGGCTGCAGAGCTCCATGTCGCTGTTGCCGTTGAAGCCGCACGTATCCACGCCGAACATTGGGATGCCGAAGACGGAGAAGCTGAGTGCTTGGGAGATCGAGAAAACCATATACGCCCAGAGCGACTGGTTGTCGCCGCCCCAATGTCCTGCCCATTTGCCGCTGCCGGCGAAGGTTGAGCGCCCGATGATAAATGGCCGTTTTGTTGGCGCTAGGCCGATCAATGCTTGGTATGTAGCGTTCAAGATCTCATATCCGAAAAGCCCATGAAAATCTGCAATGTCTGAATTAGTAATTGCTTTGAAAGAAGCAGAGGGCGGAGGAAAGGCTGCGCACCGTATTCTTGCGTCCCGCCGTGGTGCGTGGCATTTGGTGATACGGCATGTACTGCGAGGTCGCCTTGAACATTGTCAATGACATAGGGAGGGTGGTTGATCTCACGAACTCCCGGCGTTGGTGTTGTGCGGAGATACGTCGTGGAAGTCGAGGATGAGCTCGGAGCAGGAGTGGCTTGAGCAGACTTAGCTGACGATGCGGACGAGGCCTCCGTGGCGTTGGTCAAATTGAATCCTTCTGGGTAATCGAGCACCAGATTGCCCGGCTCTCCTGGCAGGCTGAAAGGGGGGTGAACCGGGTTCAGGGTGCGGTTCTTGCTACCGCAGCTCCCCACACAGAAGGACGACACTTCAGACATGTCTATCCAGATGCCGTCAAAGGAGACGTTTTGATACCAGATACCCATCTCCTTTACCCGCCACTCAATCGCGCCGGTACCGTTTAGTACGGCTCCAATGAAATCCGGGAAGACTGGATATCTGTTAGTGTTTTTTTTTATAAAAAGACAAGCAAGATGCAGATTGACCTGTATACCCTGGCCACACTGCTCCAATATACAGTGATCCATCAGGATTCAGCATGAAAGCATCGGCATCAATGCCACGATCAAAAATAGGATACGCATCACTGGCGTTCTCTGGGTTGGGAGCATAAACCGCAGAGTCCACAATTGGGACATAATGCTGACCGTTGGCATGTAGCTTAGCCAAGAACTCGGCACCTTCACTGTAGCCAAATCGGAGTTGATCATTTTCAAAGTCACGGTACTGGTTCATATAGTCGATGTCGGCTGTCACATGTCAGCATATTGCATGAGAACAGCGTGTGGATGGCGAACTTACTCCAGATAGTCTCTAGGGGAATATTAGCATTGGCGAAATTATCCACAACCTCTTGTAGTCGTGTCCAATCTTTGAGTTTTGTCGTTAGCGAGTGCTATATTGAGAAAGCGAAAGAGTAGAATCAGGCTTCATGAGAGGTGGCTGAGAAGCGTAATCCCGACCACGTGGGCACGAGCCTTCGTGGTACACACTCAGACATCAGCAAAGTGCAGAATTTACCTACTTTCATAGCCCCATCTGCACTGGTGAAACCCAAAGGTCCAATACTGCTGCATAGCAGGCAGGCCAACGGTGCTGAGCTGGTACGACGTGGTGACATCCTCGGCCAGGGGACCAGAGTAGAAATAGAGGTCAACAGTGCCTCCCAAAGTCCGCCAGGTGATATTGGACGGCCTCAAGAGGATCTCTTGCGCATGGGCATTGCGAAGGAACACGCCGTGGGTGTATGATGTGTACGAGGCTGATGTGTTCGTGGCGTTTGCTGCATATGTTTCCTCACCATCTTCACCGGTGCTGTAGTAACGCGTGTCCAAGTATATTGGATGCTGCCCGTATATATTCTGATCAATCGGGTCACCTACGTCAGCTGCGAACAAAGTTCCTGTATAGAGGTTAGTAAATTGCGTTTATTACCCTAGCGTTACTCACTCGTGAGGTTATTTCCCAGCCGAAACCCATGAATCACTTCGCCGAGCCCGTAAAGATTATACTCATCCGGCAACGCCGACACAAATTCAATGAATTGATCTGCATACACGAGCCTTGTGCCATTTGTAGTGAACAGCACATCGGCATTCGACTTCCTCGTCACCGTGAAGCCAAAGGTGGGTTCGTTCGTCCAGCTGAAGGCAAAGTCACTGGCTGCCTCGGTGGCATTCTCCTCCTCAACAACAGGCTTTGGGACGAGCGCCTCTGGCAGGATGAACCACGTCTCGTTCCCGGCGCCGATGTACCGCGGCTTGATCTCGACATGGAGTCTGCCAGAGGCCTGATACTCCACGCTCAGGGTCAGGTTCGCGATGTCGTTGCCGTACACATTGCATGCTGGGCCGGCAATGTTTAGGTCTGCTGTCAGACCAGAGGCATTTGTTTGGACGCTTGATGCTAGATATCCGGGGCAAGCCGTTTGGGAGTCAACAGCCTCGGGATCCCGGATGTTTGGGAGGAGTGTAGCTCCCGTGTCAGCATCAGAGGGCACGGTGAATATTTCCCGCCAGCTGGTCGTTTGACTTGGGCTTGAAAGAGTCGAGGTCTGAGCAAATGCTGAAGGGCAATATGTAGCGCCGATCAACAGTGCAGAGACTGAAGCTAACAGCGCCATTATGAAGAGCGCAAGGATGATTCGAGACCCCTGCTCCCCCTTTCTGAAGTGACGATATGTGAAGAGCCCAGCAGCGATGAAGGAGCAACAGAATAAGAACTGGGCAATTGATGTTGTTTTAATAATATCAAAGGAATATTCCTGCCAGACGGGCTGTCCTATTTACACCGAGTCAACTTAAGCTCTGTCACTGCCTAAAGCGCCGCGGGATATATTGGGTTCATGCACGTTATATAAACTCTAGAGAGAGGCTCAACTCAATCGACCCATCGTATCCACAGCATCCGGCCCGTATGCAAACGCAAATCACTCAACACTTGTGAAGTTTCCCGTAAGATGATGTCGGAGACTCCGCTTGCGAGGCGGGACCGCAGGATCAACAAGACGAGAATTACAGCGTGGATGTCGTTGAGGTCATGATACGAAGGGGAGGCTTTCCGAGCTACAAAGCAGAGGAGTGCGAGGACTTACCGCCCGGGCTCCCGGACAAGGCCATCGTGAGTACCGCCTGCGGCTTAATCCCGCCTGCTCGAGAAAGTACCAGTCGATGTTGACGACATCCTGCGCACAGCAGTGCACGGCAGCAAGAAACACTCGCCAAAGCTCTCGGTGATACTCGAGCTGTTCGTCATAAGCATCATGCCCGGGGGTGGGCCGCCGAACTCCACTGGATCGGCGGTTTTGCGGGCACCAATCAGTCGCACCGCGGGCGTCGTCTAGCCACAGCTTTACCCCAAGATCCAGCGTACAACAACGACCAGAGGGACAGAAAGCTTGGCGGCGCGGAAGGGCCGGTTGCCAGCCCAGACCAATGCGCTATCCATGGGTTGATCTGAATGTCATCGCGACGCTCTCCAGAAAAAGCAACCTCCAGAGACCGTGGCTCGACGACAAGCGCGAGCTGCTGGACTGACTAGACGGAGGGTGCCGCACTACTCTCCAGAAAGTCCTCGCTACCCCAGACTTTGGCGCCATGTGGAGAGGAGCCAAAGTTCCTGCAGCGAGCTCTCCTCGGCATTACTTTGGAGGTTGGAGGTTGGGGGGACCTGAAAATGGACGCCATCCTGCAAAGTCGTTCCGAGAGAACGGCCGGGGCGAGCCTTCTCCAGTGGAGAAGCCCTTCCGACAACCTGCCAGACAACTCCGACCGTGCAGACCACAAACAGGGCATCTCCAAGATGTCTCAATGCGACGTTGGGGAACGGAAGGCAGAGGCATGGACCATCCTTGGGTCGGTGTGTTGTGTCAGATCGGGCTTTTGAGCTCTTTTAAGGTTGTGACGGCAACCCGCAAGGATAGATCCTCGTGGAGAACACCTCTTCCGACTCTACGGGCCGGCGTCAGTGCGTCCACACCCTTCATGCGTCTGTATGTGTGTAGATGTCACCGTGTGGATCATGCAGGCACGATCGGTATGAATGGCAGTGAGTGATTTAAAAGCTTGGCTTTTTTGGACATGGATCATGGCATAGGAAATAATTTTTCATGCTGTCGTGATTGATGTATTGCGTATCAAGAGATGAGCAAATGGTCTCAGTTCTTCCACATTGGCCATTCATACTATGATATGCTTGAGGAACGTAGTGACCAATTCTTCAAGTGGCCGTCCGATCTTTCCAACACTGGTCACTTCTCTGAACGTTGCATGCACACTAGCCATCGTAGAGCGAATTGTACTTTGTACTTGACATTTAACATTGATTGGACATATTTGATTTTGAACAAACAGGCGTTTACACCTGGACGTCCGGCACGTCATCTCTCGCGCTCTCTCTACCTCGTCTAAACGATCGCAGCAGCGTCTGGTTCCGCTGGAGGTGCAATGTCCTCCGCCCGCTGACCGTCTGAATACATATAGAGATATATATGTCTTCGCGAGACAAAACACACCACGCGTGAATAGATTCGTTAGTCTCTTAAACCCAAAATCCCTGAGATCCCATAGACCTGCGATTCGTACGTGCCCTTGTGATAAAGAAAATAGTTATGGTATGATTTCCCCAGAGGCCCTTGCCTATCCACAAAAAAAGGAATTGTTGATGACCCCATAAGCCCCCTGCCTATCCAGGATTGTTTCCCCTTAAACTCCGTCACGTAAAAACTCCGACGCTGATAACCCGCAAAATGACAAGACCTGGAACCGAGAGTGATCGAGTACATCTGGCCAGCGAGATGGTTTTGGATTAACCAAAGGCGTGGCCATGATTGTGCGGATCAGTAACTAAAGTCGACATTACCCATTGTAGATATCATTTTATTATCCGTAGTAGACGCAGAAGATGTCGAAGACGCAGAAGTTCCTGGAACGGCGGTACTCGCATCCGTTTCGTTTGTTGAAGTCGGTTCCAACTCGTGCCCAGTTGGCGGGACGCCACTATCCGAATAACCCAAGTCTCGCATTTGCTGGAAGCTCCAACTAGGCTCAAAACGAGAGCTGTTCCACGCGTACTGCACCCTCTCGTACATCTCATCGATCTGCTCCAAACTAATCTTGCTGGTCTCGTACACCATACACCAGACAAAGATGACGGCAAGCACGCAGAAGGCTCCCCAGACAAAGAAGACGCTGGTGCCAAGATCTGCGTACCCGGTGCCCTCCTCCACTAGATACGGTGATCCGTACGAAATACCAAAGTTGAGAAGCCAGTTGGATGCTGTCGAGATGGACATGGACTTAGCTCGAACTTTCAGGGGATATATCTCAGAGGTGACAACCCAAGCGACAGGACCCCATGAAGCGGCAAAGAAGAAAATGTAAATGGAAACGAAGATGACCAGAATCTGGTTAGCCGTCTGTGGCATTTTATCTCCGACTGCTGCGGCGAAGGAGGCAATAAGAAATTGGCATATGGCCATGCCGATGGCTCCAACAATGAGGAGCTTCCGTCTACCCCAAGGCTCAATGACGAGCAAGGCAGGTAAGGTTGATACAACATTGACGATGTTGACGATAAGAGAGATAAGGAAAGGGTTTTGGATGTTAGCACCATTGAAGAAGGTCGTGCTGTAGTACATGATAAAGTTGATACCAGTGAGCTGTTGTAGCATTTGTAGCTTTTACCGCAAGTCAGTAAGTACCCAGTAAGAGGAGCTCAAGGAATTACATACCACACATCCCGTTAATGTTCGTCGTCCGAGATGAGGGGAGCCGTAGAAGATATCCTTATAAGTATCTGCGCCAAGCGCAAGTTCATATTCGTGGTTGGCCTGGATCTCAGCGAGCTCCTCGACAAGTGCAGGATGTAGTCGATCGAGACGGCGTAGACGGCTTAAAGAGATGGCTGCTGCTTCCCTGAAGCCACGTTTGATGAGGTATCGCGGCGTTTCAGGGAGGATAAGTAGGCCGAGTGATAACACCGCGGCCCATGTGAGTTGCAGACCCATAGGTATGCGGTAAGCGGCGGCTCCTTTCATGTGTTCGCAGACGATGTTGACGACAGACGCTGAAAGGAGTCCTAACGTGATAGATAGTTGATATGCACACACAAGTGTACCTCGAATCCATTTTGGAGCCATCTCGGACTGGTACATAGGGACCAGAACGGATACAGCGCCTACTCCAACGCCAGCAAAGAATCTAGAGCACGTCGTATCAGCAAGACCATATCACCCAATAGCACGCCGGGGAAAAAAAAAAACTCATCCAACATACCTCCCAACCAAGAGCAACGGTATATTCGTCGCGCAGACCTGGAAGATGACGCCAAAGCTGAAGACGCCGACGGAGCCGATGAGTGATTTGCGACGACCCCATCTGTCGCCAGAAGGAGCAGCAAGCAGTGAGCCGACAAAGGTACCGGCACTGAGAATTGCCACGATAATAGACACTTGGCTCGGTATAAGATTAGGTTTGCCGTCGTCATCGTAATGTCCGGTCGTGAAGTCACGTCGGAAAGAGTCCATGGCTAGGATGCCGTTGATCGTCCTATTTGCAGACCGTGTCAGCATTCACCCTTCCTTCCACAAGCGCTGTCCAACGCTCTCCAAAGCCAGAATCAAGATGCCTCCTCACCCTGTATCGTAACCGAAGAGCAGACCACCCGACGCAACGAACAACCCGACCATGATGGCGGGTGCCGAAGAGCCGGCGACATTGTCGGGCTTGTGCCAACCCATGGCGATCGCCACGGTGAGAGCGGTTTGGCCGTCAAGCCAGTTTCGAGGCGGTGTCTTCGAGTCGTGAATCGGGCCTCTGCGAGGGTTGAGGTCGAATACTGTCGTCGACCATTGATGGACAGGTCGTCGGACGTCGTCGCAGGTGAGGCCAGACGAGTCGGGGTGCGGATTCTGGCGATGGGTGTGGGTAATATTAGGGAAAAGAGTGGAGAACAGGGAGGAAGGAAAAAGGCGGGAGACATCGAGGATCAGCAGTTTTCTCGCTGGTATGGGGGAGGCGAGGGCTCATTGGCCAGTCCGGGGAGGAGACCGTGCTCGACCTGGGCTGCACACCCTCTCGCTTGAGAATCACCACCACTCACAACCCCCTTTCCGCCCTTTTCCCAATCCATACAAGGCCGCTGCCTCCAAGCGTCTCAAGCAGCCAAGCGGGCCCCGTGTCTAACTACACCCAGCTTGGCGTATGTTGGCGCGAAGGTATCTGTACAAGCGACATTCGAGCTGCTGTCGCTGCCCGTTTCCCGCTCCAGCAAAGCCAGGGAGCCAGGGCATTCATACTGCTCACGGCTGCAGGAGAGTGCCGTAAGTACCTAGAAGACGGAGAAACAGTGCCGTCCCTTCTCAGGGAGTCAAGGCCCCAGTGCAGCCATGCAGAGCCAACACCAGTAGCATTATTGCTCCCTCCCGCTAGGATTTCTGGCACATGCTGGCCCGCTAAGCAGGCAACTAATACACTACAGTGAGGGATCGCCAGTATGCACGTGTAAGGCGGCGTGGTGTCGTTTTCTGGCACGCTGGATCGCAGACCAACAGCCCCTCCCGCTCTTGTCCGGCCGATCACTCGATCAGCATCAGCAATAAAGTGAGGATGCTCACGGCACGGTGTGCACGCCCAGGCATTGCCCAGGGTTGTCGATTGATCGTTGCGTTCCACCGATGCTGATTTGATAGCTTACCACAGTAAATCATGGCTGGCAGTTCTTTGCGATGTGTCTTAAGTGGACACCCAATGCGCGTCAATCCTTGAAGGGAAACAGGGCCAGAGGTCTGGGGTGGACACTTGACCTTGAATCGACACTGACAGCAGTGACAGGACGCCGGGTACTGGGTACGTGCCAACGCCAGGGAGGTTATTGCAGGCACGCTGCCACGCTGGGCCAAGGACCAGGACCTGAGGGAGGCGTCGCTCCGTGCGGACAAGCCGGCGGAAATGCGTGCTTCTCCATGCGCCACACTGTCCGCAAAAGTACCGTCGTCGTATCGTCTACCCACTCGCAGTCAGGATGTTGGGGAGTCCGTGGCCGTTGAAAGGGGGTGCGCTTCCTCATCTGGGGATCCTCGGGGAAGGCGGTGGTCGGCTATGACATGACAGCAAAATGCCCGTGAAAACTGACAAGCAGGTTTGCCGATGACTAAACCGACAAGCGAACATGCTGCACGCATTGGACTGCGCTTTCGCAATGATTATGACTGTCGGCATTCGGTAATGTAATGTGAATGAGATGAGTGTCAAGAACAGCCACAGTCCTTCCCCCATAGCACTAATTCCGGAAGCCATCCTGTCCGAGCTAGTTTCTAAGCAGAGGGATTCTTCTGTCGGACGTGATGGTCTCCCAGCTGTATGCTCTTATCTTGGATGTTCAGGTGATTGTTGCTGCTCTCTCATCGAGCTGTTCACGCACATTCTGACAAGTGGACGGACGGATGACAGGCAGACCTGGAGGATGCTGGGGGCCTTGGTGTCGTGCGTGTGTAAAATTAGGAAGGTAACGCAAGAGAGGGCCAAGTGGGCTTTTCCAGCGTCGAGAGCGGGGCCAGCGAGCAACAACAGAGGCACTGAACTTGCGGGGGATAAGAATCAGTCCAGAACAGGTAGCCGCGACTTGGAAGAGTCCGTCAGCATACAGTACCGGAAACTGTGCCCTCTTTCCTTCCATCGTGCCTGCCCGCCAGCCAAGTGGTCACAGTCACAGTCAGCAATAAGCTGGAGGGACGTGCTACAGCCTGTTCACTGTCTCCCCCGCGAAAAGCAAGAACAAGACCATCTCAAGCTAATAACTGGCTGACTGACTGTCTAGCCTTCCAGGTTCCATTGTCTCAAAATGATGTCTCGTAGCGGCAGATTTTAACATGACCGCCGAGTCTGAAGGATCGGTTCTTGCCTCCTACATTGTGTTACTATGACATGACCAACAGCCCAGAGTGCCAATGCTCCTTCCTTCAAAGCAGATAACAGAACAAAGAGAGGATTTTACCAGGTATAATATCGGTGGGAAGGTAGACTGGCCTTGTATAGAAGGCATGTACAGTACCTACTACACAGTACCTTGCCCAGGTAGGTACATAGAAGTCATGCTGTGTCGCAGTTTCCTTTTTACTTTTGCGCCATGTAAACGCGGCCGATGACACGGCTCAAGGCCTCAAGGTTCAAGCCAAGTCAATACCAAGCAAAGACACTTGATCAATCACTTTCATTGCAAGCCCAAGCCCAAGCCCAAAACCGAAGCCCAAGCCGAGTCCGCCACGGCTATGACGGTAATTATTTACAATACCAAGAACCTATTTTGTGGTGACCTCCTCAACTCGTTACCACAGTCCACTCCGGCGACGCAGCGAGTCTAGTGAGGTCAGGTTACTTACTCCAGATTGAACAGAACTCTTCGTCATTGGCCGACTCTCTCGCTCCCGACGCTGCTTGGATAACTTTGCAAGCCATCAGCACTGAAGAGGAATGGTATGATACGATACTGGACAAAAAGACAACCGAATTGATAGAAGGCCAGCCTGGTTCGCCTGGTTCTTGAGAGCCATCTCTCCTCGGAGGAATCACCACGATGCACCCGGCCCCCCTAGCGCCCTCGACCTTGTCCTGGAAACTGTGGCGGCATCGCACAGTCGTAACCCCTGGCTTCAATCCTCCCATCATATGATGGGCATATGGTGGTATCGTCTCCTTCGTCCGTCGTGCTGCGCCAGTCTTGTGCCGACGACCTCCCCGGCGCCGGCAGACGCCCCCAAATGATGGCTTCGTCTGGTGCTGCAGGCCCCCAGCCTGCCCTCGTCCTAATGGTCCATTCGCTCCCTATTGCACCCGCCATGGCTTGCCTGCATCACCCATTTCTGGGCTCATTCCCTTACTGACTCCAAGCCACTAAGCCGGCCTTGGCCCCTGAGTCCCGAGTGCGCGCTGTGGGCACTGGGCACGACCTTGCTGAAGAGTGGATGAGCTAAGCAACCCGCAACTGCTCAAGCATTCACATCTGTCTGTCACTCAGGCTGCGCAACCCGACAATAGCCTGCATCAACACAAGACAGAGGCAAGTCAGACAGGTTGGGAACTTCACCTAACACATGCAGGGAAGCCTATAGTATCCCCCGCCAAATGTCTCGGTACCCGACTGTGGTAAGAGAAAGGAGAGAAACTCCTTACTCCTCCGACCCACGTAATTGGAAGTAATGGACCAAAAGCACCCTGCAGCCGACCATCCATAGCCTCGATGCCCTTACTAGTCTTCCCTCCAGCTCGTCCGATACAGACTCGCTTGACACACTTTTATTTTTAACACAGCAAATGCACGCACATAAGTTCTACCGCTTGTCTTGTTCCGCTAAAGCAGAGCGCACGACGTGGAGAGAGCGTTCCCGCCTGTCATGAGACGTCTATGGGGTTACTCAATTTCACTCGCTCTTCGAACGAGAACGAGACGAGGCGCCTATGCTGCGTATAAGTGATATCATGACGAGGATCCGGGCTGTTGTCGTGGGGTTTACCTGGTAATTGTTCAATTCGTGCGGCAATGACACTTTAGCCAAAGACGAGTCTCTCACGACAGGGGTAAGTAACGGCGCATATCCTCGTCGCTGCATTGTGTCTTTTAGGCTTTATTGTACGATGGCTTCTCCAGCCAACGGCAACCCGAGACCGGACCCAGACAAGAGGTTCGGTACACACGGCTTTTACGACTGCCGGATTGAGTTCGACCTTGCCTACCTTTCGCTCGATTTCTCCGGCTCCGCGCTTCTGACCAAGAAATCTGGCGGGAAGGACTTCGGCTTCGAGTTGTATCATGACTGTCAGCCGCCTTCGCTACCTCAGCGAGAGACATAGTTTGGTAACGAACAACCTGCAGGCCAGGCTGAGCGGGCCAATCCCGCCTGCAGGCTGTCAGGCATATCCCTTACAGGACCGGACTTGCGCTCGCTCAGTGTATGGCACCTAAATTAACAACACTCCCAAGCAGCTTGCCATGCGCACCCGCCGACCATACAGGTGGCAGCAACTCAGTGACCGAGCCTGCAGGTCGTCGGTCCCGCGCCGGCACAGCGAGTGAACGTGACCTGAAGATGCCGCCCGGCGCGTCTTATAGCAAATGCGTTAACCCTCGAGACAACCAGTTCGTGGCGTGGCGTGGGATCTGGGGTCCAGTGGCAATTATGCTTTGTCCTCTTGTCTTATACATGTCAATGCTTCGGCTTGATAGCCAATGCCACCACCTTCTGGCGAGCCATTTCGCTGCTCGCTGCTCCAGCCAGGGCACCGTTGGTTGCCCATGCCAGAGGACCCAGTCAGTCAACTTACGCAGGGCTCAGAGTGGTCAGAAATTACTGGTTGGTTGTTTGGTTTGTTAATTTATCAACTCCATTGCCTTGCCTTTGCCCACCCGCCTCGCCGGGCGATGGCCCAGCCCAGAAGACATGTGCAGCTGAATGCAACGCTGACCTTGCCATCTGCTACTCTCCTACGACTTCCTGCGCGAGCGAGCCTTGCCTTACCGGATGCCCGCCGTCCGACTACGTGCACCTGGTATTGTGACTGTCTATGGCTGACAGGCACGACAGATGACAGATGACGGCTCTGTGATGTTGACGTGACACCACTCCTGCGAGATTGCCCTTCAAGGACACCGGGGAACAGCGAGACGGCTTCCGGAGGGTCGCAAGCGGGCAAGGTAAAGAAAGGGCAAAGTCGTGTGATGACAGCCCTATCCAGTGTTGGATGGTGCTACTCCTATCCCGCGTCAGCTCTGTCCTACGTAGCAATCGATCCTCGCAAGGCAAGAAGATGCGACGTTTGTTTCCTGGCTTACTGTAGAACGCATGTGAAGAAGGGACATGTCACAGTCCATCTCACGTGATGGAGCAATTAGGAGCAATGTTTTGAGGAAATTATCAGTCTTTTTATCATCCCATTCGATGCATCCAGAAGTGCATTTAATCCAAAGAGGTAGGTAACATATATGGCTACAGTACAAAGATGTGTTTGTGTCATCACCCGCCATCGTCTCCCTAATCGATCATCTTGCCGGTCGGTTTCGACCTCCCTTTCGCCGTCAGACGGTGTTACCCCAGACCATGCCATTGCCCACTCAAACAGAATCCGTGACTCCGTGGAGTCATCGTCATCATTGTTCGTGGGCCGCTGCAATCACATCTGTCATGTCCAAACACACCCCTCCCCCACGCTATCGTATCTGTCGGTCTGTCTGTCTGTCTCAACTGCCTATTCACAGAGGCTGCATCAGACACTGGCACCACACACACACACACACACACACACACACACACCAGAAGTCGCTCTGCTCAAACCGCGGCAGCCGCACAGATGTGCCTTCTTTATAGCTCCAGCGTGGGCTCGACGCCCTTGACGCGGCCAATGACCTGCTCGGGGGCGTACTTGGGGATGACCTCGTCGTCGTGCAGCATCTCAAACTCCTCGGTGGCGTCGCGGCCCATGAAGTTCATGATGGCCTGCGGCCCGCCCGGGTGCTCGTCCAGCCACCCGCCCAGGTCCAGCACCACGCCCTTGACCACCACCCACAGGTCGTCCTTCTTGTTGTGCTTGGCCACCTCCTCCATGCTGTACTCCGTCTCCGGGATCTTGAACGCCTTGGGCTTCGGCTTGCCCGCCGTCGCCTTGCCCTCCTCCGACGAGGGCGTCGGCCCCGCCGAGGTGGAGTCCTGCTGCTGCTGGGTGGAGCCGCCGCCGCCGCCGCCTGACGAGGACGAGGACGATCCGGCGCCGGAGCCCCACTCTACGGAGATCTTGCCCGGGGTAGAGGGGTCCAGGTGCAGCGAGATCTGGCCGAGACGCTGGGCGGCGCCGCCGCCGGCAGCACCCTTCAGCGCCTGCTGGAAGAGGTAGTTGGAGGCGGTATCACCCGCCACACGGCCGTAGACGACGCACCCCAGCAGGGAGGAACCGCCGAGACGGTTGGCGCCGTGGACGCCACCAGCCAGCTCGCCGCAGGCGAAGAGGCCGTCGAAGGGCTTCTGCTCGGAGTTGAGGACCTGGGCCTTGTCGTTGATCTCGATGCCGCCCATGGTGAAGTGCAGGACGGGCTCCATGAGGGCGACGTGGAAGTCGTCGTCAATGTCGAGGGGCATGTTGTGGAAGAACTTCTTGCCCCAGGGGTCCTTCTGCTTGCCGTCGGCGATGGCGTTGTACGTGGTGAACGTCTTCTGCAGGTGGTCGGGCGAGCAGCCGATCTCCTTGGCCAGCTGGGCGCCGGTCATCTTCTTCATGAGGCCGCGGCCCGAGTAGTGGCGCGTGTGGAAGTCGAGCGTGTTGGACGCCTTGGAGTTGAGGATCAGGCGGATCGGGAACTTGCCCTTGTCCTTCTCCTTCCACATCATGCCCGACACGTAGTCGCGATGGCCGAGCTCGTCGCAGAACCGGTCGCCGTCGGCGTTCAGCAGCAGACCGCCCTCACCACGGAGGGCCTCGGCGGCCAGGAACTTCCACTTGGACCCGGGGTCCTTGGGGTCGACCAGACCTGTGGGGTGGACTTGGACCTTGTCCATGTCGATGCCGTTTCCACCAATGGCCATGACCATCTTCTGGCCATCACCCGTAGCGTGTGCGCCGTTGGTTGTGGCCAGGCCGAAGGTGTCTGGGCGCCACTTCTTCAGCAGGGAGCTGTCGCTGAAGTCGGCGGCGTAGCCACCAGTGGCCAGGACGACGGGGCCGTCGACTGTGGCCTCCTCGCCGCCAAACTCGTATGTGACACCGGTGATTGTGTTGCCCTCCTTGTTCAGCTTCGTGACGCGAGCCTTCTTGATGATCTGCACTCTCTCGGGCTCGGTCTCGGCCAGCTCCTCTAGCCTCTGCATGAGGGCGTATGTGATGGCCATGCCGGGGAACTTGGCATCATGGCCACGGTGAGTTCTCGGCTGTGAGTGGCCACTGCGAACATGTTAGCAAAAATGCCCCTAAAATGGCGAAAAATTATCAAATTGTAGAATTGCACGTACCCTAGCCGAGAGACCAGAGTCAGGTCTAGGTTGAAGACGTCCTGCAGCCACTCAACGGCGGCGGCGGACTTGTAGGTGAGGACCTTGATGAGGTCGGGCCGGGCCTTGTCACGGGCGGACTTGAGGGTGTCATCGTAGAACTGCTTGACGCTGTCCTGGATCTTGTGGTCGACCTGCGTCCTGGTGAGGGCGCCGTTGATGCCGGAGGTGGCCTTTGTGGAGTTTCCGCCGAAGAAGCCTGCAGTGGTGCCGGGGCGAATTAGACCGAGTCATTAAGAGAGAGAGAGAGTGCACCCTGCCGAGTGCAGCCGGGTGGTGATGTGGAGCACCACAGTCGCAAGCTAATTGCGACTTGCTAATTGCTGAATGCTTGATTTTGATTTCTGCTTACCTTGCTTGTCAAGAACAACGACGTTTCCTCCAGCGAGATAGATGGTGTGCGCAGCGCTCAGTCCGGACACTGTCGAGATGCAATTGTCAGCGGGTTGTTGTCTTTCGTTTCGTTCCACGGGCCACGGGCAACCGATGACGGCATGTGATCATGGCTGTTCGGCTTGCATTCTGTGGGGTAAAATGGTAGAGGCAGAGGGAGACTTACAGCCGCCGCCAACGACAATTACTCTGGGCGCCATTTTGGAAGACCGAGCTGAGTCCCCTGGGGTATCTGGTGGTAGTAGGAGAGAGAGCGCCGATGAGATGAGTCTGGAGAGAGAACAGAAGAGGAAGAGGAGAAGGAGGAGTATGGGGAGTGAGAGGGAATCTAGGAGAAGAAGAAGAGGAAAGGAAAAAGCTTGTGAAGAAGAGGCAGACGACAGGAATGTGATCGGTTGATATGTAGGGCCAGTAGCCAGTAGCCAGTAGGTACCTCCTCCCCAGGGCAGTGTGTGTGCCGGTGAAGAGACGAAAGCGGGCGGGTTGCTAGTGGGCTACAGGCGACTTACATGTACTTACGCAGGCACTTACAGGTGCGCTACCCCGAACTCTCCTTCCCTGGTTCCCTAATAAGCCGATTTGCTGGCACGCTGATTCGTGAGCCGAGGTCGACTTTTGGACCTTGGACCGGGCTTGGATGGGCCTCAGGGCTGCTCACTGCGACCGGACGGGAAGAAGGCCGGTTCTGGGGCACTGGGGGGCACCTGCTGGGTCACTCCGCGGCGCATTCAGGCCAATGGGGATCCAGCGCAGTCGTCGGTATGCACTCTGATGCTCGGCCCGGTTCTCGTGTCATGGATGCGAAAACGGCTTCATCCAAGTCCAGAATAAACTCAACAAGATTGAGGCATATAAGAAATAAGAAATCTCGCGATGCGCTTCATTGGAGTTAGCTAGTTTCTGCACTCGCATCTAACGTTATTCTGTATTCTGTCTTGTATTGTTGGGGCAGCAATAAGGGGACCCTCCCTGGCATTCGCACCCTGTTTGACCGAGCACCTGCACAGCACCAGCAAAGCACCAGCAAAAAGCACCTCGCAGTCCTTCGGCCATTTGGGCCGAGGCGCTGCTTGGGGGGAGTGTGTGGGGGTCAGTTGGGGGAGAGAACACTGCATTTTGTTGTTGTTGGGGGTCCGCTTATTCGCAGCAGAAGAAGCATCCTTACTATGCAGTAGCTTACCTACTTACTAACTGAAGGATTTATTAGGTGTCAACTTTTAGTCAATGTCGCCGATTGCGGCTTCGTCAAAACAGAACAATTCAATTGTGATGCTTCTCTTCAGATGAGAACATTTGGGAGGGAGAGCAAGTTTTCTCCACAGTCACAAGCCGTCCCCCGCAGCAGTCAAGTCAAGTCAAGTCAAGGTCAGGCCAGTGGAGGTCAGCCGCCCATCTCCGTCGTCCAATCCGCCTCCACGTGTAATAAATAAGGCAAGCAATGGTCATTCACTTTCACATGTGAAGCGTGCGACGCTGACGTTTGGGCAGGTTACAATTCCAGGGGAGGGGACGGCTACAGTCTGGAATCTCCGCCTAATGGATGTACTCTAATCAAACCCCGTCCGTCTCTTCTCCATACAGAACCAAATTGGCTGCCGGAAATCCCCCCCACAGTTTCAGTCATGTATTTAGCAAGTCATATGATGTGATGTCGTGGGTGCGGGAATCCGGGGTCGCGGATATGCTCTATGCTACGCTTTCAGCTTGTCGTTGGCATGTGAAAGCCGCCACGGTCGGTCTGTAGTACTCTGTACCCCTTCAGTGCCAGAGAAGATCACGCGCACACTCAAGTGAGAATCTCACACACTACTGAGAATAATGATAATTGATGATGTAAGTCAAGGCCACGTGCACGGAAGAGGCAACGCAATGCCCTTGCCTTGCCTCAAGCGATGGCGCACAGCACACATACAGTACACATACAGCACGATGCAGCTGAGCTCAGCACTGAGCCCGGGCGAGCGAGTGCCGGACCAACAATTCGGGAGTTGGATACTATCTTCCTCCTCTCTAGGGGTAGCTCTCTGCAGCCTCGCCGCAATTCAGTCTATTGAGGAGATTACATATCAATTGCCTCGGGTTGAACTGTCGTCTCGCTCTACCTGCGAGTTTGGGCAGCGCGAACGGCACTTACTATGCGCAGTATGAACTTTTCGCCCCAAACCTACCCCAACCTTAAGGACCAGGTACCAGTAAGTGCAGAGGGGCTGACTTTCAAAACCCATCCGACTTGATGATGGCTACTTGGAGACGAGTTCTGTTCATGGTTCTATCTCCTCCCTCCTCAACTTCCGTCGTCGAAGGGTAGATGATCGTGAGGTTCATTAAGAAGGTTGCCATCCCTCTTCCTGAGGCATGCTCTCGGGGAAGGGAAGGGCGGCAACATCGAATGTCCCTACTGTAGACTGTAGTGGGCTGGACAAGATGCTGCGAGGCAAGTCTATGCATCATTGTGCGGCTGTGTTGGCTACCAATCCTCCTCTAGCGGCGGCTAGGAAGGATCATAGAAGGGGTGCCACCCCTTGGTCTAGACGTTTTCCCGCGCTCTCCTACGTCTTTGCGTCGCCCTCCCAGGCATTCTGCCCCGTCTTTAACCACCTTTCCCACCAGTGCTTATCCGGCTTTCCTGGACTGGCGTCCTTGTGCGCTGTCGCCTCCTGTCACAGCCTCTTTGCCCAGAGCGCCATGGCGCGCTTAAGGAGGAGATCGAGGGGAGGAAATGGGGAGGAATAGTGTGACGAAGATGCCTGGGTTTCACTGTGGATTATCGTAGCTTGGTAGGCAGCGGACAGTGAGTGGGTGGTGCTCCCGGCCGTTCGTCGCGCCCCTGGCTTCGACGCCACCTACCCGTTTATTCTGCTGACATAAGACGCCTAAAACCCGGTTGTCCTCCCACCCAACCTGAAGAGCCCCACGGGGCTTCTATGTATTACCTCTCTCCAAACGCTTGGGGATGCGACACTATCGCGAAGGTCTCCAAGGCCCAGCAAAGAGCTATAGTACCTAGGTGTTGTATAATTTCTTCACGTTCCACTGACAGTGATCAAGTCGATCACCGTAAGGCTCTGGTCCCAGGCTCAGCCCTTGCTGTGGCTTGGCCTAGAACTGCTTGCAAGGCCCCCGGGGCCGCCCTAAGCACTGCTTTTTTCCTAATTTTGGGGGCGGCATCGAGAAGGATTCCTTCAGCTTTTGCGCAGTCCAGCCTCTGCCCACCTATCATCACTCTCCCTGCCACGCCCATCTTACTCCGAATGAGGGCACACAAGCCTGTCGCGCCAAACGCCAAGGTCATGATGGCCGGCTGCATGGGACAAGGGTGGCATCGTTGGACAAACCCCATTCGGGGCCAGCCGAATTGGATGAAGCTACTCTCCGTTGCAGCCACCTAGTGGCCATGCCCTTTAGGTAACTCGTAGAGAGAGTGACACTGAGAGAGACACTAAGAGAGAGAGAGAGAGACAGAGGTTGAAGAACCGCAAGCGCGCACGCTGTGTCAGTGAACGTCCGAAGTCCGGGGTTCGTCGGGCAGGCTGCAGATCCTTTTCATTTCTTATCAAGTCTGCGTTGGTGCGTGCGACCTTCTCTTCGTTCCTTTCAGAGTGAACTGTGTTTTGCCTGCCTGCCTGTCTGTCCATCTGTCGTATTATATGTGACCCCGTCGTAGTCTTCGGCGTCCATTCGTTGTCGTTGTCGTCGACCCGCCTCGTGATGGCGACCGATCCGCATCACCAACAACAGCCACAACAGCAACAGCAAGAACAATACACGAGCTACGACTGGAACTCGCCCGAGGTCGCCCCTCAACACCATCAGCATCAGGAGTACTACGGTGGTGAGCACCACCAGCCTCACCAGTATGCGGAGACAACAAAGTACGCTCCTCAGGTCCAGCCCTACCAGGAGGTAGCATACGACAGTCTTCCTCAAGTCGCACACGACAACTCCAATTACCCTCAGGTTGCCTACGACAAGACCCTGCCCGAAGCATTACCACCACACGCGTATCAGCAGCATTCACCACAGCCGCCGTACGACTCGCAACAGTACAACTACTATCAGCAATCACCGGCGGCTGATGCTCCCCAAGTATACGAGGGTGAGAAGAAAACCCTCGGGCTACGCAAACGCACATTGCTCATTGTCTTGGGCCTCATCATAGCCTTGGTGGTGATAGCTGCGGTGCTGGGCGGCGTGCTTGGTACACAGTTAGGAAAAGACAAGAAGAGCAAGGATGAGGACATACCGACCACGACGGCGAGCTCAACGCCGACCTCGAGTCCGACCCCGACGGCCACCCCCATAATACTCGACACGTCCAAGCTCAGCGCAGTGAACTGGACAGACTCGGACAACACGGACTACCAGGCCGTCTTCTGGCAGGACAACCAGACGAACCTGATCATGTCGCTGTCCGACTCGGGCGGCAAGACGTGGGAGACGACCAACATCTCCGACATCATGAGCTCGTCCTTCTCCGCCAAGGCCGGCACGCACCTCAGCGCCGCCGTGCGCGGCTACCCGTGGACGAGCTCGCCGTGGAACAAGGAGTTTGGCATCGCGCTCTACTACATCGCCGAGTCGGGCGTCATCGAGGAGGTCTACAGCACGGACATCCGCGGCGCGAGCTGGAAGCGCGGCACGCTGACGACGTCGAGCGCCAACCTGCAGGCGGCCGACGGCTCGTCGCTCGCGGCGTGGTGGAGCGAGTGCGAGGTCAACTGCACGGATATCACGTGGCTGTTCTACGAGGACCCCGACGGCTCGCTGATGTACGCGGGCGACGACGACTGGGCTGCGCCGCAGTTCCTCGTGCGGAACATAGTCAATTCGGCAGGCATCGCGGCAACTGCCATCCCGTTCAACAGCTCGGCGTCCCCCGCGGCGAATAGCCCCCGCGTCTACTACCATGACTCGAATGTGCTGCAGGAGCTGATGTATACCTTTGACCCGGAGCCAACATGGTACTATGGTAAGAAGACTGCCCTGTTTTCACGCTCTAGGGAAGTTGGGACGCTCACAAACAAACAGCAAGTACCATCTTCAAAGACCTACCAGCAAATCCACCGCAGATTGCTGCAGTCAATTATGAAGACCCAGCTGATCCTGGAATCGGAAGGGTGCGGCTTCTCGTTGTAGCGAATTTCGATAACGGCACGTTAGCTACAAATTACTGGTAAGTTGTTCTTGCGCAACTCATAGTCTTGAGCCATGACTGCCATGAGGGAACATCTAGAGACAAGCGTCTAGCTCTGCTGCACTGGTCTGTTCTTAAATATCTCTGGATCGAGCCAGCACTTTCATCAAACCAAAGACTGACTTCAAGTGCACAGGAATGGAGCGAGCTGGCACGAAGGTGCGGTCCCAAGCATGCTGGGGAAGCAGCTTACGAACTTCACGACGATATCCCTGATGTCGGCAACCGAGCTCAAATTCTTCGGCGTGACGCCGGAGGGCGAGCTCCATGTCTATACTGTTGACCATGACGACCCTCTGACTTGGACGTATGATAGCGAGATTAATCTGATATAGCGGCGTTTATCTTCCCGATTCCCCATTAGTTTCACTGCGAAGGAAAAGCTGTGATCGCCACGTAGAAATATAATCATAAGCGCGAACCAGAGTATATCTGTGATGATTTGGGGGAATTTATATACCCAGGACTGTTCACGGCAAGCGGGAGTTGTTAGTGGTTTGGGGTTAGGGTTATGTATGGGGTTTAGCTTGTTTCTCACGGGACGAGGCGGGATACGTCATCTGATAGCGTTATCGGTCGAACCACCCGCCTTGATAAATAACTTGACTTGTTTCATCGACGAAACCCTTCTGTGAGCAGTCCTCAGTGAACGTAACGGCCTTGACATTCCGGTTCCACTACAGAGAACCTTAAAATGAAGCCGTCATACCTGTACACAGTCGCAGCACTCACCTCCCTCGCACACTCACAACTCATGGTCCCCCTCCACAAGCACCGAGGAGGCCAGGCCATCCCCCCGCCGTTCAGCATGGAAGAAGCAAACGCAGACCAGCAGCAGCCCATGGGCCCCGTCGGCCCAGCCCTCCCGCCCGACGCAGCACCCGCGGACCCTCCCTCCGCTCCCGGCGGAGGAGGCGGCGGCGGCGGCCAGGGCCCGGTGATACTCTCGGACGTGATGGGCCGGGACAGGAGCATCAACATCTTCGCGGGCTTCATCCGCGACATCGAGACGGCGGCGCGGCGGCTGGACGACTCGGCGCAGAACTCGACGGTGCTGGCGCCGCTCAACTCGGCGATCGAGGCGCTGCCCCGCAAGCCGTGGGAGGACCCGCGCGACTACGGGCGGCTGGGCGCGGACGCGTACGAGGGCGAGGACGGCCAGGAGCGCGCGCAGCGCAACCTGCGGCGCTTCGTGGAGGCGCACATCGTGCCCAAGAGCCCGTGGGACGCCGGCGAGAGGGTGAGGGCGCTGGACGCCGGCGGTGGCGAGGTGTGGTGGGAGGACAAGGACGGTGTCAAGGTGGTGCGTCCGTCCTATCCTGCGGCGGCTGGCTCGGTGACTGGCTGCTTATGGTTATGATGGTTTACTGACGAGCGTGCAGGTCCAACCCGGGAACATCGAGGTTGTCAATGTTGCTAGCACGGTTGCGAATGGTCAAGTGGTATGTGGTCCTTTGGATGCCACCATTGAAAGCGATCACTTACGATCAAGATGTACTAACGATATACTACAGTGGATTCTCAAGGGCGTGCGCAACTACGCTTAACTGGAAGATGAAGTGTTATGAGTAATGAACCGTTCGCATGAACAACGAAGAAGGCCTGCTCACATGCAATATGAGGATCTCGAACAAGCACTTCCTGCCATCACTAATCAAGGTATAAGTGTATAAGGGTGTTGTTTCAGTCTCTGGGAGTTTCGGCTCATTGGGCTGGGCTACGATGGATTTACGAAAATACCGTGTTAGTTAATGGCGTCTTTACATATCATGAATATCATATCTCTTTACATGATATTTACTGATATTCCTTTGAGGCATAGCCGCAGCGGAATTAGCTATTGTGTGGAGAGTGGGTCTGAAGTGTACACTGCCAGGATCCAAACACGGGGCGAGGTCGATCGCGTGTGGCACGGTCTCTCGCAGGCACCCGTATTCTCCCCTGCCTCATTGGCTTACTCTTATTGTCTCGCCCTCCGTCGCAGCCGCTTGCCCACGCTATTACTGTTCCCAGCTGTCCTCATATCGTTGCCTTAAAGGCTACGGCTTATTCTAACCAAGCAACTACAGCATACCCTTAGCAATCCTCTGCAGAACGTGCATGAGACGGTGAGGAGTGGGAATTGGCTGGGAAGAAAATGCTCGCTCCCCCTTCCGCTTCCTACATATCTCTGCACTCATGATTTCCTTCCGGTCCTGGTTCAATCTCACGGGACCTCCGCCATACACGCCAATAGGTGAACCCCCATCCGACGAGAAATATCTTCAGGAGACGTCCAAGTACTGGTTCGGCAACATCGAAGGCTTCACAAAGTTCACTAGCCTCAGGAAGCCTAGCAACATGTCGTCGACCTCCTCGACGAAAGACATCATCATGGTGGACACTCGGCCAAACTCTCCGTCAACTGATGTTGAGGCAGAGCCTCTCATCCCGCAGCCTACTGTCCATCAGCCTCCCTCAGACAGCGATGACGGAGATAAGGATGAACCTGGGTTTGCCGTTTACGTTGACGCCGTCGGCTTTGCTCACGTCGTCTGCTTCATCTTAGCACTCGGCTCCCTCTTCACCTTCTCCGTCACCGGTGGCAGACTGGGTGACCACATCGGCGACTGGCCTGGCCAGTACGCGGTCTACTGGATTGCCATGGTTTGGAACTTCGCAGGGAACGTGCGCAAGCTCTTCAGAATCAGTCTGCGAAACACGCACATCCGTGTTGCCATCAACAGCATGGAGTGTTCCATTGGCGGTGTTGGCGGCGAGAGCCCTAGCGGCATGCTGCTTCGGAAATTCTGCTCCTCGATCATTCACCTGACCGTCGGCATGCTGGTTATTGGGTTCACGGCCCATGCTGGCAAGGAGATGGGGCGTTGCTATGGATCGTACTGGTCGTGTCGTGACTCGAACTTTAGTCCTGTCGTAATAGGCTTTGCTTCGGCTCTCGGGTATGTTTCTTTGTTTTGCTTCCTATTGATAATATGTTTGTGTGGATGCTGACAATATCAACAGGGCTATTCAGACCATCCTCGCCTTCATGGAGCCTTTCCCTAGGTTGGTGTCTAAATATGTGTGTATCCGCTTCTCTATCGGGACAGTGAATCGGAAAGATTTAGAGAGTGCCAACATCTACTTGGCCTGAGTCAAATAGAATGATCATATCGGTTCCATCGAGGTAGCTTCATCTATCTACTGTCTGATGTATCATATCACATATTAGCAGAGTACAACTAGCGAGGAAACAGACGGCGTTATGGATGATATTATGGTTTTGGTTTTGTTGTGTCAGTTTGCCCATTACATAGCAATTCATATGTCGATACCCTGTACTCAGTTGCTATGATATACTGCATCTATTTTACATATGGAGGCCATACCTATCTTGAAACTCGGTCAAAGCAAAAGAGCTCAATCGACAATCAGCCTTGGAATTCAAGAAGAGAGAAGTTAATGATCGACTCTTGGAAGATAAAAACATGTAGTCACCACGAACAGAGACAGTACTTGAAACCTCATCTAGATTGAACACCATTATGGCTCTCGATGATAGACTCTAATGCAATGACGAACGGCCCTGCGAGCCCGAGCAATGGAAAGCGGTATATACAGAGTGGGAGTGTGTAGGTTCTAGTTCCTGTCGAGCTTCCGACGCTCGTTGCGCGTCCTCTTGAGCAGCTTCTTGTACTTCTTCTTCTTCATCCTCAGCTTCCGCCGCCTCAGCACGCTGAGCGCCAGCATCGTGTCCTGATGCCTGCTCTCCCTGCCCTCCTCAAACCGGAGCTGGCGCTGCGCCATCCGCTCCAGGAAGCTGCGGGGCTCGGCCTGCTCCTCGATCAGCTGCGGGCTGTGGGCCATGACCTTGATCTGACCGTCGGTGTCGGTCGTCTCCTCGATGGTGAAGACGGCCTTGTATACACGGTGGTGGGGAGCGGCCTCGTCTACGACGTCCTCGACGCCGGTTTCAGCCGCGGCCTCTGCGTTCGTGCCCTCTACCTCGGGCAGCGGTGGTGGGCGGAACGGGAGGAACTGGCCGGACATGGCGTTCAGCTGCACGTAGACGCTGGACTCGGTGCCGTCCGGGTGCTTGAAGTCGATCTTGTGCATGCTGTCGCCCTCCATCTCGTGCTGACCGCCAAGTCCGAGCTTGGACATGGGCTGCTCCAGTTCTTCGACCGTTCTGGACAGGGTAGAGATGATATCGGATGCCTTCTGTCCACGTGTGCGCGGGACGAATATGGAGGCAAATGCATCTTCTGTTATCGCTTTCGGCAGACTGTGGGTAACGGACATGGGCCGGTGGAGCGAGAAGAAAGTCGATAACGCCAGTGCTACAAAACTGTCAGTGATCACTCTTAATGCTGGTAGGTCGGCATTACACACATTCTTGGGGCAGATGCTGTGTGCTTGGGACACTGGGAAGCTTGTTCTTATCGGAGGCGTCCTTTGCTCTCCTCTTGCGCTTCTCGCCAGAAGATTTTGCCTCACTCGACCGAGACTGCGCTGGGGCAGGCGCGGCGGGGATATCCTTGGGGCCATTATCTGGGCTTGACGGATTCGAGGAGGACCATCGTCTCTGGTGCCGATTGGGTCTGTAGGGCAGGCTGAGGGCGGTCGTGGCTCGCGGAACCGTTGAGGAGAGGCCGGACAGGATCGGTGACTGAGGTGCCGCCGACGCCACGCGCCGGACGGATGAAGGCAACATGGTGATGCCTGCTCTGGAGGTTAGAAATGAAGCTCAGAAACAGAGAGTATCGACGAGATTGAAGAGAGCACGGAGGATGGGGCGGTTTACCTCAGTCAGGGTGTGTCTTTGCTGGTCAGACTGGCACTGATCACGTTCGATGATCGGAAAGGCAAAGCCTTGTTTCGGAGGGCGGCTAAACGAGGTGGACCGACCTTGCCTGGCGCCTCTGTAGGCCTGAGGCACCAATTAGACGAGAACACAGACCAACACTATCACTTGGCCAGTGCGTACCTTTTTAAAGACATTGCATCTCAGTCCCCGAATACTGTTCTCAATCATGAGAAGGAGCTAGAACATGGTATACGGTATTAAATTTCTTGAGCTCAAGTCAACATCATGTTTCATCTATACATATCGAGTTATGATGGAAGTTTCCTTCAAATACTGGAAGTTGCAGTGTTGTCACAGAGTGAACTGTCATTTTCTCTGAGTTTCGTCAACTACGGTAGCGATACTTTGCTAGAACGGCGATGCGAAGTTCCAAGATGAGCCTTTATGAATACACCTGGACCCTCGTTATGTTCAACGGGGGGAAAAAAAACCCACACTCGTCTGTTGTCCAAAGAGGCCCAGGCGAATCAAGAGTAGGTCGATCTCGATACGTCAAGAGCTTCGGCATACTCGCATTCCCCGCAGTCTCCTCCGCTGTCGGTCCAGACAGCATGCTTCAATCCCAAATTCCCTTCAATTAAGTTAAGTGAGTGTTCATTCTGAGGCTATTGGTGTCAGTAACATTCTCTAAAACAAGTGATGTGATTGTCCACCGGCAAGTGGCCGCGGACCGTCTTCGCTCCCCACATTCCGCCCGCCGCCGAACATCCATCGGAACACTGCCCGGTCCATAAGGTACTCCTACGGCACTTCTCCTAAGTGCAAGACTTGCATTCGGCTTAAAGCCGGGCACATATATAATAGCAATGTATAAGTATACATTTCCGCTTCGAGCCTGCAGACTCAGCACGAAACGCACATCAGTAAGACTATTTGGAAGTACAGCTGCCAATATGGTATCTCGTCATCTCAAATCCCCTGCCGTGACGGCCACGGCGAGCTTTGCAGCATCTCAGAAGGTCTCGGAAATTGTCAAATCGGTCATCGATGACATTAGGGCCAACGGAGACAAGGCCGTGCGGACATATTCGGAGCGATTTGATAAGTGGACTCCAGACTCTTTCAAGTTGTCAGACGACCAGATCCAAGATGCCATATCGAAGGTCTCACCTCAGACTATCAAGGATATTAAGGAGGCTCAACAGAATGTGCGGACTTTTGCTCAAGCCCAACGTGAGAGTATTAAGGATATCGAGATCGAAATTCAACCGGGTGTCTTCTTGGGTCACCGGAATAACCCAATCAACACTGCTGGAGCGTAAGTAGTCCAACATTATATGAGGCCTGTCCGGAGGCACATTTGGCTGAGATCCTTGATAGATATATACCGGGTGGGCGGTATCCCCTGCTTGCATCAGCTCATATGACAATTCTCACGGCAAAGGTCGCTGGCGTCAAGCATGTTATTGCATGTACGCCTCCTATCAACGGAGAGATCCCGAATGCAACCGTGGCTGCTGCACACTTCGCCGGAGCCGACGAGATCTTTATTCTTGGGGGCACGCAAGCGGTCGCCGCTATGTCTATTGGCACGGAAACTATAAAGAAGGTCGAATTCCTTGCAGGTCCTGGCAACGCCTTCGTAGCAGAAGCGAAACGCCAGCTATTCGGAGAGATCGGCATCGATCTCCTGGCTGGACCTACGGAGATTCTTATTGTCGCAGACGAGCAGGCAGATCCATTCACGCTGGCGACCGATCTACTGTCGCAGGCCGAGCATGGGCCAGACTCACCTGCGGTTCTTATCACAAACTCCGAGAAGGTAGGGCAGGAGACGCTGAGGTTTATCGAGGAGCAGCTGAAGAGTTTGTCTACCGCGCCGGTGGCGGGCACGTCATGGCGAGATTTTGGCGAGGTGATTGTGGCCGACGACATGGATGAGGCGTACCGTCTTGCGGATGACTTTGCGAGCGAGCATGTCCAGATCCTTACGAAGAATCCTCGAGAAGCGCTTGACAAGATGACGAATTATGGCGCCTTGTTTTTGGGAGAGAAGACCTGTGTGTCATATGGTGACAAGGTAACGCCCAATCTTCGACCCGTAGAAAATTGTTGCTGAACATTGCAGTGTATTGGAACAAATCACGTCTTGCCGACTCGGAAAGCCGGACGGTACACCGGAGGCCTTTGGGTGGGTAAGTACCTCAAAACGCAGACATACCAAGAGGTTGTCTCGGAGAAGGCCAGTGGCGAACTTGGGAGACTTTGTGGGCGATGTTCCAGAGCGGAGAACTTCGAAGGTCATGCCCGGTCCGGAGACTTGCGGAGCTGGAAGTATCTACATGACGGACACGGATGGATTGAAAAGGCGAAAGCCTAATTGTGTCGATACTGTATAGAACTATGAAAATGTGAATTCGGCTTAGTAATTCGACTGCAGACTCTGCAGACTGTAGAATGATGCTTGATTGTAGGCTGAGACTGTGTAGCACACTTCTGCTCGAATGTTCCGCCGTCCTCCGGCTCCAAACATAGGTTCTTGAATGGCCTCGGCGAGCTCGCCGAACTGAATGCATGTGCCGCAATGCAGGACATAAGAATAATTTCCTCTCCGTCGGGACAACTATCTCGTATGTCTAGATCCAACGAGATGCTTTACAGAAATAGCTGGGTGTGAGTGGCTTAGCAATCGTCACATTTCCCTATGGTGAACTATAAATTTCTCGTCGTTCACTGACGTGCTGCCGTCGGCTGCATGATTGCGCCAGCTTCCATACAACAAAGACATCACCATATTTAGAAGAATGAAAATGATATAATGATGGGGAAAAAGAAAAAATTCATGAGCTAATATTTCAATTGATCATAATAATACATGGGCATTAAGATTCAGTGACCTTAACATTCAGGTTAACAGACTACATCAAGCCATCTTCGACCGGTAGAAATGGCTTTCAGACTTATCAAAACTCCGCACTTCGAAACCTATGACCGTATCTCTCCGGCCAAGCTCCGCGAAGAGCTAAAGGGCAAGTCCGTATTAATCACCGGTTCGGGCTACGGAATCGGAGCGGCAATCGCTCGGTCCTTCGCTGAGGCGGGTGTCGACAATATCCACATTTCAGGCCGAACAGAGAAGCCTCTCAAAGACACCGCTGAGGAGCTCGGAAAGGCTTTCCCGAACACTCATGTCGGCTACCATATCGTAGATATAGTATCCACTGACGATGTCAATAGGCTTTTCGAGGAAATCAAAGAGCCTGTAGATATTCTAGTCAACAATGCAGGCATGATGAACTCGGCTATGAATTTCATCGACATGAACATCAAGGCCTGGTGGCGCACTCTGGAAGTCAATGTTTTCGGAACAGCGCAAGTCATTCATACATATCTACGCCAGCGTCGCGATGCAGCCGCCAAAGCCAGCAATCCATTGCCCCAAGCCGTGGTGATTACCGTCAATTCTGGGTCGGCGCTGTACTGGCCGATCCCCAATCAGACGGGCTATGGACCATCAAAGGCTGCACTGGCCCGCCTCACGGAGCTTCTACCACTCGAATTTCCGGCCAGTGACGTACGATTCGTCTCGCTCCATCCTGGCTCCATCGCAACGGGCATGATAGAGAAGCAGGACCCGGTAGCCATCGGGCCCCTGTCAGATATCAAGTTGCCAGCTGACTTTGCGGTCTGGCTGACCAGCCGCGAGGCAGACTTCCTCGCGGGCCGTTTTGCGTGGGCAAATTGGGATGTAGATGAGCTAGTTGGGAAGAAGCAAGAGATCGCAGAAAAGGACTTGTTGAAGACGGACCTGAGGGAGGAAAGATTAGAGCGAGGGTTCGTACCAGGAGAAAGCCAGTTCAAGTGATGTGTTGCTGGAATGGTGTTCAGGGGTAAAAGGGGGCTCTAAGACGGTGGCGATGTAACAAGCCACTTTCTTTGAAATCTATCTTTATTAGTATGATCTAGCTTATTCTGTATTATTTCATCCTTCTCCCTGCCAATATCAACAACAACATTGCTGTGTCATGATATACCTTATAAATCGTCCGAATCTCCTCAATAAAAGGCTTGATTTGGTAAGCATAAGAGCGCGCGGCGCGTTGACGTTATGTGGAGGGTGAAGGATTTCCCGGAAGTGGGGTGGAGAGTGGGGAATTGCTTTGGGGAACAGCCACCAGGATGGTGTTCTCGACAGTGAGTTTCAACATATGTTATTGCAGAATAACGTGCACTATATAGCCTAGAATTCAGTGGGGACAGTGCCATCAGAGGCCATGGGTTAGGGAACGTTAAGGAACAATCGATAGCCATCCTGATGTCATCAAGATTCTTGGGGCTGCATCGTTCCTGCCCCGCCTCGATGAACGTGATTGCCCATCCCACTTACGGGCAGCCAGCCAGAGAATATCACCACCACTCATTCGACATGTTCACAGAATAAATTGTCTGCTGAGATTCAAAATCCAGGTTTCCAAATATAAGATCTTGGAATATCCACAAACAAAACATCACAACCACCACAGATCCGAAGTAAACAAGAGCAACACTCTGACAAGATGGCTATTAAGATCTTCTTGTAAGTCATCCCACTCTTGCATTAGATCTCACCCCGCATCAGGCTGAGCTGACCATCTGCATAGAACGGGTGCAACCGGTAAGCTCCCTCGTCTTGCCTAGGAAAGCTTATCATTTACTCACACGCACTACAGGATACATCGGGGGAGATGCTCTGTATGCCCTAAACAAGGCTCACCCCGAGTATGAGTACACCTTGCTCGTCCGAACTGAAGAGTCAGGGAAGCCCGTCGCCGAGGCATATCCCAAAGCCAAACTTGTCTACGGCACTCTAGACGATTCCGAAGTCATTGAGAAGGCCGCTTCTGAGGCAGACATTGTTGTTCGTACGTAGTCTAATAATGGATTCGAACTGCCAATTGAATTCATAAGCTCATTGGTCTTACAGACACGGCTGATGCTTCTGACAATGTCCCTGCTGCAAAGGCCATTGCTCGAGGCCTCGCCAAAGGCCACGATGCTAACAAACCTGGCTACTGGATTCACATCTGTGGAACAGGTATTCTGCAATGGGTAAGTATCTCCCCTCTAGCTATGATATCTTAGTCACGGGTCTAACAAACCTCAGTACGACGAGACCGAGAAGCGCTATGGTCAAGCGCCGCTTCCGGAGCAGAAGTACGACGATATCAAAGACATTGAGAGGATCATTACACTTCCAGACCAGGCGTATCACCGAGACGTCGACAAGCTAGTGCTGGCCGCCAACGACGCCGGTGGTATCAGGACCACCATCGTGGGCCCACCCACCATCTACGGACCAGGCCGCGGTCCAGTCAACCAGCGTTCTAAGCAGGTGTACCACATGACCAAGTTCCTGATGCAGAATGGCTACGCGCCGGTCGTTCCGCCGGGCGAAGTCGAGTGGGACAACGTGCATATTGACGACCTGAGCGACCTCCTGGTGACCCTTGTAGAGGCGACGCAAGATCCCAAGTTTAAGGATGATCCGGAGATTTTCGGCACCCACGGCTACTTCTTCGCTGAGAATGGTGTGCACAAGTGGAAGGATGTGGCACAATGGATTGCCGACGAGGCTGTCAAGCAAGGCTTCATGGCGGAGGCGAAGATCGAGTATATCCCGTATGAGAAGATTGAAAATTCGTCTTGGGGGACAAATTCGAAGAGCGTAGCCCAGCGCGCCAGGAAGTATTTTGGATGGAATCCCAAGGGAAAGAGCCTGAAGGACTCCATCCCTGAGATCGTTGAGTCGGAGGCCAAGCTCCTGGGGATTGAGCCGCAGAGAAAGGTTTAAAAACCATGCCATACCGCACTGAAATCAGAGTGATACTCCATAGGGAGTTATTAAATGCAAACCAATAGCTATTTTAAGGCATGTATGCTAACCAATCTCTATGCCATGCTTACCCGTGTGCCTATTTTCAACGCCGTTCGTGCCTCTGGTGTTTCTCATATGCTCACTGATCAATACTGATATACAGCTTGATCTCGACCTCATTGCTCCACCCACTGCTCAAATTCAAATCTTTCCATGCCTTTTCAACATTTACCTCTAGAACGTACTTGCTGGCCTTGCTCACCGACACAGTATCGGGCGGAATCGCTTGCCCTTGGATGGTAGCCAAGAATTCATTGTCGATACTCATCTTTGGCAGCGATGAGATGTAAACCCCTAGAACCCCCAGTGCCTTCACCCTCGTGTCCAAAAATACCCTTCCATTCTCGAGTAGAATTGCCTGGTTTGACGTGATTGCTGCAGAACCTGTCATCTTGCCAACCAGGCCGAGATTGGCGATGCTAACCAAGCCCAGCTCTTCACTGTGGAACGGCATGACGGGGTAGGCAGTGAAAACTTCCCATCCTCCGACAGGCAGGGACACGGTGAGTGATGCTGCTGGCGAATCCGGCCGGACGGGCTCTGTCACAGCGCCGGTGGTATGGGCTCGCACGATGTATTGTGCTGAGGGGATGACGCCCGAGAGACGGGATATGGGGATAATCTCGAGCAGTGGGCGGGTTGAGATGTTGAAGACACCGAGAATCGGCGTGCCCGTGACCGCAGCGCCTGGGTCCTTCATTAGCAGAACAATGAATATCGGGATCTCCTAGACAAGACTTACCGTGATAGCTTGCAACCTTAAGCAACGAGTCATCGTGATAGCCCACATACTGGTCGAGACTTCGACCGAGAACACTTGGGCGGAAGATGACTGTCTTGCCACGCGGTGTGATACCCGTCATTTGGTTAATCAGATCGACGTTGTGATGGCCTGGCACGTCCGTGATATAGACTGGCCCGCCGCTGACGCAACGAGCAGCTGCGTGGAAACCGGAGTAGTCGTGCACGGTCTGGAACATGTCCCAGTCGGGCAGGACGTTGAGATGCTGCGTGAACAGGGCGTTGTGAGCATTCGCCCAAATATGCCAGGGGTGTGACTCTGGAATTTCCGGGAAGAAATCATCTGAATTGCGGGAGAGGATGACGGGCTTGTTGCGAGGGAGTTGTGCGTGGAAGAGGTTCTGGGGCGTTTGTGACATGCAAGAGATCGCTTTAATGCTGAAGTGTCGTAGACTTGACAACGTCCACGCATCGAAATATTCTGTCATGAGCTCACGCCGTGTTTTGGCGGATACCCAAGTGTCCGGCATGAACTGAGCATCAGTCTTGACACCATCTACGCCGCAAGATGACAGGAAGCGATAGAAGTCGTCGTAGAATTTGAAGACGTCTTCCTTCGCAACTACTGTCATCTTGCCTCCGAGGGGAAGGTACCGCCGCACAGCATCCTCACGGACAACTTCGACAGTCTTGTATGTCTTAGCAAGCTTGCCATCAGGAGCTAGACCCGCCCAGTAGCCCAGCAGCGCATGCCATACAGCAATGTGCTGAATTTGTGGGTGCTTCTCTCGTATTTGGGATATTGTGTGCTTGAGACCCTTTGGAAACGTCTTTGGTTCCGCCTCGAAATCATTCCAGCCATGTTGGAATTGCCCAGGTCCACGGTAATCGATATTCTGCCAGTTGTCATCGATGATCAGACTGGTAATGCGAATGTTGCTTTTCTCTAGTGTGTCGACAGCCTCGAACACCTTCTCGTCGGTGAGACGTTGCCCAAGAGCATTCCAAGTGCAGAAACCAAGGCCGTCATACCAATTTTCCATCCATTCAGCCTTTACTCCATCTTGGAGAGCCTTCATCTCCGCTTCATACTCCCCAGTCGTCGTCTTATCCGCGACTACGAGATTCCTTGCGTGGTACATCACTGCGGCATTCGCACTTTCGAAATCATGTCCGACGGCAGCGATGACTGTAGCAACACCGAGCTTGTCTTGATCATTTCGGATGTGCAACATGACATGACCGGAGTCACTGCTGCGAAAGAGGGACATTACATCATTGATGCCACTGACGGCGAGGAGAACAAGGTGTTGGCCGGCCGCATTGAGAAAAGAGCAGAGAACGGCATCCTTATCGAGCTCAAATTTGGACTGACCATGCCTGGGAGCAAGCCAGGGCGACCAAATACGGACAAGAGAGAACCATCTGAGGTAACTTCCCCAAGGCACACCGAGCTTGATGTCGGCATAGGCGGAGTTGTCTCCGTCAGCAGCAGGCACTGCTCCTTCAATGACCCACAGTCTTGTATTGGGACATTGACTCATTGCTGGCTTCACTCTTAGGTTGGCGTCCAGATCCGTCAAGATGCTCCCAAAGTCTTCAGAAATGGCTTCGGTGGTTGTTCGACTGTTGATGACGATGGTGCCATCACCCATGCCAAGTTCGTCCCGGATCCATTTCCACGGCTCTTCAGGGCCAGCCCGGAATTTCACGGTGAACGTCAAAGATGATATAACTGGAACTTGAACACCAAAGTACAGACGGATAAGCGAGCTATCGACCACTTGAAGAGAAGATGGCACTTTGTCTGTTGGGGAAAGAAGAGTTTCTGTCCATTCACTGCTATCGTTCTTCGATGAGTGCCACAGCGCTACTTGCCATGGTTCTTTGGAACGACTCTCATCAGTCTCGAGGACCGCAACGAAGTTGACTGCTCCATCCCGAAGCTGGGTAACCTGACCCAGCGGTGGGTACGTCGAAACAGATGCCCCCATGTTGACACCTGCTGGAGCAGGCTTCTGCTTGGGGACGTAATACACGAACTCGAAGTCTTCTTTCTCGGAACTCATAGTGGACGCATACAAATTTGATTTGTCTAAACTTGTTTCAAAACACACAATCTACCCTCTTAGGGCAGAAACAATGAGCTGAGCTACCTACCTTAGGTATCTCACCTCTTTAAGCATGAGTTCCCCTCGTTGTCGGGCCGTTGGTCCGCCTGTAAGAGGATGGGGCATGACCTTCCACGTGATCGCTGAGTTGTCAATCCTCCACCTATCACAGCGCTCCTAATTCTCGGGAAAAATAGGACTAAGCAGAATTGGTGCCTTGCAGTTCAGGCAGATCCCTTGGAGCAGTTTTCGAAGCTTGTAGCCGAGACGTCGAAAGATTTCCTGACAAACCGCTCAATCCATCCATCCTCCCCCATCTCACCCCCAATGGCGTCCCGGAGACTCGCTTTGAACCTCACAAAAGGCCTGCGAGGCCGGACGGCCTTCTCTCCCGCACCCCTGCGGAGGAGCTTCGCGACGCCCGTGTCGGGCCAGGTCAAGACTCAGACCACAACACTCAAGAATGGACTGACCGTGAGCTCCCGTCCCCGAACCCGCGCAACACCAATTGAGCTCGAGCACTTTGATCTGACCGAGATTTCCTCCTCTAGGTCGCTACCCAGTATTCTCCCTATGCGCAGACGTCGACGGTGGGCATGTGGATCGATGCCGGCTCGCGAGCCGAGACCGATGAAACCAATGGCACCGCACATTTCCTCGAGCATCTGGCATTCAAGGTATTTGGCATACGAGGCAAACCTATCGTATATGGCATTAACAAATATGGAAGGGAACAAGCAAGCGAACTCAGCAGCAGCTGGAGCTCGAGATCGAGAACATGGGTGCTCACCTGAACGCCTACACCTCGGTTCGTGATCCTTTTTTTCTCACACCTTGATCAGGGAGCTGACTGTATATCATAGCGCGAGAACACTGTTTACTTCGCCAAGGCACTCAACGAGGATGTTCCCCAGTGCGTCGACATCATCCAAGACATTCTCCAGAACTCCAAGCTCGAGGAGTCTGCCATCGAGCGCGAGCGCGACGTCATTCTCCGGGAGTCCGAGGAGGTTGAGAAGCAGCTTGAGGAGGTTGTCTTCGACCACCTTCATGCCACCGCATACCAGCACCAGCCTCTGGGCCGCACAATCCTTGGCCCCCGCGAGAATATCCGGGATATCACAAGGACCGAGCTTTCCAGCTACATCAAGAACAACTACACTGCAGACCGCATGGTTCTGGTCGGTGCCGGCGGTGTTCCCCATGACAAGCTGGTTGAGCTTGCCGACAAGTACTTCGAGAAGCTCCCCTCCAAGAGTCCCGAGACCAGTGCCTACCTCCTGTCCAAGAAGAAGCCCGACTTCATTGGCTCCGATATCCGGGTACGCGACGACACCATCCCCACTGCCAACATCGCCATTGCCGTTGAGGGTGTCAGCTGGAACGACCCCGACTACTTCACTGCTCTGGTTACACAGGCCATTGTTGGCAACTACGATAAGGCGATGGGCAATGCTCCTCACCAAGGCAGCAAGCTCAGCGGTTTCGTTCACAAGAACCACCTCGCTAACAGCTTCATGAGCTTCTCAACAAGCTACAGCGATACCGGGTAAGTTCAAGTCGCATGTGCGATACACCTGTCTTAATATACTAACAGTGACAAAGTCTCTGGGGCATCTATCTCGTTACCGATAATTTGACTCGCGTCGATGATCTTGTTCACTTCACTCTCCGAGAATGGTCCCGTCTATCACAGAGCGTCAGCGAGGCTGAGGTTGAGCGAGCCAAGGCCCAGCTCAAGGCTTCCATCCTACTGTCTCTCGATGGCACTACCGCTGTCGCCGAGGATATCGGCCGCCAAATCGTCACCACTGGCCGACGGATGAGCCCCGGCGAGATCGAGCGTGTCATTGACGCGATCACCGAGAAGGATGTTATGGAATTTGCCAACAAGAAGCTCTGGGATCAGGACGTTGCTGTGTCGGCCGTTGGCAGCATCGAGGGCTTGTTCGACTACGCGAGAATTAGGAACGATATGAGCCGAAACTTTTAAAAAAGCGGACACCTTTGTGGGGAACTCAGTGTATAATAGCTGCGGACGCCGGCCGAGTGTACTGTAGTGGTTGGTTTGGGGTAGACATAGAGCAATCGACTGGTAATTGCAACCAGTTCTTCCCTCTGTTGAATTAGATGACCTTCAACTTTTTCTCCAGGTACTCGTGAAATCTGACTGATGCTCTTATACACCTGCTTTGGAGCTTCCATCTATACACATCTAGGCAGGGCATTAATTCATCCACTCGAGTATTCACATTGCTGCTACGCTACGAGTATAAATATGTACATTTCGAAGTCAAGAAAGACAAGGACCAGGCTTTTCAGACTCCCACTCTCCTAAGCTCTAGTACTTCGCATTGATGTCTGCAACGTGGTTTGTTACCAGGCAAGTCCAGTCACTGCTGTTGTAATAGATCGTGTTTCCATCGTTAGATGTCTGCCCCGAGCTGAGCGTGGTCCCCAGCTGCCAGAAGAGGTCCGCTGCGATGCCGGGCGTGGCCAATGCAGTGTCCTGCCATGGAGACTCGACTGTACAGTGATCGGAGGTAACACCATCTGTATCTGATTAACTCCCTGACATGACATAATACACACGTTACGATGAACACCATTGATGACTTACATTCTTCGAAGAGACACGGCTTGTTCTGCTTGACGCACTCGGCGCCATGGTTTTGTATCCAGGCATTTCCCCAGTCGTTGGTCGTGCCCCCTTTCGAGAACATGTTAGATTACTTTTGTGTGAAGGCCTGCATAAGACGTGGGAAGAGAATAGAATGACTTACAGCTGGAGGGATACAAGTGGAACGTGCCAAAGTCAAGCGTCGAGATGCCCAGATTCTTCACCCAGTCGACGCCCTCCGAGTAACCATACGGATAACTGCCGTCGCCCGGCATGCCGAAGCCCTCATCGCCCAGCGTCACCATGTGGTTGGCGTCGAGGCTCTTGATGTATGCAGAGACGGACGTCGCCCACGTGTAGATGACGTCGGTGCTACAGCCCTGGCAGCGCGGCTCGTTGGCCAGCTCCCACGCGAACACGGCGCTGCTGCTCTTGTAGCGGCTGACCACGGCCTGGATGTATTTCTTGTACTGCGTCTGCGCTGCCGTGTTGGTGTACCACGTCGTGTGGTTGCCGCCGAAGGCGTTGACGTATGCGTTGATACCGCCGTAGTCGTCCCAGTTGTTGACGAAGTTGATGATCAGCTTGATGCCCGCGCGCTCGGCTGACGAGACCACCTTGTCCAGCCGCTGGAGACCGTCGGCACCCGTGTTGATGGTGCTGCCGGAGGCGGACAGGAGCTGGTAGTACACGGTTCCGGAGGAGGGGACAGAATTAACGTCATTGAAACCCCAGACACGCAGTATCTTCAGTCCTGACTGCGCCAGCTGGTCCATCACCAGGTCAACATCGGCGTCGTTTGTCAGGAAGCCGATCCAGTAGCTGTTGGTGCCAGCATAGTACTTGGTCACTCCATCAATGTTGAACAGCGTGCCGTCTGGCTTGGCGAAGCCAGTGGATACGGGTCCGGAGGTGCTGCTTGTCTTGGACGACGTGCTGCTGGCCTTGGAGGATGTGCTACTAGCCTTGGACGTGCTCGTTGATGTTCGGACAGATGTAGTCAGGGTCGAACGAGACGTCGACGTCGACGATGCCTTGGTACTGCTGGCAACGCAATCGCCAGAGAGACATTGCGAATACCAGTCGTTCTGATACTTGCAGCAGGCTCCAGAGACACATGAAGTCGGGCCAGTCCATCCTATGCCGCCGCATTGTCCGTACAACGATTGCTGGGCCGAGACGGCACCGGCCAAGTAGAGAATGCCGGCGATGGTTGCTTTCATCTTCACATAAGATAGATCCTGTGAGGCTGTTGACAGAATGAGAGAAGAGACCTTACCTGGACTCACCTTATAGCTCAAGCATCATATGAAATTGTATATATATTTCGGACACTGATCTACTTAGATCAAGCATCTGATTTGGATCAGGCATGGCATTGCGACAACCCGTCGTATTCGTGGGTCGAGGGCGGAACGCTGGAAAGCGGACGAGCTTGCTCCTTGACGCCAGCGACTTGACCTCATCAACATGGAAAGTCCATCAATAGCAGGCCATGTTGCACTGCAAGCTCAAATGTCTCCACCTCAAAACCTACGAGCAGCCAGCTCTTTCTAGAAAGGCGCCCGGTGAACCGCTGCGAGCAGCCGTTCTCCGCAGGCCATGCCAGGCACAAAGTTCTGGGTTGGGCGGGCCGAGACTCATCTCCCCTGTATGCTTAATTTGGGGAAGTTGGAGACGACATCGCTGAACCTTGGTACTGGGTTCGGCTTTGGGAGGTTGTGAGTAGCGCTCTAGATTGAACTGTGACAACGTTTCGGCTTTTCAGATACTAGGTGTAATGTTCGTGTCGTTGTAAGTCAGTTGCTATCACCTTGATGAAAATTCAAATTCATCTTTAAAGAGTCCATCATAGAGAGACGAATGATCTGAGATGCACATCAAGGTACAAATTTGTTGAACCGGGTCGGTGGCAAGGCAAAGACAATTCATCTGAGGGAGTCGGAGGAGAGGTTTCCGCCATCCGTAAAGAGCCAAGGGTGCAGGGTTCTTCCCCGGAATCATGATATCACCAAATGACACAACTGAAGGCCTCAAAAAGCACAATCGTGGTGAGAGAGACAAATTCATCCATTTGTTCTGGGCCATACATTAGTCCGTTGCAAGATAGTTTTCATGTGCTCAATCTACATGAATATTCTGTTACTCTCACATTTCTTACTAATTAGCAACGAGATGGAATCTGAGCTCAGCGTCACTTAACAATTCAAGCACCGATTCGAGAATTGGTTGTAAACTTGAAGAGAAATGGGGACTATGAGCTAGTCAGAATCTCACACCTTTGCCGACCTTCATTCCAGAGGGTAAGGTCGTAAGATGATGATTCCAAAGACCACCCACCACGGGCTTGTTTCTCAAAATAAATGGACAGCGGCTGAACCAACCTTGGGTATATTCTCGCTACATCACTGAATCTACATGCACTTGGTAGCCAAAGTGCTGAAAAGCATAAGCAAATCCACACTTCTCATATCTACACTCTCCCAGCTCAAGACTTGTTCTCCACCGACTCAGCGTTCAGACCCCCAGCCGCCAGAGGCTCCACGCCTGTCGATCCGTCCGCGTGGATATACAGTGTCATGACCCTGGGGCCAGGGTAATTCCTAATCGCATGTGCAACCCACCACGCTCCAGTCAGAACGACAACTCCGACCAGGATGACGCTGTTGTAGTTCATAGCGTCGCTTGTAGTAGGGATGGCGAATGCTGGTCGGGCTTGTCAGTCTTCTATATCTTTCGCGACGAAGTAAGAGAGACTTACGGAAACAATAGAAGATATTGAAAAGCGAGATGAGCACAACAGCAGCAATGTTGACTGGTGTGCCGAACTTGCCCAGGTAGAAAGGGCCCCTGGGGAAGTGCCTCCGCTTGGTCAGGACATTTGCCATGAACGGGATGGCGTACGACACGGTCGTCAGGATGATGAAAGATCCTGTGAGATCCAGGAACGCGGTCGAGCTGCCCAGCGGAATGGCTCCGAGCCCGGTCGCAATGATCGCCACGAAGAGGGTCGCGGGGACGGGGCAGCTGAGGCGCTCGTCGACGATGCCGAAGAACTTGGAGAACGGCACGGCGTTGTCGCGGGCAAGCGCCCAGTAGATACGAGAGTTCTATAGTGACGTTAGAATTATCGCCCTTCTGTTCCGATTTGTTTTAACTGTCAAGTTCACTCACAGTCACAACGGTGCCGATGCAGCAGAGCAAGGTCGAGCACCAGATGATGAACAACAGCCCAAACTGTGCGCCGAGGTTCTGAGAACCATCAGATCTAACGGTCGCCTGGGCGTAAATGTTCGCCAGAGGATAAGTGTTGAGCCCGCTCTGCAGCACCTCAAGGTCCGTAATAGCGTAGCAGATCGTGATAGCGAAAAGGAAAGCATATAAGAAGCCCAACCCGATCTGGAGGCCAATTGCCTTGGGCAGGTCTTTTTTCGGGTGTGGCAGCTCTTCTGCCATGTGTGTAATGGCATCAGGAGTTCCTATCGTAAAGGAGCCATTGAGAACACCCAGCATGAAGGCGACACCACCCGAGTATCCCGTGAGGTTGTTCTCGCTGAAGGAGTTCCATACAAAGTGATTACTCGCGTGGTGTTTCGGCATCGCGGCAACGACGATGATGGTCACGATGCCGCCCACAATCACAAAGAACATGCCCGCCGTCTGCGTGTGTGGTATGACCCTGTTGACGAAGATGACCAGGGCGACCGATGCCCATAAGATCAGGAGATAGGCAATGTAGACGTGCCATGCGTGGAATACGTAGGTGTCCTGATGGTACACCAGATACAGATTTACGCTGATATTGGCGCCGATCTGAACCAGCGCTGCCAGGTCAAACATCCATCCGTAGAAGTTGATCCAACCTGTGAAGAATCCGAGTATTCGACCCCATTTGGGACCGCCTGCAATGGTGGCCCAATGATACACACCGCCGGCGGTCGGCACCGAGGATGAGAACTGTGAGCAGGATGGTCAGCCTGTCATCCACCGGAAGCATTGCCAACATTGTTCTCAATCACCTCAGCAAGCCCAAGGCCAATAAACGTGTAATAGAAAACGGCGACGATAAGCCCGAAGATAAGACCAGGGGGTCCACCGTTGGCTGCGTGATGTCACCGACATTAGCCATCGAAACTGGTCTATCTCGTTTCGAGTGTTTGTTCGTCTTACAGAGAGAAAGCGAGATTGAGGACCCCAGTGCAACCCAGGCGTTGTCCACGGTCAATGCAATGCCAGCCAGCCCGAGCAGGCTGTACTGTCGTCTCAGCTGGTCTTTGTACCCAGAGGCATTGACGACGACGCCTTCTTGAACCGCGGCGACAACCTCGTCCTCGGACTGCCCGCCCGCCTCAGGGCTGCCCTTTTCCAGGGCCGGGCCCTTCCGCTCCTCGCTCATGGTGTCGTCGTGGAGGGAATTGGGCTTTGTTCTGCGCCGTCCACGATTCCTTTGCGTAGATTTGCGTAGCTCCGCTCAGCCACTAACACGATCCGTCGCCTGCCAAGCTCCGGCAGTTGGCTTGTAAATCAGGGACGGGAAAGCTTATATCAATGGTCTGGCACAATTCTCAAGGAGCAAGATTGAATGAGCTACGAGAAAGACAACTCGTGGGACAGAGAAAAGAAAGCAGTGAGATCACGAGTCTCGATAACGAAAAAAGTGCGACAGTCCGAGCTCTTATTGCAGAAGCAGAGCTGGGACGAGCTCCCCCTACCTCATCTCGCCGTACCATACTTACATTCGCCTATCTCACCCTTGCGTGTGTGTTATCCAAGGGTTTCGCTGCAGAAACGTAAGGGGAGCTGATAAGCTCACAGCAGCTACAGTACCCAGCTATTTGCAGGCCCTTTCCCGTGTCCGCGATGCCCATCCTACGCCACAACTGCCGTGGAACGACTGGGGGTAGATAGTCGCGCAGCGTATCAGACAGCGCGCTCCAGGCCTGTGGGTAAGACGCCACGCCATGGGGCAGGGGATGCCTCCTTATCATTGAGCGCATGCTGCGATGAACCGTCGATGTCGTGGGTGTGGGGGAGCTCACCTGCATTGCTAAGGCATGGCTCGGGCTATGAGGAATATAAAGTCGTGCAGGTGGGCTAAGAGTGAGAGAGCTGGGGGTCTGGTTGGTTCCCAGCATCAAGCCGTGTAAGGCGTCCTGTGCGAAGCTGGCAATGCTGCCAATGTTGCCTCGAATGGTTTCAAGCTCCAGAGAAAAAAGGCGCCACAGCTTTATCGGAACTGCTGACCCCAAGCCGATGTTTGATAGGCCTTCCAACGGTTATGCAATGTGTTGCTGTAAAAGAAAGACGATCCTGGGAAGCACAGGCACCTCACGTTTCTGTCTACCATGCAAGCCATGCAAGCAATCGCTCTTCAGCTGTGGAGCTTCGGCAGGTCCCTATCGCTGCTCTTGGAAAACGTGCCTTGATCAGCAAGAAACCCCTCCTGCAATGTGACGCCTGTTGCTCCTCGATCGTTTCGGCTGAAAGCAACCGATAATAGATCGATGATGCTCTGATTGATGATATTCCCGGCGCTGGTGCAACGCGAGCGTTCTTCTGTGTGAGTCTAGAGAAAGACCGGTAAGCATCAGTCATCATCAATCCGGCTGAGCTGCCAAGATAGGAATAATATTCCAGGACACCAGGAAGCAATCAATGGCCGATGAGAACTTTTAATCTCGTTAGACAAACGGGAACCATCAGCCATCTCATTGGTGCGATGGGGGCAGCGGCTGAAATATCCTGTCGCTTGTGTGAAATTCTGTGCGCCATATTCGACTTTATCAGCATGAGGTACCTCATGCTGTGTAAGTTAAGTATCACCTATTAATTTCAATGCCCTGGTAGCAGCGTATTTGGTAGCCGCTTTGTGAATGTTGTTTACACAGGCAGACCGTACCGAGAGTTCGGGTCGGTTGCAAAACTGCAAGATGGCGGCCGCACAACCGAGATCTGGATATGCACAGCCAGGGGGTCGTTCCATTGCGGCTCCAGACCTTACTTGGACCTTCCATTCATATTAATGTCTCTCCGTCTACGACTTCTATTCGGCTAGGTCTCGTGTAGCCTTTGTTGAGTAATCAGGTTTAGGATACGATGCTACGACCGAGCATGGTACGCAGTGTTGATCACATCCCCTGTGCTCCTTGTGGTGACTCAGCAACCAGCAGATACGCGATACAAATCGGTCGATGGGCTGTAAATGGTCCCACCGATGAATGGCATGGCTTGTTGAAACAGCCGCCGCATGAGCCCGGTCTATCAAGTCTGTGGTATCCTTACAAAAAGCACAATCCGCCGCCGTCCTTAACCTATTGCGCTCTGGACGCAAATGCACTCTATCACATGGCCGCCAGGATCTGAAGAGACATGCTGTTGTCGATGTCAATGCCGATCATCATCATGCCTTGACCGGGTCATCCTCTTTACCCCATCTCGAGGTCTCATCGCCATCCTTCCAGTCCTTCTCGACATATCCGAGCTGCCGCTTGACATTCTCAACGGTGGCCTTGTCACCCGTGTTCTTGCCAATGTTGTCACTATATCTCGTTAGCTGTCGAACTATCATGGTGTAACATGTTGGATTTAGAGGAGAACTAGACTCACCTGATCTTCACCGCAGGCTTATCGGCAGCTGAGCTGAGTTTGATCACAATATTTAGCGGCACGGATTTCTTGCCCGTTGCCGTATTGACAAAGTCGTTTGTCAGGAAGGTCCCGATACCAAAGGTCGGCTGGAACCCGGCCTCCTCTGAGACCTGCTTGTACTCCAAACAGCGCTCGATGTTGAGCGAGTCGGAGAAGACAATGACCTTCTTCTCCTTGATCCCTTGGCTGTCGTAGAACTTGCGCATTGTCTTGACGAATTCCTTTGGGTCGCCCGAGTCCTGGCGAACACCCGTGAAGACCTGCGCGTACGTCTTGGCGTTCTGCTTTGCCCCTGAGTCGAGGGCGTCTTCCGACGCAGATGTGAATGTGTCCGCGATGGACGGCTTGCGGTCCCTGATGGGGGTCGCAGCTGCGTCAGGAAGGTGCTGTATCGGCTTGCTGAAGGCCTTCAGGAACTCGGGCGTGCCGAAAGTGTCCGTGAGCGCGATTCCGAGGACGCCCTCGCCGAACGCACCGATCCAGTGACGCAGCGCCTCCTCCGTCGCGTTCGGGTAATCGTTCTTGATTGCGGCGATGCCCATGAACCACTCGTGCGCGACCGTGCCGATGGGCGGGATGTTGAACCGCATGGCCAGGTGGACGTTGCTCGTGCCGGAAACCTTGCCCTTGAAGCCCTTCTTCTGGGCGTCCTTGCTCGCCTTGATCAGACCCCTGAACACAAGCGCCTGCGTGTGGTAGTCCCTCCGGCGCCGGCTGCCAAACTCGGAGACAATGCAGCCGCCCTCGAGTAGCGTCATGCCCTTCTCGTATGCCTTCTCCTCCTGCCCCTCGTACGTCCAGTCCTTGTCCATGAACTTGAAGTATGCCTCCGACGTCAGGGCCAGGATGGGGATCTCGTAGAGGATCGTGTCCACCCATGTTCCCTTGATCTGGATGTCAACATCGCCAATGTCGTTGTCTGCGCCGGTGTCCTCTCCGATGGGCAGGAAGTTGACTATGACTTGGTCGCGTGGGCTCAGGCGGAACTCGGACAGGAACTCAAGGTAGGCGGGGTTTAGGTACGGGCAGTGCTCTTTGAGGAATTGAAGCTCCTCAGTAAGGAGGGAGATATTTCCAAGCTCTAGAGAGCAAGTCAGCTGTGAGTGCTTTGAACATGTGCACGCAGTAGGATTTGCGCGCGCGCGTGGGGGGATTGGGTTGCTTACTGGTGATCTGCTCCGCCAACCACCTGTGGGCTGCTCGAGACAGCTTCTTCTCGGGCGTGCGGTTTGTGTAGGCGTATGTGACATGGACGTTTCGGAAGTACTTGAAGACGGCGCATTGCATCGTCAGCTTGTACAAGTCGGTGTCGAGGAAGGAGATGACGCCCTCCGGGTAGGGCGACGAGCTGTTGAAGTCCATTGCAGCGGCTCGGGAAACAGCGCTTCTTCTCGCAAACGGGAGGAGTGAGGGGAAAGCGATCGGACTGAAGAGGAAGAAGCGGATTGCTATAAGCAAAGCGGTTATAAAAGAAAGAAAGAGTGAATGTCGCACCCGAGCTGTCGCAGAAAGCGATCAAAGGATTGGATGACGTGGACAGGAGCTGGGGATGAGATAGTCACGTAGTAGTAGAGGCACTGTAGGTACTAGGTAGGTAGGATAACCACCACCAGCTACCAGTTTAGGCCGTTCTTCACCTTGCTCTCTGTTCACATGCAACTGTTCTCACAATTGCTCAATTGAGAACAAGAACAGAACAGAACAGAGCACAACTTGAAGTAGGTTGGAAGACACGAGGAATTACAAAAACAAAGATATAAATCTTAAAGCCGAAGGTTGAGCCGAGCTACCCTATGAATCAGACAGGTGAGAAGATGTTTCACTCGACTTCCGAAGACGGCCAGAGGCGCAAAGCCACGGCGAGTCAACTGAAGCAAAGACTCAGCGGGTGAGCACAGGATGAGGGGCAGTATCAGGTAATAGGAGGGGCAGTAAAACCACCCAGAAGGGGCTCTAATTGGCTCGGTTCCAGCATTTACAGGGGACCAGCGTGGGGTTCTTCAGATGCGGTAGAGGCCTGGAAGCACGGACCCCACCTTATTTTTCCGAGCCTGCCTGCATAGGCAAAGACTGCTAGCAGCATAACGTTACCGCTTTGGCAGTAAAAAAAGTTTTTGGATTCTGCCGTGTGCATTCAGATAGGCCTCTTTTTATTAGCAGCCAAGCGCATCTTCAAAGCGCTCAGGTTCGAGAGACACCACGCCCGGAAACCTTCCGGAAGTGCTTCTCCTTTCTCTCAGAACCACGCGTCTGTCAATTCACCGACACGCAATCATTTTTTACCAAGAGATCACGGTCTGCGCAAGGAGAAGGCGCCCGTCTCTCGCTCGCAATGGATATCCATCGGTGTCGATTCGTTCCCTACCCGGCGTCGCCCATCAATGCCCTCGCATTCTCCCACCCGTCGCTAAAGAAGAATTCTTGGAGCCAGCCGGTGCGCTTGGCGGTCGGTCGAGCGAATGGCGATATTGAGATCTGGAATCCTCAGAAGGGGGACTGGTTCCAAGAGACCATCATCCGTGGCGCCAGAGACCGGAGCGTTGACAGTCTGGTGTGGGTCACTGAGGAGGATGAGCTGATGGAAGATGGCAAGAAGATCCGCGGCACCTCGAGACTCTTCAGCATCGGCTACTCTAATACGGTCACCGAGTGGGACTTGGAGAAGGGCAAGGCCAAGAGACATGCAAGCGGTCAGCATGGAGATATCTGGTGCTTGGGTGTGCAGCCGCTCCCGCCCAAGGACCAGACCAACGGTGCTGTCTCAGGCCGTCCTGTTAGAAGGCTGGTCGCAGGCACTGTTGATGGCAGCCTTGCTCTGTATTCCATCGAGGAGGACGACCTTCGACTACAAAGAGTCTTGGTGAAGACGCCGTCAAAGAAAGTCAAGATGGTCAGCATTGCGTTCCAATCGCGCCAAGTCGCCATTGTTGGCTGCTCCGATAGCTCCATTCGAGTCTACGACCTACGGAATGGATCTTTGATTCGTAAGATGACTCTGGGATCAGACCTCACGGGCGGCTCGAAGGAGATCATCGTCTGGTCTGTCAAGTGCTTGAAAAATGGCGATATTGTCTCAGGAGACTCGATCGGGCAGATTATTATCTGGGATGGCAAGACATACACTCAAGCGCAGAGAATACAAGGTCACAAGCAAGACGTCCTCAGTCTGGCCGTGAGTACGGATGGCTCATCTATCGTCAGCGGCGGTATGGATCGTAGGACGGTGTTGTACAGACCCATAGCTTCCAACTCCTCGAGATGGGGCAAGGTCTGGCATAGACGATATCATAATCACGATGTCAAGGCCATGGCTTCTTTTGAGAGTAAAGATATGAGTGTTGTTGTCTCCGGAGGTCGGTATACCCATTTCTTTTCTGTTGAAGCTCATGACTAATCTTCTTTCACAGGCCCTGATGCTACACCTGTTGTGACTCCTTTACGGAAATCAGGTCAGGAAAACCACCGAACACTATCTCATCTGCCACAATCCCTTCCATTACAGAGTGCTTCCAGAGCTCGACTCATCGCCAGCTGGTGGGAGCGAGAGGTCCACATCTGGAGCCTACAAAAACCGGTTGGGGATTTACTGGATGCTGCTGATGTCGAGGACGATATGGCCAAGAATCGCAAGCTGTTAGGACGGATTTTGATCAAGGGAGACTCAAACATCAACTCAGCTACGATTAGCAGAGATGGGACATTGCTTTTTGTCTCAACCAACTTAGATGTGAAAGCATTTCACTTGACTTTGGACAACTCAAAATTAAAGGAGGAAATAAGAATACGCAAGATCGATGTGCCATCATCGCTCAGCCAAGGGGGAGGGAGTTCCGTCCTGCTGTCTCCTGATTCCCACTGGCTCGCAATTATTCAAGATGGGACAAGAGTTCTCATTGCAAAGATCATCCGACATGAGGATTCGGAGGAATCACACATCACCCTACACCCTCGGTCTTCAAAGTTGGACCGGCTGAAGCGCAAGATACCCAAAAATATTCTTCTTGGCGGGCTACGAAGTTACGACAGGAGGATTACGCATGTTGCCTTTTCGGCGGACAGTAAGATGCTAGCTACTGCAGATCTGGCCGGCTATATTGATACCTGGGTCCTTCGCGATCCTCACTTGCAGAACGGCAGCATTGCGGAGGTGGAAGATGACGCGTCGTCGTCTTCATCGTCTTCGGATGAAGGGTCAGACGACGAGACGGGCATGGTCGAGGCTGGTCCGCGATGGGTGCGCAACCCGAAAGCACGGCTCATACCGAAACTACCTGCCAGCCCAGTCGTTCTATCGTTTTCTGACGACGTGCCGGGGAAGTCAGGCGATGGTCTGACATCTCGGGATGATTACACTCTACTTGCGATTACAGTTGGCACCCGCCTTCTCCTCTTCCATCCTTTAAGCGGCTCATTGACAGATTGGGCGCGCAAGAACCCCCATTCCTCTTTGCCGGAAGAGGTCCGAAAGATGCTAGACCTGCCCAAGGGCGTGCTATGGCAAGGCTCGAGACTGTGGCTCTACGGAGTCTCGTATGTCTTCATGCTTGACCTTTCGCAAAACCTCTCGCCGGAGGAGTCCACTGCTCTCGTCCCTAGTGATCAGAAAAATGGCACCAAGCGCAAGCGAGGAACTGACTCGGGCGCCGGCGGTAGAATCCGTCAATCTGAGGCATTATATCCCCATCAGCTGCGCAAGGCAGTGATGGATGGGGACAAGAAGGACCAATGGGTGGATATCGAAATGACAGACGCGGAGGAAGATGGAGCCCTGAGCGGTGACCAGGACGAAGAGGAAGAGGAAGAAGACGAAGACGAGACCGAGGGCGGCGAGCTACAGCTGCTGCGTAACGGGCAGCAGGGGGTCGACACAGGCGACAAGTCAAAGGCAGGCCAGAGCAGAAAGTGGTGGCATACGTATAAGTTCCGGCCGATACTTGGCATAGTTCCGCTCGAGAGCAGCCATGTCGAGGAGACCACCAGCGATGGGGCCCACGAGAAAGCAGCCAACGGCGATGTGCCGCCTGCATTAGAAGTTGCCCTTGTGGAGCGGCCGATCTGGGACGTGGACCTGCCGCCACGATACTTTGGGGTGGACGAGTACGAGAGATAGACAGGCAGGACTGAATTCTCACATCTTCTGCTGCACCACGAGCGGTGTGTGCAATTCGGCTTGGTAATAGACTAGGCGAAGAAGCTTACGACGATGCCAGTGGCAATACGGGCCGTGTCTCTCTTACCTTTGTGCGAGAAAGTGACTGACTGACTACCTACCCCCCTGATGCTTACGATTACTCAGTTATCTGTTCCTATATTGGCAGCTGACTGTATGAGATTTCCAGATGAACGTTTGCGGAGACCCATGTGCAGGTGAAAATCTCTTCCTACGGCCCAACGCGCTCTGCATGAGGTACGTGAGCATTCTGTGGTGCATCGTGGACTGCTCCACTGAGATTGTCTCTCGAGCCCCATGTGCTGCAGAACCTTATTGACAGGAGCCTGGCCGGCCGTTCCACGATTTGCCTTGGTCTCTTCGATGGTTCTTCATGAGCTCAAGGCAGGTACATCTAACATACTCGACGGCAATGAAAGGGAGTCTTGGCAATATCAATGTTCTATTGTGTTGCGCCGAGAGCCATCGGAGGTTCCGTGTCTTTTAAGACGCGGCTGACATACGTATGGCCATGTCACATGAGCGAAGGCAACTCTTTTGCACTCATCCACGCTTGTGTAAGCACTTGCTTTGCGACTTCCGGATCGTCCACCAGCGGCGGAGAGGCTGGGGCGGCAAGGTCCGCAGCGAAATGACGCCGGCGTGCAGACTACGCAAGCAGGCCAGTCTAATATGGAAGATGAGTATGGACCCCTACGCTGTTACGCACGAAGCTAGACCATCCCCGGGGGACAGACAACGTGACTTGGACCACTACAGACCACCTACCTGCGACTGGAGAGACTGAACTATTTCCCCCCCTTCGTCTCTCTCCATAGTTAGGATCTGCACATATGCGCCCGAAGGAGTGGGCCGACCGGGCAGATGCTTGGCCCGCTGACATGGGGAGGAGACGCGCGTCAGGAGCGAAGCTGTCCCAATTGTACGCGAGGGTTGGTAATTGCGGCAAGCACCAGGCGGCGGTCAAGCTGCAGTGGGGGGCGTGTGCCTGTGCTGTGGTTCGTCTGGCTCTGTTTGGGTCACGATGCGGTGTGTGTCTTTTGCTCGTTGGATCTCCGCCTGTCTTCAAGCCGGTTGGTGTTGGAGGTGGAGCTGTGGTGTTTGTCTCGACTTGAGTGTCACATGCCCTAGAGACATTCTCGCTCTCGGACGGCTTGCTGGCGTGTCAGTGAGTAGTGACGGCACGCTGTTCGAGAAGAACATTCTCTGGTTAGGTTTAGTTAGTGCGAACGGCCTTGGGTATGCTTAAGTTTGTCGATCGAGCCGGCTGTCGACTATGACGAACCACCAGATACCAGTAGACGATGAACCAGGAATCAGCTTCAAGCATCCGAACCACATGTTGACATACTTATATACTAAGTTAAAGCGAGCCATACAGCAGTCTTGATCGGTAGTCGGCAGCCTGGCCATTGCGTTTGGCAATTCATGCACTCGAAGAAGGTGGTAAATGTACCCGAGAATAGGAGGAAGTCTACGTGTAAATGGGTAGGTGGTTCGGCCTATGCCGGTCGGAAGAATGAGATTTGCGCAACCTTAAAGTGCACGATGCTTGAACATGCAATATCATGCGCCTGTTCGTCCCATATGTTTACAACATCAGGGTTGTTTCTTTACACCGAAACATGTACTCAACCTGCCCCTATTTCCCGGGAACATGTCGAGTTGTTGATTGTTCTCTCAGGGATCCAGGGGTAATACACCTCATAGAAGATCAAGAGCTAGGTTAAATCTAATAACTACGAGATGATGCGTCCAAGTAAGACATCTTGTAGTTAACATTCTCAATACCCTGCTGCTTGTGCCAAGTCCCAGTACCGAGCCGGCGGGTGTTAGTAATAAGGAGGAGGTTCACGTCCTTTTTTGATAGTATGGTGCAGATGCCAAGCCTCGTAGTAGGGAAGGAGATGCGAAGTGCAGCTTGGTTGTGGGGTGGCCAATTGGCTGGAAACGCGCAAGCCATATTGAAGGGCCAAGCAGGCCGCGCAATCCTCTTGTGACATCAAACACTAGAGCCACACCCCCCTTGTGCGGATCTAGACCCAGTGCGCTCTTGTCTTTTCAACCCAAGACTCGTCCATCAAAGCAGCTTCAATTCAATGTGCACTGATATTTGGAATTGAGATTCAAGCTTTGTGCTGTGGGTCGTTCTGTTTTATACATGTCAGGTTGATGGCAGTGCGTGATGGTGAAAGATTCCGAGCTACGAAGACTGGATGTCAGTATCGCGAAACTTGGGGAGCTACTCTAGGACTCATTTGATTTGCTGACTTTTTACGTGTATTTCACTCGTCATCTGCTGCGTTTGCTGATGGCCGAGAGGCTTTATTAGTGATAACCACTACTTGGTGCATTTCATGTCTACGATAGTCTTACAGTGAAGCTAGCTGCTGGAGAAGACGCCCGCATTAGCTGTCTTAGTGAGAGCAGACAAACCACAAATTTGGCCTTGTCGCCTATTGTTGAACGACAACTTCGGGGTGTGGGGGATGCTAAATCAAAGCAATTTCCTGAGCAATAGCTCTGTCGGTTGATAAGTGCCGTAGTTGTCTCGGAGAGTGGGTTGAAAAACACAAGGTATTTAAGCATCGTGGACCTGAAGCAAATGAGCCTCCGGTTCGGTGGTGAGCCGAATGGAGTCGGTCGTCATCGTACAGTGTTTGAGATTTCCGGAAACCGATCAGCTGTAACGTTGGCCCTGGAGAAGGGAGAGAGGGGAACGAGGCTGAGTCGAGGGCACGCGGTGATGGTTGCGACCCCTGTCTTTTTGCCTGATGTGCCTGATAGTCGTTTCGGAGCACAAGCCAATTGGAGGAGCCTCGATGGAGAGCGGAAGAGACTTGAGTCGCGGCACTGGATTAAGGGTCCTTACGGTAGCCTCCGCATGCCGTCGCTCGTGACGTGAAGTAATTGAAGCCTGTATCCACGGATGGGAGAAGGCGACGACGGCTAACCGGCGGTTGAGGCAGAAGGATTGACTGGCAAGTTAGATCGGGTCTTAGTGTAGAAGGCCTCTTTGATATGGGCGCAGCAATGAGGCTGCATCGCCAAACTGCACGTCAACGAGATCTGCTTGGAGGGGATCAGCCACAGCGAGCAAAAGGCACAGTCCACGCAGTGAGTCTCACTGCGCGCGCCGGGCTAACAGCCACGCCTCGTCATCGCCGAATTCGATGGAGATTTTTAACCTCCGTAGCCCATCGGCACCCTGGACGGGACCAGGGGTCCTTCGCTCTGCCTCCACATACTGTACTGGTTAGTCCCGGTATTCTTGGCGGAGCTTCGTACGTACACCTCTTGGTAGAGCATGTACATTCTAGATCTGACCCTCATCACATAAGTCATTCGAATCTGAATCAAAGTTCTATGGAAGTGGCCAGTGGCAGAAGGAGGTGAGAAGGAACAGTGAGGAGGATGATTGATAGTCCATCAAGCAGTGCTGTATAGACATTGGATTGATGTTGAGTGAGAATAAAATCTCTCCATCTAACCATCGCCTTCTCAATTGTCAGCATGGAGAAGTGGAAGGTGCGAGGCAGGTACATGAGGTACTTTCTGCCGCCCCAGTCTGCCCAGTGTGTCCCTCCTTGTTGGTCCATTTTTGGGAGGAGCGCCCCACCCGAGAACTTGTGTCCTGACATGTCAGGCGCTCACAATCCAGCATGAGCCCTGATTGGTCGATTATTTCGAGCGACGCGCGGCCACAGACAGTGCTTCGCTTCGGCGCTCACTCCCCTGCTGCCCTAGGTGCACCCCCAGGCCAGGCCGAGCCTCCCTCTCCTCACCCGCCCAGCGTAAGTGCGGTGCAGTGCCCGCAGATTACGTGCGCTCTTCTCTGTGCTGCTTGCGAAAAGAGGGGAGACCGGGAGGGCGTGTCTCCAGGCTGCCCCAGTTACCTAGGAGCGCCCAGTATCCATCACTTACGACGGCTCGAGTACCGAGCCAGCCCACCTCCCGCGCAAATTCGCCTTCCTGGGGCCTCGCGAGTGACTTCCGCCTACTCGCTCGCTCCGTCGCTCGTGGTTTGATTGTCCTCGACTCGCTCTGTTCCTTCCCCCATTTGGTGCCCATTAGGTGGACGTCCACGCAATTCCAGGCAAATCCCAGGCGTCGCTCTTTCCCAGGTCGACTGTCGACGCAACGCAACCCAACCCACGCATCGCTCCTGCCCGTTGTACGTACACCCGCACCTGGCACCTGCACTTACACACACCCCCGACCACGTCGCCCTCGCCATCCGGTGCCTACGCCTACTCTAGTCTACGACCATCTACCACCAAACACCAACACCACTACCATCCTCTACTCTCCTACCTATCTTACGAATACGCTCTTTCGCTCTTCTTTCCCAGAGCGGCTTGCTCCTTCCATCATCCGAATCTACGTGCTTGCTGCTATTGCTGCTACTTTCGTCGCCGTCGGGACCCGCCTGGCCCCTGCCTGAGGTGACTGAAACTCGACGACCCTACATCGCACTTTCCCGTCTTTATCCCCTGCTCGCCCTCCACATCTACTGCCGCTTATTCCATCCCTCCTCCCATTCCGCATTCTTGCCTGCGTCGTCCACCCGACAACTCTTTCCCACTACATCGCAACCTCTTCAACTGCATCCGCTCTTTAAGACGGTAGCCATCGTGGCTTCACCATTGGGAGTTGAGTGAGCGAGGCGCCTAGAGTCTTTCGACCAAGGCCAGCAACAGGAGACGGCGATCGCGAAAGCAGACTTCGATCGACACCGACGCCGACAGTGACTGCCAGCAGATCTGGAGTCATCATATTTGATTAGACACGGGCAGCGACTCGACTAAAACGAGAACGACACACCAGACAATTGAGACGCCTGGATAAACTTACGCAACCCAGCTGGTGGCGATTACGACTCTCGTCATCTCAACGCTGACGACGCACCACCCGAAACCATTCTACGATTTATTAGTAACCAGTAGTCACCATTCATAACTGCGAAGGTGTCAGAGAGAGTCCTGTCGGAGACATCACCAACTTCGACGCTCTCCGCATTCAGCTTTTCCTCGGTTACGACGACACAATGGACTCGGATCGAGGCAGCGTGCCGCCTGGCGACTCTGAATATGGAGAGGAGTGGGCTCAGGATCTGCGGATACGCTTCGAACAGCTGCTAAGGACCAAGAGACTGAATGAATTGACCGAGATCTCGCGATCGAGGCAGGGCTCGCCATCACCCCGCGAACGAGCCTCTTCTAACGACCTCCGCGCCCCATCATCGCCAGGTCTAGGGCGACCATCGACATCACACGGTGGACCCTCCGGTGCGACACCCCCATCATACTCATCACTGCGCAACCTGCCTAAGATCCCTACACCACCCGCAGCGAATGATCGCGAGTCACAAAAATTCCGAAACCTACTCATCACTTTATCAACGACCCCGACAAAGTACGAAAACCCAGGCTTGCTTGACGAGGCTCTACAAGTCATTCCCTTGGATAGAATTTACGGCGAGGCCGAGGAAGAGAGTCAGGTGTTGCAAGCACAGGCTGAGAGCATGGGCGACGGCCGCAAACCTGAGTGGGGCTATCAGGATTGTGTCGTCAGAGCTCTATTGAGGTATGTCCAAATCCATTTAATCTTACTGTATAGTATTGAGAAGCATACGCTGATGGATTGATTCGTAGATGGTTCAAGCGCTCCTTCTTCACGTGGGTCAACAATCCTCCGTGTCCCGTATGCATGTCACCTACAATCGCCCAAGGCAAGACATCGCCTACCCCAGAAGAGAACGCATGCGGTGCCCTCCTGGTCGAGCTTTACCGATGCTCGAATGCTGGCTGCGGCGCCTTCGAGCGCTTTCCGCGGTACAGCGATGTTTGGCGGTTGTTGCAAACACGAAGAGGACGATGCGGTGAATGGGCAAATTGCTTCAGCATGCTTTGCAGGGCTGTCGGCGGTCGTGTACGCTGGGTTTGGAACGCCGAGGATCATGTATGGACCGAAGTCTACTCCGAACACCAGAAGCGATGGATCCACGTCGACGTATGTGAAGAAGCCTGGGATAACCCTAGGCTCTACACAGAAGGCTGGGGCAAGAAGATGTCGTACTGTGTCGCGTTTTCAATCGATGGCGCCACTGATGTTACTCGACGCTATGTGCGAAAGAGTGAGCACTCTCTGGAGAGAAGCAAATGCCCAGAGGAGGTCATGCTTTACATCATGCAAGAGATCAAGAACATCCGCCGTTCCAATATGGGCAAGGAGGAGCGCTTCCGACTAGAGAAGGAAGATTCTCGGGAGGACCGTGAACTCCGAAGCTACGTAGTGGCATCCATTGCACAAGCTGTCACTGAGCTTGTCCCTGGCGCCAGCGAAAGCGGACCGAGCACTTATCGCGGTGCGCGCAGCCCTGTCCGCGGACCGACATCGTCGTCCGAAGATACCAAGTTGCCTGCTGAGCAACCTGGACGCCAGAGTGGTAATGCGGATTGGGTTGCTGCACGCGGCGAGAACGGCCGGAGACAACAGCAGCAATATCCCCCGCCCCAGGATCCTTCACAACGACGAGGCTTCCCATAAGCCAGCATATCGATACAGATCGCATGATCTACATACACCCAATACTAGGGTATTCACGCTACAAGCTTGGATATAGAGACCCGCCGATCAGCCTACGATACCCACATATACATCTCGCGCGAAACATTCGCTACCGACTATTTCAGCCAAACGACGGCTTATAATTCCCTTGGTGTCTAATTCATACTCCTATTTCTCACCGACTGTCTCTTTGCACTGCATAGACACGGCGTTTTACAACCTTCGCACTATATATCCTCTTCATCACCATTTTCCGCTACCTCCAACTCGGAATTGCGGTGTGTATCTAAATACCGACATATGGCCACCACCACATTCTCATTTGTTTACTTCATATCTGTTTTGGGTCATCGGTGTCATGGATTTTTGGAGTTGATCTAAACATGATCTTTGGGAGCAAAGGCATTGGATAATGGATCCATGCCATGGCGTTTTGGCGATTTGCATGAGCATGCGACTAGGAGAGACATATGGGACATGTACACGAGGTGATGGATCCAGAATATGGAATGACCTCGAGGCACGACATGTATGATACCTGGGAAAAGGTCAAAGTTCTCCCCATAGGGGGACGAAAATAGACGAGACGTATTGTGCATCCAACCCCTTGACTTTCTTGATTGCCCTAAGCATGATTCACCAAATCCGCATCTAGATCTCCAGCGGGGGAGAGGACCAGCCAAGGACGAGTGGCTCCTATCCAAGAACGAATCCTTGCAGTGCCAAGACAATTTGGTTCGGGTATCGCGATGCCAAGTCGATGAGCCGGCACAGCTACCTGCGCCAGCATGAGGCTGGAATCACAGCCATATCGGGTAAGGTGAAAACAAACCATCGCGTACAGATTTTTGGGCTATCACGTCGACGATAACTATGTCAATTTGACGATTGCAGGCAAAATTACTAAAAGTTGCATCCCATCGAATTTAACACCCTGATAACCCCATGTTCCCTGCCAATGCAGCAGCGCATTGCAAGGTTCCATTTCCCGGAATCTTTTAACCGGCGTGGGCGTTAAAGAGGCCCAGCGTAGCATTCGCAGCATGTCTTGAGCTTGTGGCAACGAGCGCAGTACTCGTCGGCGGACTGACCACGCTCCATTGAGATTCAAGGTAAGCTGTTGTAATAAGTTTGTTGAAGTTTGCGGTTATGTTGTCACTGTAGGCCAAGTTCGATAGTTCTTCCTTTAGGCGCTGGGAAAGAATGGCCTTACTAAGAAACAGAGCCTCGATTTGATCTTAGTGACAGATCTGACACCTTTAAATACTTCCTGAGAGAAGCAGGAGATCATAATATGGCACGTTGACGATAAGATTTATCATGACACAGGTGATGCTTGAGCAGGACGACTCATTGAGTGTCATACGCATGCAGTGTGACGAGACATCACACGGATCTGCGAATTGCAGCATGCATGTGGACCACGAGCGTATTTGATCAGTAGATAACCACATATTATGATGCTGAACAACCGCTTTTTCATCTCATACAATGAGCTCTTATACATAGACTGACCTATAATGCATGCCCTACGTAGCTGGACATGTTGCTCACGCGGAAGCATGCATCTTCCGTAATTGACCGAAGACAAGAGCTGCAATCTAGGCTCTATTGTAGTACACCATCCTCTACAAGCATACTCTATGGGCTTCTACAAGCTCGTCGCAGCATCGCAGAAGCAGTACACCAGCGACCTCCTGGGTTCGTATAGGGCTGTCTCAAGAGACATTGGGACACCTAAATAGTACTCGAAATGAGTTTTCGGCTTGTTGTGATTGGACAGGGATGCGCCGGCAGCATGATCTCACGGTATCTTGCCCTCAAGTGGTATTGCTCAAACGGTATTTGCGTGAAAAACATGTCGCTGTGAATCATTCTAGAGGGTATTTACTCATAAGAACCATGTGTCCTGAAATGGTGGCATCGATGACCCTAGTCCTTGTAGGACATGACAACGAGCCTATGATATGATCATAAGTGTCGAGCATTCCCCCGTTATTGCTAATATAACACAGCAAGACTATCCTCATATAGTGGACAAAACACTCAGTGTTATAGACTCATTATTCACGTCCAGAGACGCTCGGCTCATTGCTCGCTTTCCTGAAACTCAGAGTTATTAACCAATGAAACCAGGCGTCTGGATCGTATATGTCAGAAATAACAGCTTGATACTATCGTATCATTTCTGTGAGGGCCAAATAGGCAAGACAGAGCTCATCGGATGGATGGGGCATGAACCACAGGATTCGCTGCTTTATAGCAAATGCCAGTAATGATATGACGTTGTCGATCTATTGTTTGCTTACATATATGGTTCCATGAAGGAAAATATGTTATGACATGCCGCTGAACGCTTGGGGGGTTCTCTATTGAGAATGGTTACAAAAAGCAATGAAATATCAGCCCTACATATGCTCGAAGGCGGCATGGAGACGAGACATCCCCATGATGATTGGCAGGGAAAACGAAATGTTGCAGGTATGTGAACTGAGTGAAACCTCTTGAACTGCGACTTATACTGCGTGGCGTCGGGAAAGTGGCTGCGATCACGAGCTCAATCTCTCCCACAGCACTGAAAGCTGACCTACCTATTTGATAACGAACAAAAGAGTCTTTCCTTGGCACCAGCCACTCTTCGGTCTAGCCTTAGCTGTGTATCGAGGGGTGCTTCACCGGTGGGTTTCTTTGGCTCTTATAGGGCTGAGAATGCAAAACTTGACGTATCAGGTGTGAAAGCGTGCCGTTCACTAATTGCCATTGGTGAATACAGGCAGCATCGCGACGAGCTGAAAGTGCGGGCGAGATGTCTTGTCGTCTTGGCATCTTGGCAGCTCGGCGAAGTCCTGTTGTGCTACCTCCCTCACCGAGAATGGGATTCGTATCTGGGAGAAGGAAAATGATAGGGTTCTCAAGAGGCATACACGAGGTATAAGAAAGGGGAATGCCCCCGAAGAGGCATTGGAGCTCGAAACGTGTGAAGTGTGGCCATTTCTGAAGGATAAAGCCTTACATTGCTCTAAGAGCTAAACTTGAGATAGAACCTCTAAATTCATTTTGCTTTGACGGATACAGATCTCAACTCAAGCTGTCATCATGTCTCATCACGATTGTTCATCCGGCCCATGCCTTTGCCCACCTAGCCCAGCAGTTATGGCTGCTCGAGCAGCGGCTGCCGCTTCAAACAGCTCTGCACCAAGTCTGGCCGCAGCTCGGCCCTCAGCCCGACCGCTTGGGGTGGTCACGAGCAAGATTCCTGGCCTTAATGATGGTATCACTCGCCCGGAGTCAAAGTTTGAACCAGGTCAACGTGCCCTGTCTGCGATGAGGAAGGTCTCGCTGGAACGTCCTGCCCCTGTTGATAGTGACGGTATACAGCATGTCCGGTGAGCCCAGTTATAACGCCATATATCTTGTGGTTTTATTGTGACGGCGAGGATTGTACTGATACTCCTCATAGCCTTCTCATTATTCTTGTAGAGTTTGAAGACCAGAAAATCGGGACTGGCAAGCATGAATACTTCAAGGATCTATTCTTCTCGGAGAACAAGATCGAGTCCGGTAGTGCTGCTGAGTACTACAAAGACGTCAGCAATGGCAAGGTCCAAATGTCAGGCGATGTTGTTGGGCCATATAAACTTCCCCGATCGCTTGTAGAGTATTGCAACGGTGACTCTGGAGCAGTCGAAGAGGAGCCTAACGCGCAGACCATGGCACGAGACGCTCTCGAGGCGATCATGACCGATCCGGTCAATCCAATCAATATCTCACAGTATGACAGCGGAGACGAGGACAGGTTTGTTGATGGCCTTGTCATCGTGCACGCTGGATCTGGCGCGGAAGCCGAACCGGACGACCGAAAGGCAAAAAATCTGATCTGGTCCCTTCAGTGGAACATTGGAACGCCTGTTGTGCAAGACGGCGTTAGCGCCTTTGCGTTTCTCACCATTCCCGAAGATGCACTGCTCGGCGTGACTGTTCACGAGCTGGGACACCTCCTGTTCCACTGGCCTGATCTGTACGATCCTGACAACTCATCCAATGGTATTGGTGACTGGTGTCTAATGGCTGCTGGGTCTTGGAATGCCCTGCCTGGAAAGCCAGCTGGCACCAAACCAGCGCACCCATCTGGCTGGTGCAAACTCAAGCAGGGTTGGGTCGAAGCAGTCAATGTAGCAGAGAATCAGTCCCTTACGCTCGAGGATGTCAAAGCGAGTTGGCAGGTGCACAGGCTTTGGGAAAACGGAGACCTTAGAAACAAGGAGTACTTCCTTCTTGAGAACCGTCAGAAGACTGGTTACGACACGGCACTTCCTGGAGATGGCTTATTTGGTATGAAAAGCATCCCATTGTTCCCTTCGTTGCTTGAGAACTAATTTATTATCCAGTTTGGCATATTGTTGACAATGTACAAGACCAGACCAATGAGCTCCACTATTTAGTTGGCCTCATGCAGGCAGATGGCAAGAAGAATCTGGAGGGGAGCCCTGGAAGCTCTCGAGCAAACCAAGGAGACTCCGGAGATCCATTTCCTGGTTCCAAGAACGTGACCACGTTCAACTCGCATACAAATCCGAGTAGCAAATCGTATGCCGGGCGGGACACCAATGTCACAATTACTAAGATTTCACCGTCAGGTCCCTCGATGACTATGGATGTTAAGGTCAAAACAATATAGTATAATATCTATTATAAATTGTTTACTACCTATTAGTCTTTGCATTGCACAGTGATTACCTACATTGTAAGCAATGTAATTACTGACCCATTCGCGGATATCAATACTCAACACGATCACAAGAGATTTGATGTGTTCATGCCCCTATGCTAAATCACTCAGAAGGCGTGGTTCATTCCCACTTTGAGGTTGAATAGCCAGTCATTAGATTAGAAACTGTACGAACGAAATTGCGGGCTTAGTCGGTCTCCAAAGCGCACCATAGATTAGAGCCGAGAACTGACGGCAGCACTAACTGATTGGCGAGTGCTATGGGCTTAGTGGTGTTAGTGGTAGAAAAAGGATTCTCCAATGATCGGTAAACTTGGTTGCGACATTCTCTCCGCAGAATCCGTCTTCGGATGCTGCAATGTCCATTCCGATGGATTTCCGGGCCGATGTTAAAAGATGCTGTCCGCCGATTTGGCTTTGACGTTCACGGAGGACCTGCCGAACAAAACTGTAAACTCATTCTTAAAAGATAATTGATTGCATCTCTAGTAAAGGGCAGTGGGAAAAGAATTTGAGAATATCTCAAGATGGATCTGTCAAAGCTCTTCACACCATTGGCAATCGCCAATGGTCGTATTATTCTCGCCCACCGCGTTGTTATGGCTCCTATGACCCGTAACCGTGGCATTCCTCTCGAGTCAAATTCAGAACATCCAAACCGCATCTGGCTGCCTGATGATGTAGTTGCTCAGTACTACGAACAGCGTGCATCTGCTGGAGGTCTTATAATCACGGAGGGCATTCCACCTTCCCTAGAAGCTAGCGGAATGCCTGGTGTTCCTGGTCTCTTCCACGGCTCGCAAATCGAGGCTTGGAAGCTAGTTGTGGACCGCGTGCACGCAAAAGGGGGGTTCATCTATGCACAATTGTGGCATGCAGGCCGGGCAACAATTCCTCAGATGACAGGATGCGAAGTCGTGAGTGCAAGCGCTACTCCCTGGGAGACGGATGAGAAATTTCCATTCAGAACAGCGGACACAAAAGAGAAGATTGCGTACCGCGACTTCCCACCTGTTGCTATGACGGAATCGCATATTTCGAAAACAACTAATGATTTTGTCAAAGCTGCTGAAGCGGCAATGAGGATAGGGTTTGATGGTATTGAGATCAATGGAGGCAACGGTAATCGTGAGCTCATGGTCCTCCAAATCCAAAGCCTCATCATCCAGCTAACCAGATATAGTTTTGGATCAGTTTTTACATTCAAACATAAACACTCGCAACGACTCTTATGGCGGCTCGCCGGAAGCTCGGTGTAAATTCCCACTAGATCTGGTAGCCGCAATTACAGCCGCTATTGGACCTTCAAATGTTGCCATTCGACTAGAACCTGCATGTTTATATAATGGCACTCGAGGTGGTGAGCGTGTGGAGACATGGACATATCTCTGTCAACAACTGGCTTCGAAATATCAAGGCTACAGGAAGCTGTCATACGTTCACTTTATTGAGCCGAGGTTCGATAGAATCAATGCGGAACTCGAAAGCTTCAATAAGACGTGGAATTTGCCAAGTGTGTCTAACGAATCATTCCGAGCGATTATCCAGGCAAGCGCAACACCATGTTTGAGCTGCGGCGGATGGGAATCCGATAACATGACTAGTGCAATTAACAGCAAATGGGATGCTGTAGTTTTCGCTAAGTGGTTTGTGAGCAACCCTGACCTCCCGGAAAGACTACGGCTAGGCAAGCTTTTACAGGCATATGATCGGAGTCGGTTCTATGGAAGTTGGGACGGAGTTAGAGAAAGAGGTTATGTAGATTATCCGACATGGCAAGAAGAAGCTGCAGAGAACACAACCAGTCAGGTCAAGGGATGAGGTAGTGGCAAAGGTGAGCAAGGCTGTCGGTCCAGCATAGATTCCCATTAGCATGAGATACTCAGAAACGAGCATGTTCCAATAAGCATACACCAAAAATAAATCACCTGAGATATGTGTAACGCTCCAGACAAGTGTGGGGATTGTTTCTCACAAAGACAATGGCCTTGTTTGAGACCCATCAAAAGATTTGCCAAACCTCGTTTCCAAACTGCCTGGAAACATATTGGAATAAATGATCTCAAGAGCTATATACCATATCAAGTGTTCTCGAGACGTACATTTTTCAGTTGGTCGAGTAGTTGTATGATTACGTTCTCACGAACATGAATGCTTTGAAGAGCAAGGTCGGGGACGATAACAAGCGACACACTACCAAGCTGTCAAATTGGCCCCTATAACCGGAATTATTTTTAGGAGATGACTACTCCTTGATAAAATCGCGTGCTTGGGTGAACATTGTTTCAAGCAAGGCGATGAGAAGTAGCCGCGAAGTGCTCGAGTTTGAAAGCACGGGTGCCCTATCAATGAGCTCCGGCACTCTCCATGAAGATGCTACGAAATAATGTGATTGACCTCCTTGAAGGCTGTCCAGTATTTGCCGAGCTATCATATCATAAATTTCAATAAATCAAACGTAAGTGGAGAAAATTGCTGCTATTTTGGGCAATTTACTTTCTGCTTGTCTACTTTCAAGCAGTTCTCCAGGCCAACAGCACCCAGTCGGGCATTTGGTTGCTCCCTACTGTCCTTGTGGAAGTGCCCGTCAGCGTCATAGGGGGCGTTATCGTCATCAAGACTGGACGCTACAAGCCTTGGAACTTTCTGGCATTCGCCCTCTTGCTCTTCGGGTTTGGCATGTTTGCGCACTTCGACCGGGATACCTTGACAGTGGAATGGGTCATCGTACAGACGATCCCCGCTGTGGGAGTAAGTTTGCTGATGTCAACGCTGATGTCAACAGCTCTCCTTGCCGTCCAAGTTGATCTGCCTGAACAGGATGTCGCTGCTGCGACAGCTGCATTCGCCTTCATGCGCGCATACGGTTCTATCTGGGGTGTTGCAATTCCTTCTGCCAGTTTCAACAGTCGATTCGCTGCCGAAGCGTATCGGATCACAGATGAAAGGACTCGACAGCAGCTGAATAGTGGCCGCGCATATAGGTTCGTCACTGCAAGCATATTAGGCAGCCTTGATAGCCAGTCACGCAATCAAGTTGTTGGCGTCTTTACTCAGACTCTCAAGACAATATGGCTTGTCAGCATAGCATTTTCAGGTGCAGCATTATTGCTTGTTTTCGTCGAGAAGGAAGTTGTTCTTCGCACGGACCTCCAAACAGAGTACGGCTTGAAGATCCCACCAAAGGGGGGAACATCCAGGAGAAGGCAAATGGCGAGACCGGTGGTGTTATTACTGGGCAAACAGGCTCAATATTGAAGACCGAAGCCGGGCCAGGTGCCTGACCAAATGATAGTCCCACCTTCCAATTTAAATGCACTGACGAGGCTCGACAAGAACATTGACTGTTCAGACCTATAGGACAGCTGTACATTTAATCTCAACATCTGTATTACCCGGTAAAGTCTTTACTGCTACACATCTGTGTATCATGGTCAGCATAGACGAGATAAAGCACATGTTGGCTTAAGCTACTTACGTTCGTGCTGGCATTGGTTCGCCCCAGTACTCCCCATAAACTTCATTGACTTTCGCAAAGTCATCCATATCTGCAAGAAACACTTTTGAAGTCATAAGCACGTTTTCTAGAGTGTTTATGTAACTCATAAATTTTGATTACTCACCGTTGACCTCAACGACCTTGTCGAAGCTGGAGCCCGCAGCTTCAAGAACTGCACCGAGGTTTTCAATGCATTGACGCTACAAGAATTATCTTGTCAGGGATCATGCTCATCTGAGATCTCATACACGTTAGATCCATGTTTTTATAAACTTACTGCGCGGTCCTGAACAGTGCCTTCCGTATTAATCTTTCCATTAACATCCTTTGGAGTTTGGCCAGAACAGAAGACAAAGCCGTTGGCGATAATGGCTTGGCTATAGACAGGCCGTGGCGCAGGCGCCTTGTCTGTGAAAACGGCTTGCTTCGACATTACTCCTTGTCTAATTACTCTTTACCAGGACGGCTTCAAAGTATAGAGACGAGATGACTATTGAGTGTAGATTGTCCTGAAGGACTCACGATGTCATAGAGCAATCGAAGCTATTGGTGCGATAATGAACAGATGGCTTGTCATTGGTCAGGTTGTGATAATAGACTTGATACGAAGTAACCTAGGGTATGGCGGCAGCGGATGTCCATGGCCGCTCACTACGGAGGCCGAAACCCGAATAGTTGCAAACCGCTTACAACTACGCACTTCGACTGATTCATGCCTCTATATCTCCAAGTCCGTTATAGGTTCTGCAATCAACTGAGCGAGACGACTAGTATTCTTCGAATAGGCAAAACTTAAAATGACTGCCATATGCGCCACAACTTTAGAGCCGGCATCTATCGCGGATGCACACGAGAGAATCGTCGGTTATATCAAACGAACACCGGTAGTCTCATCAAATCTAGTGGATCAAATAGCATCCAGTAGTGATCCATACAGATTGCTCCCAAAACACCTTGGCCCGTGTAATGAAGCCTCCTCAGATGAAAGGGCCCCAAAGTTTCGCCTTGTCTTCAAATGCGAGAATCTCCAACGGACTGGCGCCTTCAAAGCTCGTGGAGCCTTCCATGCTCTCACTCGCTTGGTGGAAGAGCATGGCTCGGATAGTTTGCGAGAGACCGGCGTGACCACTGTATCGTCAGGCAATCATGCTCAGGGGTTGGCACTGGCCGCAGCTTCCATGGATATACCCGCGACTATCGTTATGCCCAAGACAAGCACCAAGAGCAAGATTTTAGGCGTTGCACGCATCTTGGGCATCGCGTCAACGAATGGCGATATTAACAAAGGAATCCATGGCCGAATTATCTTTTGCGGCAGCTCCAATGAGGAGAAAAGGAATGCAGTCCAAGAGGTGGTAGCAAACACGGGTGCCATATTCATTCCACCTTATGATCAGGCCGACGTGATTCTGGGCCAAGGTACTTGCGCTAAAGAACTAGAGGAACAGTTCGCTGAATTGCAGGCCACGGGAGAGAAAAAGCCCCTTGATGCCGTCATTGCGCCTATCGGTGGAGGGGGCCTGCTAGGAGGCGTTGCTACATGGTTTAGTAACAAGCCTGAGACGCTGATCTTCGGAGCCGAACCCTCATTTCAAGGAGCTGATGATGCAAGGAGGGGCCTGGAACAAGGTGCGAGAATCAGCCATGTAGCTTCTGCCACCATTGCGGATGGGCTGAGAACACCTGTCGGCATACTGAACTGGGATATTGTGAGTGACAAGACAAGAGTCAACAACATCTACTCAGTCGGCGAGGAAGAAATCAAAACAGCAATGAAGCTATTTCTGGAAGAATTGAAGATAGTCGTTGAGCCTAGTGGTTGTGTGCCACTTGCTGTCGTTCTGTTCGACCCTGAATTTCGAAAGATGGTTGCAGAGCGACAGGCTGGAAAAGACCCAGAGCCATGGGATATAGCAATTGTCATCAGCGGAGGAAACACAACTGTTGAGGCAATCGTTAAGCTCTGTGGTGAAGGTAAATCATAAGTATTTATCCCAGGCAATTTCGCCGTTCAAGAATTCGTCCGTTACGAGAAAGCCGAGATCACCAGCCTCGTCATACTCCTCCAGGTTCCAATTACTTGATAGCCCGCCAACTCTATTCTCAAACATATCCACCAAGCCGAGGTTGAAAGCCTGGTTCTCTCTTTGAGGAGTACTGGAGCTTTCTGACGAAATTGCATCCAAGATGCCTTTTCGGATCTCTATGACGCAGGGCCATACCCGTTGTATGGCTTTCATAGCATCCAGCAAAACTTCCAAGGGCTTGGAAATGTCTTTGTCTTCCCAGCACGACTTTTCTAGGTAGTGCTTCATCATGACGACGCCCGAAGCTGCCGACAATGTGTGGACAAAGCTCAGGGGTAGCCACTCCAGTCGATAATATCGAGTGTAGCTGCGTATCAATCGCAAGATCGCCGCAAGAGACTCATAGCACACTTCGATATCTTCACCATTAGCGACAACCTCATTATCTAGGTATTTCTTTGGAGGCCTGTGCAAGATGATCATCCCAGTGTGGAATAGCATATGAAGGTTCAGTACGTACGGCGGCACTTGCCCTACCGTCCATTGACTCCACTGTAGCTTTTGCGGCAACATGCTCAGCCATTTGACCAAAGATATATGTATCTTTTGTGCTGTCGCTGCCGCAGACAGATCATCTGTTTGATTTCGTCGATTCTCAAAGATGTCAACAACCATGGCGTGGAAGATCTTCGCAAGTTCGGCCTGGTGTATAAAGGACCCAATGGTAGAGATACCGTCTTCAAAAGCGGTAGCTGAGGTACCCCTGGAGATATATGTATCCAAGAGATTCTCCCATTCAGGAGGGTAGGGTATACGAATGGTATTGCGCACGTCGGCCTCGTGTGGGTATAAAGCGGGCGGTCTTCCAAAGAATAGGCTTAACTGTTTATCGATGATAAATACCGCCCAGTATACGCGCCGTAGGATCTCGCGATCTATTGATGACTCGTTTCTACTGCTCCAATTGCCGGGGTCCAGATGCAGACCCATCTCGTGCGTGAGGCGACAAGCCATCCCACAGAAAAGCCAACCCTTGGTCCCCCTTCCCTGACCGATCTCTAGGAGTGACAGAATGAGCATGGACTGCAATGTAGTAAGATCAGGGAGATCCAAAGAACTTAGTAGCAAGTCCTCGGCGTATTTCATGAAGTCCATTGCAATGGCTTGATGTGATTCTTGTGGTGAGACCAAAGCCCCGACGGCGCAGATAGAGTACATGAGCATGTCCGAATAATATGGACCGCCCTTCGCAGCATAGTCTCGTAGGAAGTATTCGCGATAGACACAAAAGTTGTATTGATACAGATGTTGAAAAAAGATAGCCATCAGTTGCCGGCAGGTCTCGTTATATGGGTCAACCGGCAGGTTGCTGCTCACATTTGGCACATGGATGGACCTGGCTGTTGCGGCTTCTTCATCAGCATGAGGTGAAGGAACTTTCTCCGATAGCTGGATCTGAAAGAGACTCGTGCCTCCATAGAATTGGGTTGCTTTTCGGGAGACCAATTTCCTCATCCTGCCCTCTCGAGCCCGTGCCACAACCAACCCACCCGTGGTGGAACATGAGGTAGGCGTATCAGACGTAGGGGATACAATTGTAGGCGAAGCTGCTGTAGGCAATGGTAGACTAGGAGCTGGACTGTTATCTTCTGCAGCGTGAGTATTAACTTCCACGCCCGAGGTGCGAGGTCGTTCTGGTGCGGGGGCCGGGGGTAAAGGAAGAAATCGGGCAAGAAGTTCGCGTCTAGATGTATCATCGGTCGCTGCCAGCTTGTGGATGAAGGTCTCAAGCGAGCCGATCTGACCCTCCAACGCTTGTACATACTGCCTAGAAGCCGGCCTTGAAAATCATGCTTCGTCAGCCTTGGCTCAGTGTCTATAACAGACAAAAAGATGGTGTTCACCTCTGTCGTTCACCACCACCCGGAAAGACACACTCTTCACCGGCCTTGACGCATCTAAAGCATGGGCTCTGTTTGTCACACTTGATCTTACGCTTACGGCATCTTTCGCAACTACAAAACCCGGTACCGGTCAATCTAGCTGCTGTTGATAAGAAAGAAGCTGGGTCGTCGTTATCTTACGAGACGCTATTGATTTCCCCAGTTGGTATCAGTGAACCAGAATGGTTGTTGTTGTTGTTGTTGTTGTTGTTGTCGACAGAGGGCGGAGGCATGTTTCGCGCTTCGATGCCCGCACAACGGGCAAGCAGGTCCGTCAGCCGTGTTGAAGGTTAGAGCTTTTTGGCAGGAGAGTTAGGGGACCGAGATATACACAGCGTAATGCGGAGAAATGGGGCGAGTAATGGAGATAAGCCTGGTGAGGCACGCGGCGTAGTCCTATATTATTTCCCGAGCCAGTTGCATGGCCTTATATCTCCACCATGTTATTAACTTAGACTCTAGAAAATGTTCTGGATTCTTTGTGAACTGTTTAAAATCGAAAGGCTTGATTTGTACGAAGTGAAATTGTCTTAACAGAATTTACTAGTGTAGTCTTGTAAAATCGTTAAGAGATAGGCTCGTCAATAATTAACTCAATACCTTGTGAACAACGCATGCCTAATGACTCGCGTAAAAGAGCAAGTCGGCATCAAATCGTTCCACCTAGCTGCACTAGTACCTGAAAATTCTCTCCACACCCGTTGCCCTCCCTTATCCTTATCATTGACACAAAAGATACGAAATGGACAGAGCGGTGGTCAGAGTCCGTTTATCGACCCCACTGAGGTACGGGGAAAGCGACCTGGACTGATTGTCTGGGAACTTCACCCTGGATTAGACTGTTCGTCTCAGGTAACGTCCACTAGCTAAATCAATCTAATCATTGACCTAGATGTAGCGGATGGGTGTTCAATTCACTTGTCTGGCTTGATCCTCCGGGCCTAGTCTGCTTGCTTTGTTACTTGCGATCTTGTCTATAAGATTCAGGGGCTGCTCTTAACTTCGTTAGAACCTCGACTTGGGATCTACAACTAAGTCGATTACCTGTTTTTTTCTCTTTCACACCATTAAGATCTGTCCTTGCTTTACAATGACTATCGAAGACAGGATTGAAGGCAAAGAAAGCCCCATCGTCATGGAGCCTAAGCCAGCTCAGACAGACAAGACTTCGGTGACCGAAGAGGCAGCACAAGAGATGTCCGAGATATACGTCGACCCTGTCAAGGAGAAGAAGATTCTCCGTAGGCTTGATTTACGTCTCGCACCGATCTTCATGTCCCTCTACTTCCTCTCATACCTCAACCGAAGCAACATCGGCAATGCCGCTATTGCGGGTATGAAAACCCAGTTAAATCTCTCGGCTGGCGAGTACAGTACATCAGTCAGTGTTTTCTATGCAACCTACGTGGGGCTCATCTTTCCGCTGGTTCTGGCGCTGCGAAAGCTAAAGACACATCGTGCCATGACCGTCATGTCTTTTGCATGGGCCATTGTCACTATCGGGACTGCCTTCGCTCGATCTTATGGTGGCCTTGTGGCATGTCGACTGATGCTGGGTGTCTGCGAAGCCGGGTTTTTCCCTTGCATTAGTCTATACATGACTATGGTCTACAATCGCCGGGAGCAAGGTCTTCGATTTGCCTACCTCTTCAGTGCTATGGCTCTTTCGGGGATGTTTGGTGGTCTCATTGCTACCGGTATTACCTACATCGGACACGTTGGCGACCTGCAGGCTTGGTCCTGGCTCTACATCATCGAAGGTCTCATCTCACTGCTGGTGGTACCATGGGTTTGGTTTGGCCTTCCGGAAAATCCCGTCAAGGCAAAGTGGTGGAGTGCGGATGAACTTGAGACCATTGAGAAGCGAGAACTGAAGCGTCAGGAGTACATGGGTCGGGAGGCATTCGACTGGGCACAAGTCCGCTCCGCCTTGTCAGATTGGCGTGTGTACACTGGTGCCCTGATTCAATTCTTTCAGGATATCGTTCTGTATGGGTTCAGCACTTTCCTTCCGTCCATTCTCAAGAACGGCCTGCACTTTGATTCCCTACAAGCTCAGTATCTGAGCGTGCCAGTCTATCTATTGGGTGGTATTAGCTTCTTTACGGCGGCCCTGGCGGGCGATCGCTTTGGTCTCCGTGGTTCTATCTTATTTTTCCAGGATATCTGCGCCGTTATCGGTTATGTCCTCATTATTAAGGTTGAAAGCAACGCTGTCAAGTACTTTGCTTGCTACCTTATTGCCATCCCTCTATACTGCGGCGCCGGTCTCAACGAAATGTGGATTGTCAACAACACTGCGCCACACTACCGCCGTGCTACAGCCCTAGGAATCTCCCAGGCAGTGGGTAATATTGCTGGCGTGGTATCAGGCCAAATTTACCGCACGTCGCCCTACATGCTGGGTCATTGGTGCTCTCTTGGCGCTACTTTGTGCTCCATGACCTTAATTGCGGTGCAATTCTTCTACTTCCGCTCGAAAAATCACAAGAAGGATCAAATAATTCGAGGCGAGATCCCGGATGATAGGAAGAATAAAACTGGAGAAGACAACCTCGAGTTTAGATACGTCTACTAGAACCCGATTCTTGACACGTTATCTCCTCTGGACTATCTCCTCAAGCATCTCTCCATGAGTCCGGCAGCAGGAGAGTGGATTTTTGTCGGCCTCTAATTGATTAAGCTGTACTGATAGTAGGGTGTCAGGAGGAAGCCGGGTTGTAGATGGATTAACCATTGCCATAACTGTGAGACAGATGCTCAAGCAATTGATATGATTCATTTGAATGTTTAGCTTGACCTCAAATAAATTCTCCTCAACTAGCCACTTCTTCGGGCTATGTTTTTGTTTCCTAGTTGTTGGAGATTTGGTAATAGTCCTTATAGGTGTTTCTAGAGGAAATAGTACAATTACACCCGTTTTGGGCACCGTATTTGAATGCTAGTGATGAAACTAAAAGTTGAATTACATATCGAGAGCCTCAAGTCATAGGACATCATCCTCTCGGCAGTCTAGCATCAACATCATCCCTGGAGCATGTGCCATGATAGTTCCTTCCAGAGGAGCCTTCATCACTGCTTCTTGGGGCGTGACTCCACAACCCCAGAACACAGGTACATTATCCTCATCCCCAAATACATCTCCTAGCGGACGGCCGTCTCGAGTCAAAGGTGCGTGTCCCCACTGCACTTTGTTGATGTCACTAATACCTAGCCGAGCCACGCTATCCCATCCCCAAGCTATCGGCTCGCCGTGGGTAGGCAGGTAGTGTTTGGTAATCTCTCGAACTGTCGCAATGTCTGCCTTTCGGAATGGTCGCATCGAAACGACATAAGTCGAACCTGAGAAGACACCCGCGGCATTGAGAGGCACATTGGTACGGTACATCGGGACCGTGCGGTCCTGAATGATGTGGCGGATCTCGAGCCCTGAGCGCACGAGGGCCGACTCGAAGCTCTGGCTGCAACCGATAACGAAGGCAACGTGGTCCTTCGTCCACTGAGATTTGATATCGGACACGCTTTCGCCTACCAACCGCGGCCCATTGTACACATTGAACCGTGGGCAGTCTGTTCGAAGGTCTAGCTCTGTGGCAATCTCGGTACCCGAAACGCGTGGAAGGTATGACTTGAGCTGGGTGAAACTGCCCGTCTCAGCGGACTCTGCAATCAAGGGACAGGGCACAGGGTTGCGTGCGCAGAGGTTACGAAAGTCGGCGGCATATTTCGAGGGCAGGACGACGAGGTTGGCTTGTAGATAGGTCGGTGCAAGGCCTGATGTCGACTTCGTGTATTCATTGTTGCGGCATGCAATCCGTGTTTCGGCTCCCGTTATATACAAAGGAGTTTCTAGAGTCACCTGCGCAAGGTTTATGGTCTGAGTGCTGGACATGATAACTATTTTGGAATTACTGATGCAGAACAAAGTACCAAAACAAAGCTCCCGGCAATGCCAACACTTCCTAGGACAGTATTTGCCTATATCACTACGTAGTTTTCATTACCTTGCGGCATTCGGAAGCTGGCGACTTTTCAGGACTGGTAATCCCAGTGACCCAGCTTCGGCTTCTGGCAAGAAAGTGGGCCGCCTATGATAACGGGACTTGGTGCCCGTGATGTGCGGTGCGAGCGGCAACGGACATCCGTAGCCGTAGACCCACCCGCCTTGGTTTCGAGATAGTCGCCGACAACATGGCGGACCTCGGACTTCCATGTCCATGCCCTAACTTACCCAAACTAGATATCATCTGGATGGGCTACGAGTGCAGGCGTAGCACTAAGAGTTCCGCGACAATCTTCATTGAAGCACTGAATAATAATGTTAGACCCTCCAGCGGGAAGATGACTGGGAGGTCATATAATACATACATCTGTTCCTGTCTTACAAAGGCCGTCGCGCTCAATGTATACTAGCACATTTGACTAATTCCTCCATACTTCCTTCGGAATGGCTGCTCCAAGTTCTCACAACTCAGGCATCCAGATCTCTATCGACAGGGGTGGCACCTTCACAGACATTCATGCCTCCATCCCTGGTCAAGATGATATAATTCTCAAGGTGCTGTCTGTAGATCCTGCTAACTACAATGATGCACCTACAGAAGGCGTCCGGCGTATTCTGGAAATGGTCACAGGGAAACCACACCCCCGAGGCCGGCCACTCGACACCTCTCTTATCGATAGGATACGGATGGGGACTACCGTGGGCACAAATGCATTACTAGAACGTAAAGGCGCACGTTCAGCATTGCTCATTACCAAGGGTTTCCGTGACTTGTTGCGGATTGGCAACCAGTCTCGCCCAAATATTTTCGACCTCACAGTCTCAACCCCTGAGCTCCTTTACCAGAGTGTCGTGGAGGTTGATGAACGAATCACATTAGAGGGCTTTGTAGAAAATCCGCACTATGCAGCCACTGAAGCTGCCCGCGACATCTCCCGTGACCCGAATCTGATATTCGGGTCGACTGGAGAGGTAGTTCGCATCCTAAAAACACCTGATCTGAGCGAGGTTCGTGTCTCGTTAGAGAGGTTGTGGCGGGAGGGTTACCGGTCTCTTGCTATAGTCTTACTACATTCCTACATCTACCCAGATCATGAAAGGCTCGTCGGATCCTTAGCACGAGAAATAGGCTTCTCGGTTGTAGAATCTGCAACACTACAGCCAATGATCAAAGCAGTTCCACGTGGCATGTCTGCTACAGCGGATGCTTATTTGACTCCAATCATTAAGAATTATATCGAGTCTATCTCGGCCAACTTCCAGGGCGGGCTAGCAGCACCAGGTCTTCGCTGTGAGTTTATGCAGTCTGACGGAGGTCTCGTCGACTTCAGGAGCTTCGGTGGCCTTGCCAGTGTCTTGTCTGGCCCTGCTGGAGGTGTTGTGGGCTATGCTCAGACTGCATGGGATGCAAAGCAGGGAAAGCCTGTCATTGGCTTCGACATGGGTGGCACATCAACGGACTGCTCCCGCTTCGCTGGCAGTTATGAACATACTTTTGAGTCGAAGACTGCTGGTATCTCGATTCAATCGCCTCAGTTGGACATCATCACGTAAGTTCCAAGCACAAGGAAACAATTGATGAAGAATCTTCGCTAACATTTCACTATTTACTAGTGTCGCAGCAGGCGGAGGCTCAATGCTTTTCTGGCGAAACGGACTATTTGCTGTTGGTCCAGAGTCCGCTGGTGCCCACCCTGGCCCAGCTTGCTACCGTAAAGGAGGCCCATTGACAATCACCGATGCAAACCTACTTCTAGGTCGCATTGTCCCTGAATACTTTCCCAATATCTTTGGGCCTAACGAGAATCAGCCGCTAGGCACCGAGGTCGTTAGAGAGCAGTTCGAGAAGCTCACGGCGCAGATCAATGCCGACAATATTGCGGCCGGCCGCGATGAGCTTACAGCCGAGGAGGTTGCACTTGGATTTCTGCGAGTTGCTTCAGAGGTCATGGCGAGACCGATTAGATCCCTTACAGAGACTCGTGGTCACGATACGTCTGACCACATACTGTCATGTTTCGGCGGTGCAGGTGGCCAGCATGCCTGTGACGTAGCCAACGCCCTATCTATCTCTCAGGTGGCTATTCACAAGTATTCTTCCATCCTTTCCGCCTATGGCTTGTCTCTGGCAGACCTAGTGCATGAAGCTCAAAAGCCTGCAGCCATGGCTTTTGAGAAACCCAACTTTACCGATATTGAACAAGCTTTGGCGCAGTTGTCTACATCTGCCACTGAGCATTTGCTACACCAAGGCATCAACAAGTCGCAGATACGGGTGGAGCGATATCTCAACATGCGCTATGAGGGATCCAACTCGGCCTCCATGATCATGCAAGACCAAGCTGATCAGAATATTTCCGACTTTCAGCGCTTGTTCGACGAGAAGCACACACGAGAATTTGGCTTCGTGTTCCCGGACAAGAAAATTCTGATCGACGACTTCAGGGTCCGCGCTATTGGTACCACAGCCAAACACGCCGAAAAGAGCCCCTACGAACAGTTACAGGAGATCATGAAAAAGCCTGTAGTATCAACTCCTGTTCCAGAATCAAAAATCGAGGTCTATTTTGACTCGGTAGCCGGCCACGTTCAAACCAAACTCTATCTCCTCGGCAAACTACCTTCGGGCGTTAGGATCCCAGGTCCAGCTCTGATTCTAGACAACACACAAAGTATCCTAGTTGTTCCAGGAGCAGAAGCCATAATCCTCGATAATACGGTCATGATTGAGCTCAAGAGTCACTCGTCTACCTCTTCAGTCATAAAAGCAATCGAAGAGCAAGTCAATCCCATCCAACTTTCTATTATGGGTCATCGATTTATGTCCATAGCGGAACAGATGGGGCATACTTTGCAAAAGACATCTGTATCAACAAATATTAAGGAGAGACTGGATTTCTCGTGTGCTATCTTCTCGCCTGACGGTGGTCTGGTCGCCAATGCCCCTCACGTTCCTGTCCACTTGGGTAGTATGCAATTCTGCGTAAAGCACTGTAAGTGAAACCTTTGTTTTGTATTTTGGCGTGTCTATTTTCCTTTCTCAGTTTTCTTCCTCTTTTTATTTTCTGTCAAGGCGAGCCTTTCAGCCTCTTACTTATCCCATCATTCATATCAGGCTGACTCTTCCCTGAAATAGTGCATAATGCCTGGAAAGGAAGGTTAGAAGAGGGAGACGTGTTAATATCAAACCACCCCTCTAGCGGTGGCACACATCTGCCAGACATCACAGTAGTCACACCCGTTTTTGATGAGGGTGCGATTGTTTTCTACGTCGCATCGCGTGGCCATCATGCAGATATCGGCGGGACGCGCCCTGGCTCCATGCCGCCAGATTCTCGCTGGTTGTATGAAGAAGGTGCAGCGATTCTCGGGGAGAAGCTGGTCAGCAACGGTCGCTTTAATGAAGAGCGTATCATTGAGCTGCTTCTACATGAGCCTGCTAAGCACCCTGGTTCATCAGGCACTCGAACCCTGGGTGACAATCTGTCTGACCTCAAGGCACAGGTGGCTGCAAATAAGCAAGGAATAACCCTAATACAAAGCCTCATCAAAGAGCATACTCTCCCGAAGGTTCACAAATACATGTTTGCCATCCAAGATAACGCCGAACAAGCCGTACGAGCCCTACTCAAAAAGATGCACACGACAGTTGGTGGTACTCAGCTGAATGCTATTGATTATATGGACGATGGCACTCCGATCAAGCTGTCGGTGACTATTGATCGCAATACGGGTTCCGCTGTCTTCGACTTCTCGGGTACCGGACCCCAGGTCTATGCCAACACCAATGCGCCGATCGCTATCACACACTCCGCGATCATCTACTGCCTACGTTCCCTTATTGCGTCTGAGGTACCTCTCAATCAAGGCTGTCTCAACCCCATCGACATCCGCATTCCCCCTTCATCCATTCTCTCGCCAGCTGCTGGCGCCTCAGTCGTGGGTGGCAATGTGCTGACCTCCCAACGGATCACCGATGTAATCTTGAAGGCTTTCCGGGCCTGTGCTGACAGTCAAGGCTGTATGAACAACCTGACTTTCGGCATGGGTGGGACAAAAGTCAACGCCGATGGCTCCACAACTGTAGAGGAGGGTTTCGGCTATTATGAGACCATCGGTGGAGGAGCAGGGGCTGGACCAACCTGGGATGGAACCAGCGGCGTTCACACACACATGACCAACACGCGCATCACGGACCCTGAGGTATTTGAGAAGCGTTACCCTGTCCTGCTACACGAGTTCTCCGTTCGCAAGGACTCAGGGGGCCGTGGAGAACGCCGTGGAGGCGACGGTATCGTGCGCGACATCGAGTTCCGAGTTCCCGGCGTGCAGGTTTCGATCTTATCAGAGCGCCGCACACGTGCACCACAGGGTTGTGCTGGTGGAGAGAATGGAGCGATGGGCCAGAACCTTTGGGTCAGGAAAAGCGATGGTCTTGTTGTCAGTCTGGGAGGTAAGGCTACAGCTCGGTTTGACGAAGGCGACAGAATTGTTCTGAAGACGCCTGGCGGTGGTGGGTGGGGAAAAGCAGTCGCTCAGAAGCGTCGATGAAATATGCCCTCGAGACGAGCAATGGACTGACCTTCACTCAACATCCCGCAACCTAACGGAAAAAGTTATTACGTAGATGAGCATCAGTCGATATCGTAAAATTTCGATTTCACATTTGCTTCAGTTGGTGGACAAAAACATCAACAAGAATTACGTTCTACACGAAATTAATTCTTGACCTGCCACTTAAGCAATCTCTGCCTTCCGCAGTATGGGTTCTGGTAATTGGAAGGCGACAAATCGCCATCTCCAGATCCTCAAAGCCGCCGAGGAAGGTAAATATGGTGTCCTAGCTGCTATTGCTTATAACATAGAGCACATCCTGGGCTTGATCCGCGCCGCTGAGAAAGCTCGATCTCCTCTTATCCTTCAGTTCTTCCCTTGGGCGATAGAATTCTCCGATGGGCTTATCATTCGCACCGCTGCTGATGCCGCCCAGCGGGCGACCGTGCCCGTTTCTATTCATCTTGACCACGCTCAGGAAGAGGAGATTATCAAACGGGCAGCCGACACATTGCCATTTGATAGTATCATGGTTGATATGTCACATCATGAGAAGGAAGAAAACCTCGCCAAGACAGCAAAGTGGGTGAAGTATTGCAACGATCGACAGATTGCGACCGAGGCAGAACCGGGACGTATTGAAGGCGGCGAGGATGGCGTGATGGATACCGGAGGGCTTGAAGCAAGCAAGACAACGACAGAAGAGGTCGACCAGTTCATCGCGACAGGAGTGGACGTGTTAGCTCCTGCTTTTGGTAATGTCCATGGCGAGTATGGACCACAAGGACCGCAGCTTGACTTCGAGAGGTTAGTGGCTTTGATGATTGTTGTCTGGAGAACCATCTTACACGAACAATTAGATTTGATATGATCAGAAAGCATTTGAATAGTCGAGCGCGGATTGCCCTGCATGGCACCAACGGATTTCCGCCAGACCTCATGCGCGAATGCATAAAGGCGGGAGCTACTAAGATCAACGTCAACAGAATCGTCCTTGACGATTATTATAACCATTTCCGATCCGAATCAACCAAGAAGAAGTCACATACAACTATAATCGAGGAAGGGGTGGAACTAGTGGTGCGCCAGACTGCGGAATGGATGGACATCATCGGGTCTGCTGGGAAGGCACCGCTGCAGTAGTTTTGTACGTCATCTATACCGAACATGATGACCCAGGTCCTTAGTCACCCCAAACGTCTTGCAGCTCATGGGCCAGTGAGCATCTTGGCCACCCTGTCCGTTGGCAGCATTTGTCGAGAAGCTCCAGGATTGCGGAGCGCTGTTTCCGGTCCTCTATCACCATACCAGCTACTCGGTCATTTGGTCAGCCATTTATTGAAAGCAGCAGAATGACGAAAGAGAAGGAAAAACAAGAGACACACCAATAAAGACACACTGTGAAGATAAGATACTTGATGCATAATCACATGAGGTCTTTGCGATGCCGCATACGGTACCTGCCCATAGCTTGAGTGATCGCTGCTTCTCCAGATATTCCTCGTAACCTCCAGAACAGGGTCGATGCAATTGAAGTAGTATCAGTGAGCAATAGTATATCTGCATGGATACCGCTATTCAAATTAGCCGGCTGTCCTTGTGACTTGTCATCAGAGGAAGCATCTTGCTCACTAACCAAAGGCCTGTGGCTGAATCCAGACATGAGGAAACGGGTTATCTTCAGCATCAGTCGCGACAATAGGAAGAGGGTAGAACTCCAAGGTTAGGTATGAGACCCATTGTTCCAGTTGCTGGGAAAGTAGATCAGCCTCGTGGGATTTGATAGCAATGTAATCAGAGCCCTTCGGCGCTTCGTCTTTAGCGCAGAAGCCAACTACGTGAGCAAAATTGTAGACCGCCCGGGCAGCAAGTTCGCTAGGATTTAAGTCGGCGAGTGGACGGCCTGGTCTCCAGAAGGTGAATGGTTTTCGTTTCTCACGAAACGATGCCCAAACGTCTTGGCATAGCCATGCCCACCAGACAGCTTGTCTTAAGCCACCCGAATGACCATGAATAAGTTGCGAGCGTTGAATCCAAAAGACGCCCTTGAGATGTTTCTCCCAATCTGTATTCGGGCCATTGAGCATTTCATATGATGATATAATGACTGCGCTTGACAATAGTTCGAGACTCGTCTTATAGTTATCATACTGCATGGCTTCTTGACAGTAATGGAGTGTCTTGTAGTAGTATCCGATTGATTCTTTTGGACCAGGTCGAAACCCTGTTGCATAAGTTGCCGTGTCTTTGTTAATGATGTCGAGATGGCGAGCCGACAGGGCTAGAATGGCATTCATAAGCCCAACGTTATGTAACTGCTTTCAATTCAGCTCGGAATCGACACTCAGGGCATCAAATTTACAGCGAGATGCGGAACCAAGGTTCCAAACGGGGTTTGCGGCTCAAAGAGATCCAGCTTTGAGGGAGAACGTCAGTCAACACACAATTGACTTGAAAAAGGTGTCATCTGCTATGTCGAGAGGGTCACTCACCCATCGACTAATATGGTCAATGAAATGCCGGAAAAGTACTCGTTCTTGCATTTGTAAGTTGATTGGCTCTAACGCTTGCCAAACATGATTCTTCTCCTGGGATTGGTCTTTCACACAAGGAACGCGTTCTAGTAAGTATGCATTGTGTGTCTGTACTCTTCCCCCTTCCATGTGAGCGCGAAGCCGTCTAGGTGGATTATCACCAATATGCGACGTTATTGGTGTCTGGGCCACAGAATTGCCGAATATATTTGTACCCTCCAGTTCAAATTGAGCCTCCGGCAAAGGTCCGTAATTCAGGGTCGCGTCTCCAATAAGCAGGTCCAACCATTTTGAAGTCAGGGAGATGCTGTAACTGTTTCCAGAGTCGGATGTGGTCTCGAACGGAATAGATATGGATTGAAATGGAACCTGATTAGGTGATGGTAGGCCATACACCATGGATTGAAATTGATGGAAGTCGCTGGTCCCATAGTTGACTGCTGATTCCAGGTTTGTTCTTGGCGATTTTGTAATAGCAGGGCTTATATTTTGATCCGTCTCATCTTCCTCGTTCGAACTGGTAGTATGACATTGAGGTAAACCATCATTCAGTTGGTCACGCAAGGTCATATCTCCCTCTTGGGAAGCCATTGTTGTGCCGTGCTGTTCTGCTTCAGACGTCTGGATTTGCTGCCCGAGATATGGAGGAGAACCTGTCTCGGTGCTCTGGAAAATGCCTTCTTCAGCCTGTTCATTCACATCCCCATGGCATGATCCCGGAATGAAATTACCGGCATCGGATTGTTGGTGAGAACTCTTATTGCAGTCTTGAGACTTCGCGTACTCGCACCGGGTTTTGTTACGGATACAACCACCGCAGCGGGGCTTGACCTCGTCGCATTTGACATGCCGTCGGCGACATGTTAGACTATTGAGAGAACTCTGTCAATTCTATCCCTATCCCCTGTGCTGCCAGGTGCTCTGATCACAACCGTGAGCTATGCTTACCATCCAGTTGTCTTGCGCAAGCCTTTGCCACGTGAGAGTCGCCCTCGAGTGAACCGACGGGGTTCCTCTGTAGCACGCAGGAACATTTTCGACGTCATTTCCCAGTCGGCAACTTTGAAACTAGACACGGTTGACGCTCTAGGGATTTTACATTGTGCTACAATGATGAGGTCTACCAATGGCAACAGAGACAGTTCAAATTGACAGTAAATGGGCCCTGCTTGAGTTGGCGCATGCAAGATTGTTATGGAGGCATAGCTTGTAATCGTGCGTGGATAGTGAGGTAAGCACTCTCGATCTTCCCGCTAATCCACACGCAAATAGTATCTTAGGTGCACTAATCTGCGGGGATAGTCCAGGAATACAAGGAGATAGACGGCATCATAGCTTGCTTCTCTTTCGCCAATAGCCTATCAAATGTCTATTGAAGATGCACATACATTCCTCCATCAACGAGAAGTTGAGCTCCAGTGACAAAGCCACTCATCTGGTCTGCCGCAAGGAAGACAGCCGGCCCCGCTAGGTCCTCAGGCTTGCCTACTCGACCCCAGGGAATGCGATGTTCTAAATATTTACGCTTCTCCTCATTGGCCATATCTTCGTCTGCCAGTTGGGTATGGACTGTCCCGGGTAAGAGAGCGTTCACCCTAATCTTATCCTTGGCCAGTGCAATCGCCATGGACTGTGTCATAGAAAGCAGAGCCGCCTTGGTGGGAGTGTAATGAACTTGTAGACCACCTCCGACCAGCGCGCTTATGGACGAGATGCCAATAATTGAGCCTCCCTTACCCTGCCTCACCATTTCCCTGGCGGCAGCCTGGCAAGCATAGAACGCTCCATTTACGTTGACATGCATTGATGTGTCGAACATGTCCTTGTCAATGCTGAGAGCACGGTTAGTTTTGTGTTACCAGAACAACAAGGAAAGCAAGACCTACTCAAGGAATTTGGACGCTTTGAAGATACCTGCATTCGCAACAAATATGTCCAAAGCCCCCCATCTCTTAACAGTCTCAGCAACGAGTGCCGTGCCCGTCTTCGGATCCGTCACATCTCCTGCAATCTCCAGGAGCTCTCCAGTGGGTGCTGTCCGAGACGCCTCTTTTTTCAATCGCTTAGCCTCCTCGAGCAAACTTTGCCGCAAAGGTTCATCTTTCGACAGCCCCAAATGATTGACGACCACATTTGCACCCTGACGAAGATACTCGAGCGTGATGGCTCGACCGATGCCCGTCACGCCACCGGTGATAGCAGCCGTCTTGCCTGCAAGCAACCTGACTGCTGCACTCATGTTCGTTGTTGCAATAGCGTGTACGGCCTGGGTACCTTGGAGATCAGCACATTGCTACGATTATCTATTGACATAACTTAAGTTACCGCTTGCCCCAACTCTGAACGTACTAGGGACCGGGAGCGCCTGAATCATTGCCTCTCGACGCTTGATTCCAAACCAAACCATGGCTTGGACTTCTGTGGAGAGTCCTCGCCTAGAGGGAATGTGAGTGGAGAGTCTGTGGGGAAGAGGGGTTTAAAGGTGGTCTAAAAGGGGCTCCCAATTGCCTAGGGCATGTCGATCAGCCCTCGAGGCGAGGGCAATACCCCTAGACCAGACTGATATTATCATTTGTCTCAACATGATAGACTTATTCTGGTCGGTGCAGTTCGGATGACAGGAGAGTTGTCACCTATTTTAAGATGATCGAGAAATTGCCTAAGCTTTATAACAATGTTAGGCGAGCACTCAAGAGGTCTCTTCTACAACTTTCACCTCTTGTCAAGTAGGGTTTAGCACGTACACACTCCGTTGAGAATGAGTCCATCAGCCACAGAAGCCGTAAACGCTGGGGTGCCGGCAACTACACCCACCCAGCAACACGAGACAAAAGTCACACTGAACGGAAAGGTCATTGCAGGTAAACATATGGGAGTTCTTGTCACTATCATGCTGTCTCTTAACAATACTCCGAATGGCAGTTACCGGAGCCAACCGTGGGATTGGTCTCGGGGTAGCTGAGGCCTGCCTAGATAATGGTGCTCGAATTGTTTATTCGATCGATTACGCCGAGCCAGCTGAAGATTTCGCTGCTGCGCAGAAGAGATGGCCTGGTAAGCTCAAGGCTATTCGAGCCGATGTGACCAAGGAGCCTACCATCACGGCTGCGGTTGACCAGATTGTGGGCGAGAACGGCGCCATACATGGCATGGTAGTCAACGCCGGCAGAACAAACCATAAAGCTGCGCTGGATTTTACAGAGGAGGAAATCCATGCCCTGTTCAACATCAATGTACGTGAATACTCAGCAACGATTTCAAGCGTCTTAATAATGCTCATGCTGGAAAAATAGCTTTTTGGATCCTTTTACTGCGCTCGCGCAGCTGCACGCGCCTTCATCAAACTCGGCATCAAGGGAGCTGTTGTCTTTACCGCGTCAATGGCTTCATACCGCCCAAATAAGGTCTGTACTTCATTTCACTTGGCTGAGTAGATAGGGAGATGTTGACCAGGCATATAGCGTGTACCCTCGGCTCCATACGGTGCTAGCAAAGCTGGTGTTCGCAATATGACTCATACGCTTGCGATGGAATGGGCCAAGTATGGCATTCGAGTGAACTCTGTCTCTCCTGGCCTTGTTGAGACTGCTATGACATACTGGGTGCCACAGCAGCCCGATTGGGAGCAGCAGCTCAAATACTATGGCGGCATGCCGCGGCTTGCACAAATCCAGGAACTTGGAGGCGCTTATGTCTATCTTCTAAGTGACGCCGCCAGCTACACCACCTCGATCGACATTCCGGTCAATGGTGTTATTGGAAGTATGTTGTTGTGCATCATTCTACTCGCCGCCATATGATAGCTAATATCACATCTAGTTTGTTGAGCGTTGTCAACGAATGCACGCAGTAGTGCTGAATGTCAAGTGGGCTTTGATATATATTAACCATGGAGGATAGTATCATCCGTGTGACAACGTGGTAGTATAAATTAGAATCAAAGCAGTCGCAAGCATATATAAGTTGACTTACCACTTAATCAGACAGATGTCTGTGGCCCATGACTGACCCTGACTCAAAGGGACATTAGAACATCAAGCCCACTGGAAGCTCTTGTCAGCCTTCGCTGAGTACCAACCATGTATATGCATCCACAATAAACCATGCCACCAGGATATCGAAAAAGATCCGAACTCCAAGTTGGAGTTTCCACTATTGGCCAATACTATTGACCTTCTTGCTACTGAAAAGCCCTCGATCATTCAAGTATCATGCGCGCAATGTGGCCGAGACTGCCGAGATGTGATCGGTATCTCCATCCAGTAGGTATTCATAAACACTTATGGTGGATCGGCAGCCAACATCGCCGCATCTAGCAGGTCGGATGACATTCTCACCCTCCTGGCTCTTGGCAGCTTATTAGGCATCAGTGCGAGAACATGGTTCGAAGGAGCGATGAAACGTCGGACCCCGAATTTTACGAGGTGACAGCGGGAGTGACCTAGCTACAAATAACGGATTGAACTCGGTTGTCTCCGCGCGCACGCCGCATTTTGCTACGGCTTTCTGCATAATCGTTGTCGGCAATTCGCAGCGAAAGATCACCAGGCGCATCGCAATTGACTTTGTGACGTGATCAACGAACACCAGACAATGGTCTCAGGCACTTCGGCCGAGAAACTGCGCGTTTCCGCTCCGGCCGAGTCTCTCCCAGTCTCCGCGGCTCCTCATTCCGAGACCGTGACTGCGGCTGACGCCGTGAACGAGACCGGGTCGGCCGGAGAGAAGATCACGCCCGAGCAGGTCGATGGCGCTGAGGTAGTTGGCCGGATCGTCCAGTCGGACATTCTTCGCGGCCCAAATGGCGAGATCTACCCAACAGCTGAGGAGCTGCTCACCCTTCGTCCCGTCAGAGGAAAGATCGGTTGGGTGATTTATACTATTGCAATCGTGGAAATGGTGGAGCGATTTTCCTACTACGGAACTACGACTATCTGTAGGTCGAGCCCTGCCCCATCATCGTCGATAACATTTCTCTGTACCTCAGGCCTACTAAGAACAGCCAATCTCGGCAGTCACCAACTTCATCCAGTTTCCTCGACCTGAGGGCTCTCCTAGCGGAGCAGGCTATGAAGGGCAGTCCGGCGCCATGGGAATGGGACAGCAAGCCTCAACGGGTCTGACCCTCTTCCACTCCTTCTGGGCCTATCTCATGCCGTTACTGGGAGGTTACCTTTCCGATACTTACTGGGGCAAATACAAGACGATCAATGTTGGCATCCTCTCCGCCACCTTTGGCCACGTTCTCATCGTCATTTCGGCCATTCCAGCCGTCTTAGACAACCAGAGAGGTTCGCTCGGCACTTTCATAATTGGCCTCTTGTTCTTCGGCGTCGGCGTCGGATTTTTCAAAAGCAACATATCCCCCCTAATCGCCGAGCAGTATGAGGCAAAAGCTCCTCGCGCCACCGTCGAGACGCTTCCTAGCGGCGAACGCGTTATTGTCGATCCTCACAAGACCTATGCCATTATCTATATGCGTTATTACTTCTTCATCAACGTTGGCGTCTTGTTCGGCCAGGTCACTATGGTCTATGCCGAAAAGTACGTCGGGTTTTGGCTTGCCTTCCTGCTCCCCACGATTCTCTTCTTCCTGTGCCCTATTGTTATGGTTATATGTAGAAATAAGTACATCAGAAACCCGCCGACCGGGTCAGTTGCCAGCAAGGCTACTGGTCTCTGGGCCCTGGCGATGAAGAAGCACTGGTCTTGGAGCCCTGTTAGGACCGTCCGGAACATGCGATCAGGTGATTTTTGGGAAGCTGTTAAGCCCAGCCGCCTTGGTGACAGCAAGCCGAAATGGATGACATTCGACGATAACTGGGTTGATGAGGTTCGACGTGGGTTCAAGGCATGCACAGTTTTCATTTTCTATCCCATCTTCTGGCTGGTAGGTCCCCCACATCCCCTTTGGATGCTACTCCAAGCGTCTAACCTCATGTTGCAGCCATACAACCAGCTGTACAATAACCTGACTTCTCAAGCTGCCACGTTGAGGCTTGATGGCTTTCCGAACGACCTCGTCAATAACCTCGATCCCATTGCCTTGATTGTTTTCATTCCCCTGTTTGATAAGTTTTTCTACCCCTGGATGGACCGTGCCCGCATACGTGTTACTCCTATCCGCAAGATCGCCGTTGGTTTCATCATGGCCGTTCTAGCCATGATTGTCGCCGCCCTGATTCAGCATTACATATATGTCCAATCCCCATGTGGCAAAAATGCCAGTAGCTGCGACACCCCTCCCGATATTTCCGTCTGGGTCCAGACCCCGGCGTACGTGCTTATCGCCTTCTCCGAGATCGGTGCCTCCATCACTGGTCTCGAGTACGCCTTCACCAAGGCCCCAAAGAACATGAGAGGTCTTGTCACGGGGATGTTTTGGTTTGCTCAGGCCTTCAGTGCTGCTGTTGCCCAGGCCTTTGTTCCATTCGCCGAAGATCCTCTGCTGGTCTGGCTGTACACCACTATTGCCATCATTACGACAATAGGCGGCATTGGATTTTGGTTCACGTTCCGCAATCTCGACAGGGAGGAGGAAGAGCTCAATGCCTTACCCGACAGCGTCTTCGTGGGTAAACAGAATATGGACATCATCGACGTCGAAGCTGCCAGAGCGGCAGAAATGGAACAGCAGAAACTTCGACACATACAGGGCCTAGATAAACGTCTCCAAGGCGTGAGCGCCTAGTAACATCCGCTCCGAAGTAACTAAATCCTATCAAGCTATCAACACTCATGGTGCGCTGACACTACTGCCCATGAAGGAATTTCAGTCATCTTGCCTATATTGTGCTCGTGCAGTGGGTTTCAAGAGTATCGGGATCTTTTCTTATAATCCTATGATGCGAGGGTTTGAATTATTGGATAGAATATCATCAAATCTATCCTAAGCGTATGTCTTAGCCTCTCATATCACTAACTCATCAGGAAGAGATAGCAGGTTTTTAGACAAAGACCTGATTATCAGGGTTAGGTAGCATTAGTAATCAGAGGCACGTATCTAGCTAGCTGCTAAGGTACCCCGATCTGTTGTAATTGAATGTTGAAATCTCGCGTCCGCCAGAAGCAGCAGTACAGGCCACCGCACATGTAGTTGAGTTGAATCCACTGGGTGAAATTCCAATTCTATGGCAACGTGAACCCCCCCATCAACAATTACGTTCGATCCCGTCATATAAGTAGACGCGTCACTGGCTAGGAATATATAGATCTATCATCAAGAGGTTAGAGAAGTATTACAATGAATGCCAATACAGATTACGTACGCCCTTCAGCTCTTGAGGCTGGCAAGTCCGGCCACCTGGTATCGAAGCGAGCCACTTCGCCATTAACTCTTTGGGTTGCGTGGTTATCACTGCGCCCATGTCAACTCATTTATTCGTGACATACCAATAAAAGATTGCGTATAGACATACTCTCAGTGTGAACATATCCCGGAGAAACGCAATTCACTCGAGCGAAGTCCGCCCATTCAACAGCCAAAGATTTCGCAAGCAGCAAAACTCCAGCCTTGGATGCATTGTAAGCTGCTTGCGTCTGTGGGACATTCACCAAACCTGCGCTAACAGATGCAGTAATGATGAGAGATCCCTTTCCTTGCTTTTTGAAGATTTTTCCAACCGGTATCGCAGTCCACATGACACCATCATAGTTGACCTTTGTTGATGAAATTCCACGTATCCTCGGTATACTCAAGAGACTTCACGTTCTGGCACACCCCAGCATTGGCTACCATGATGCCAAAATGGCCATTCCCGAAACTAGTCACAATTTCGTCGATGGTTTTCGCGATAGCCACCCGATCAGTTACATCGGACTGGAAAGCTTTGATTTTCGACCAGTCTTTTTCGCTATGTCTGCCGCCACAGCATCGACAGTGGCGCTTTTGAGGTAAATGAAAGCCACGTCTGCCCCAGCTTCTGCGAGGGCTGTGACAACTTGCAAACCGATGCCTCGAGATCCTCCTGTGATAGCAATCTTTCCAACAAGGGAAAAGAGAGACAGCACGGGGGCGTCTAAGTTTTCTGGAACATAAAGAGGCATGCTATATTAACATGGGAAGGACTGTACTCGATAGCGAAGTATTTAATTTTTCGTCTCATAGTTGGGTCCGGGTATTGTTTTATATACCTATTGCGTGAGCGAGACCTTAAGAAGGACGGCATTCGGACAAGTGGAGTTCATTTCATCTTCTGCTGGATGGCGAGGCTCTCGTGAGCGAACGTTTTTGGCAGGTATGTAGACTAGAATCATTCGACCTTCACTGTGTAGAGGCCATTCTTTCACGGAAGCGCCAATTTTAATATCATAGGTTGTTTTGGAAGTGTAGTCTTCATCAAACCCTTGAGTCTCTGAAAGCTGTGAACGCTGCTTCCGGTCTAAGGATTGTGAAGGTTCAGTCCTCGTCTCGAGGGGCCATTTACACTGACGCCTGGTTACCTTGAAGATGTGGAGAAGACGACTACTAGATGCCGAGCTAGCCAGTCGTCGTCCTGGGGTAGGGAGTCTGATTTATCAACAGGGACTATTGACTCTGAAACATCACACATGCAGCTACAACTACGAATCCATTTCATCGTTGTTTTTTTTTTTAGTTCTTATTTTCTTGTTTTTTGGATCCGACTATATTAACATTGACTCTTTACTATTATTGACACTAGCCAAGAAAGTAGAGGTCATCTCTTGGAAAATACTCATAACTTTCTATGTGGCAAGTCTGGTTCTTGAAACTACAGCAATAAAGCCATTGATAACATGGTCTCAGGGTTAACTCAGGAGTCTATCACATTAAATATTTTCAGATTGTGAGAGCGTGCTCCTCATATCATCATTAATACTTCCATTTGCTCCGGAAGCAAGACCGTCAAGTCCACTTGGCTACTGGAGCAAATATGTCCTCAATGCGTTTTCCCCTCCACGGTTCCTTCGGTTCCTTCAAGGTCGCTATAAAGCCTCCACTGATAGTCGAGGCTAGGGTCGTTGAATCTTGCTTTCATATCCAGGGTTTCAATGGCCTTGATGTCTTCTGCCTCCAACTCGAAGTCGGCTTCGACATTCTCTTTGATCTGCCAATCGATAGTGCTTTTAGGTATGACAGAGCGTCCATTATTGATACCCCATGCAAGAACAATTTGCACAGCGCTCTTCCCATACTTGCGGCCAATTTCTTGAAGTAGCGGCTGATCAATCACCCGCATCATGTGCGACACTTCCTTGCTCCACCCTGTCGACCGATAGAAGTCGTTCATATTCCCAAGAGGACTGAACTGGATTACGTGAATTCCTTGAGACCGCAGCCATTGATTGAATGACTTCTGCTGCAGATAGGGGTGCACCTCCATTTGATGAATGGCGGGAATCTGAATACGTCAGCTAAGATGCTCTATTACATCCATTAGTCTTCATCTATACTGACCACACTACACTCCTCTATGAGTCTTTCCAGTTCGCCTTTGCTGAAGTTCGAGACCCCAATCGCCTTCGTCTTCCCGGTCTCTAGTAGTTTTTCCATGGCCTTCCAGGTATCCACGAAAGTCGTTTCCCCCAGAATCATCTTGCCGTTAGAATCTCTTGGGAAGCGGTCGTCGCCCCTGGCAAAGGTACATGGGTAATGCATCATGAGGAGATCCACATATGATGTATCGAGATCCGTAAGGGATTCATCCAGAGCCTTCTCAACATCCTCTGGGTGAAAGGAATTGCACCATAATTTTGTTCCAAGAAAAATCTCCTCTCGGTGAATGCCACTCCTCTTAATGCCCTTTCCCACTTGTTTCTCGACGTCGTATACTCTTGCCGTGTCGATCAGACGCAGTCCCGCTTTCAGAGCGCGGGAAACAGCATCTTCCTGAGCGTCTGGGTCTTGAAAGGTGCCAAATCCAATAGCGGGAATGCTGGCGCCGGTGTTGAGTTGGAAGCGGCTTTGACGAGTTGCGATACCTCGAATCTGCTCGTGAAGCCGAATCGCGCCAACACCAAGAAGCTGTGAATCCACGCCTCTGCTCTTTGGAGGCATCCGGAATTTATGTCTAAGAGCATTCATCTTGACGACTAATTGAGGGAGGGTAAAGCGTCGTAAGACTAGAGTGATTTTCGTGCTCTTCGTCTATATAATTATTCTGTGAACTCAATGCGATCTCTTCAACACCTTGTCGAGCGGTTGCAGAGGGTCCCTTGATACTATGAGCCATGAACCCTAGTATGACCAATCCGACATGTGTAGCAAGGATTCAACAGAGAGGGGTATTGACCCTCCAGGATTATCTGCGGAGACGGGCACATAGAATAATGGAGATGCATGTACGATCCGCTAGACTTGCCCTAGTGACGAGCTCTGATGATTCCCTCGTGCCGGTGGGAAGCGGGTCCACAACCCGGAGCAAGAGGGTGTGACCTGTACACTTCCATTCAAGTTTAATGTCAAGCTTCTCGAGCACTCTACAAACCCAGCACTGCTATTACACATACGGTTCACATTCCTATTCTCTTAGTATCATCGTAGGAAGTAGAATGCGTAGATATCGTCAAGAGGATCGCTTCGATTGAAGGCAGTAGTGTAAGTCAATGCTCTGTGTTAGGTGCCAATCCCAGAACAGTGCTTAGCAATTTCCGCTCGGCTCTCGTCTTAGCTTTTGATCATTCTTAGATCCCCTAAAACATAATGTCATATCGACTCAGTCACTGTGCCAGCGCAGTCGCTTATCGGAATGAATCGGTGATAGACAATCCCGAGTTTCTCAAACTTAGAGACAGAATTCTTCAAGTACAAGGGTTTATTGGACCACCGTGCCTTTATTCACCCCATGTCTCTAATCACTCATTCTCATGCCACCATTAGCGCAGATAACTTGGCCCGTACACCATGCGCTCTCTGCCGAGCAGAGCATGCCAATGATTCCGGCAATCTCGCGGGCCTCGGCCGGCCGACCCCCAAGCGTCTTGCCAACCTCCTTTGTCTCGTCGTCGTCGTCATCACGCACCGCCATGGTTGGAGCAAGCTTGATGTAGGGATTCATCATCTTGTAGAACGAATCCTCAAGCCCTCCCCACATCTCCGTCTTGACCGGTCCCGGATTGATAGCATTGACGGTGCAGCGCTCGACCAACTGCCGCGCCCAGGATCGAGTGCAAGACTCAAGCGCTGCCTTAGAGCCGCCATAGATGCTCTGGTCGGTAAAGCCTGTCTGCGAAGATACGGATGAGACATTAACGATACGCCCACTGCGATCTGTTGGTAAATAAGGCATGACTGCCTGTGTAAGCATCAGTGGTGCTAGCGCGTTGATTCTGTACACCTTCAAGAAGTCGGCGACTGTGACCTCGCCCAAGTCGGCATTATGGACCATGCCTGCATTGTTGATGAGAATATCGACCATGAAACTCCCATTAACATCCTGTAACCTTGCCTTGATGTCCTCAACAAACGACTCGGGCGCGCCATCGACACTCAGATCTGCTTTGACTATTTCACAGCGAACAGAATAGCTTTGGCTCAGTCTAGCGGCCAGCTCTGTAGCATCGTTCTCCGACTTGGTCGAATTATAGTGTATTATCACATTGCACCCTTTTGATGCCAGGTTTTCCGCTGTAGCCCCTCCAATACCTAAATTTCGAGGTCAGTATAATTCATATAGAATCGACGATAGGCAGCGTATGTATGTCTGTATTGTGAGTGTCTGGGAAGAACAACGCACCTCGTGAAGCACCAGTAATTACAGCCAATTTGCCTTCCAAAGGTCTTGCAGAGACCATGATGTGGCAATGTTTAACAAGTCAAATTTGCCCAAATGGAAGGACCTGCTTGACTCACGCCAACTTCTTTTGATTCTGAATTTGATGTTCAACTTAGATAAAAGAAATCAAAGTACCTAAAAATGCATTGGATGTATTCTTCCCATTCTAGATCCGTCACCGATACCTTGAGACACGAACTTCTCTCCAATTATTAAGAGTCATAACGGGTCGTCTCCGTGTTCAAGCCATCGCCAGTTAATTAATGCCTAGCGTTACACTATCAGACTTAGATGAATCCTTGTCCTGCTTTTCTCCTGCCCGAAGCTTGTGAAGCCATCTATGCGGCTAGATTAGACTAATAATGAAAACTTGCATTCAACAAATCGAGGAGACAAGTAGCTCTGCGCGTGACTTCTCGACTAAACTTGTCTCCGCAGTGATCGGCGAGTTAGCACACCTCGTCTCGGGGGCAGACCCACGTGATACCCCTAGCATGCTACATCTCTTCCACTCTTCAACCTTTAGGTCTGTATCTAGCAGTCTCAAGGTGTCGGTCGCTCGCACTTAGATGGTACGAAACGATAGCGTAAAGGTCTGCGCCCTTGTATCGGTGATCATAGTACTGTAATGATATTATTGAACCAGCGCGGTCTTAAAACGGTCGTAAATTCCTAGCTGTAAGAGGCGGAGTTGCCAAGCCCCCCGCCCGGGAAACCGGCTCGGTGACTTGGAGAGAATGGGGAGCCCTTATTGCCGTTACATCTTCCATGCCCTCGTGACGAATATCATACTAAACTCAACCCCGTCTTCCCAACTAAGTCGATATTTAGAATCTGGCGTCAAGGATAAGACCCCATGGGGAAACCCATTCTAATGACGTAACTTTGGAATCAGTCCTTGAACCGGACTCGGTTGTTATATGTATATCATATCGACTCTACCCGCCCTCATCGCGAAAGATAGCAAATCTTCGAATTGATTCACACAAAAACCTCTGTCACCATGTCTGAGAAGGCTGAGGAAATATTCGCGCCTGAGGACATCTCCCACAATGAAAGTCCTCCGGCCCATCACGGCATGAGCCGTATTGTCGAGAACCAGATCTCAGAGGAGGTCGACACCTTCATTGATCAGATGGAACACGATCTCGCGTCCAATCCAAGACGCGCAAGCTTCTTTCGACCGTCTATCGACCCTCGATACTTCACATGGGTCATGGTCATATTCGCATCGATGGGAGGCATGCTTTTTGGTCTTGACCAGTCCCTCATTAGCGGTGCTAATCTGACCATGCCCGAGGACCTGAACTTGTCTTCTAACCAGCAAAGCCTTGTCAACTCTTTCATGCCACTTGGCGCTGTGTTCGGCTCAATCATACTTGGTCCCGCCAATGAATATTTTGGCCGTAGGGGGGCTCTTATCCTATCCATCGTATTCTATACTGTGGGGGCTGCATTGGAGGCCGGCTCGATCAACTTTGATATGATGATTGCAGGCCGCCTAGTTCTGGGACTGGGCATTGGTATCGAGGTCGGAACCTGTCCTGTTTATGTTGCAGAGAGTGTCAACAGACGTGTTCGAGGAAATCTTGTTTCGCTTTACCAATTTAACATCGCCCTTGGAGAAGTCCTTGGATTCGTCGTCGCCGCCATTTTCATCAAGCTTGACAGTAGCTGGAGGTATATCCTCGGATCTTCTCTGCTTTTCTCAACGATTATGTTCATTGGGTAGGTAGCCACCATTGCCCATCTTAACCCTTTAGACTTGTCCACTAATCGATCGTACGATATAGTGTACTGTTTCTCCCCGAAAGTCCTCGATTTAAGATGCACAAAGGGAAGTCATTGGAGGCTTTTGAAATTTGGAAGCGTATACGCGGTATCGATACTCCCGAAGCGCGATCTGAGTTCTTCATCATGGCGGAAACGGTCAAGGGAGAGCTCAAGCATGCAGAAGCACGGAAGGCATCTGGCCGCCCCGCGTGGATGGACTTCTACTAGTAAGTGAAAGCCAACATCAATAGGCAGAAAGAGAATATTTCTGCTCACAACAACACACAGTAACCCACGCGCCCGGCGTGCCTTCGTCTACTCTAATACTATGATGCTCTTAGGCCAATTCGTAGGGATTAACGGCATTATGTATTATATGGGCGTTCTCATGAAGCAAATAGGTTTCGGTACAACTGACGCAACCTACATGTCTATGGTTGGCGGCGGCTCTCTCTTCCTCGGAACAATTCCCGCTATTATGTTTATGGAGAAGTTTGGCAGACGTTTCTGGGCCAACACTATGCTGCCCGGCTTCTTTGTTGGACTTGTTATTATTTCCGTCAGCTATATGGTCTCTCTCGACAAGTATCCGCAGACTGTCGAGGGCCTGTACATCACAGGCCTGATTCTGTACATGGGTTTCTACGGACCATATGCCTGTCTTACGTGGGTAATACCTGCGGAAGTGTATCCTACCTACCTCCGCAGCTACGGCATGATGTCCTCAGACGCGGCTGTCAATCTGGGCAACTTCATCATCACTTACACCTTCACCGACATGCAGACAGCAATGACCAAGCAGGGCCTTACGCTTGGCTTCTTCGGCGGCATTGCTGTATTGGGATTCATCTATCAAATTGCCTTCATGCCTGAGACGAAGAATATGACGCTCGAGGAGATTGATATAGTGTTCTCTAAGCCCACTAGACAGCTCGTGCGGGAGAATCTGTCTAGTACGGGCAAAACAGTCAAGAACCTGTGTATGTTCCGCTTCCGCGAGGCTTTTCACAACGTGGGTACGCAGAGGGCGCGGCTGGAGGATGAAGTGCAAGTCCAGCCTGGTCTATCGATCAACCGATAATTCTTCCGATCAAAAGTCTTTGACATCAGATTGACCCCCACTCAAATCAATATAACACTAAAGGCTTCAGGCAAAGAGGATGGTTTATTTTATGACTTCCGGCAGGCAAATCGGACAGGCGTCGGGTACAAGCAACCAAGCTGAGATGATCAGAAAAGAAAATGCGATTGACTGAGCATAGATCAGGGAGGAGGAACCATGAGGATCTCCTACTCACTACGGAGCTAAGTTACTCTCCGGGGCATTTTTTGCCAACACCAAATGTTCGTGAATTAGACCTGTGTTGGAAAGGCGAGACATGAATAGATGGCTTTATCACTGATTACTGCGCGCACGCTCCCTTGTGCTTGTGACATATCTTCATTGACCTCCAGAGCCCCGAATCCTCTACAAACTCAAGCATGCCCTATACATCCCTACGCGAAGAATCAAACAATTTTCGTGTATGATCCAAGTTCAATGACACGAACCCATCCTCATCTGCCGTGGCGGGAAAATGGAAGTTAAGCGATGCCCCGGGATTACTTGACAACTTCATCATGGCATTAGCGAGAAAATTGGCGTCAGTAGGCGCTGTGGTATTCTTGGTCCTTCTGGTGAAGCCATCTTCATCTGGCTCCAATCCTAAGAGGTTCACAAAATAATCTTGTTGTTCATCATCGGAACCACCGACAATTGGTCGAGTGATGACAATGCCATAGGTTTCGAGCCAGTTGACAAAGCCCGGGAAACGTGGATGGCACAACCCATGATAATATGGCAGAGCCCGAATCGGGATCTTCTCACAGACTCTGTGGAAATGAGTCGTCCAAGACTGTGCTGCATACTGGAGAAACGCCGCGGTCTTCTCACTAGGCTCGCCCAAACCCAATCCAGGGATGCGAGATTGCTTCCCCAGGAGGTAAATGTAAGATACACAGATTTCGAGGAGCAGCGCATGGGCATCCAATAGAGAAAACGAGTGTTGCCAAGCTGAATCATGGACTTCGACAAGTGTAGTTACATCGTCCTCAAAATCCTTGTGGAAGTAGGGACCAGACACTAGCCTATCCTCCATCCCGTCTCCTTCCATTGCCCAGAACACGTCGTCATCGCCTGTGTTAAATTGCGCTACGTCGGTGATCTCGACTAAAGACGCCTGGTCGAGGAGAAACTCTCTTGCTGTCTGATGCGCAAGATATACTTTCCCATGTATTATGCGAATAAAATGTCCACAAAGGCTTTTGATATGATTCTCGAAAGGATACACAAGTTCATATTCGAGATGGTCGAAAGTCCGCAGACTAGGTCGACGTGGTTGGGTTCCTTGCTGAAAAGTCTGATTATCAGGCTTCACTGCGAGCGCGATACTCAATTCTTCGACGGTCAGCGGCTGAAGTGCGGCAAGAATGATACTCAGCATTTTTCTGGCTTTAGCATGGTTTGGTCTGGAGTCGAGCAATGCTGAATATATTGCATCCACCGATCGACTTTTCAGAATCTCATCGAGCTCGCGTCTTGAAGCACCCTCCTCGGCTCGCTCCCGCAGAAGCTGGATGATTAATGTGACCCATAAGAAGGTTCTATCTGCACGAGCAATGAGCTGCTTTTCAATGCTTTCTAACAGTTCTTGGGGCAGTCCTCGATCAATAAGATCTTCCATCGCGTCTTTGATTACCAACTCGATATCGTTGCTGATCGCGTCTATTTCATCCTCTCCTCTCAAACGCATCATAGCAAATTGCGGTCTTTTCAATGCCATTGCCTTGTCTTCCAGCAATACTGGTTTTCTGTCGAACGAGTTTTTGATAGAGTTGTCAGGACGGCTTGTGATAAGAAGTCTCAGGTGCTTTTCAACCTTTTCGTTATCATTTCCGTCAGCAACTATTGCAGTATAATATTTAGTGATGCATTTCATGAGTTGTTTCAATGTAGCCTCTTCGCATTCATCCAATCCGTCAATAATACATATGGTGGCTCGAGCATCTGGACTTGGTGTCACTTTCCCTGTGCTCCTATCCGTTCGCTTTTCGGTCGACTTGGTCAGAATTTCCCAAAGGGTTGATAAGTTCTTCAAATTCTGACCAGGCACTCGCAGCTGAGCTTGGGCAACTTTGATCAAGCTCGACTGTGAGGAATACAGCTGGTGAAGAATTGCAGATAGACCGGATACAGCATCTCGCTGCTCACTGCTGTCAGCTTTGAAAAAGAAGTAGCAAATGTTATGATCAGGCAAGGTTCGCTTAAGATGGTCAACGAGGAATGATGCAAGTACTGATTTGCCGCAGCCAGCGTCTGCTGAGATCCAAAGCAGATAGGCTCCTGTCGACAACAGCCACTGCTGGTATTTGCTGTGATTCACGATCCAGGTACAGGTACCGATGACCGCTGTGGGATTTCGCTCCTTGTGAGCTTTGTAGTCGGTCGTGTATAGATCTGACATGATACGACTAGGAGAAAGGAAAATCTCTTCCCAATCTAATGTATTGTCAGTCTGCTGCAAAAATAATTGAGGTTCTCGGATCTAATACCTCTCAGGGTGGAAAACTGTGCTCGGGCGACCATCTCATTGATGTTTTGCCAGATTGGCTGATATCTAGGCTCATCCTTATGTGTGAACCAACACATCGATCGGTGATTGCCATCAATTCCATGGCATATTTCCTCAGGCCATCCGAGAGTCGCAGATTCTCTTTCTACAACCTAGAGATCAAGCCAACAAGGTTAGACAGTAGTTTGCGTTCAATGTGGCACTACTATTTACCAGGCAGTTCATGAAATCCAACTTTTGCGTCTCGAAGAAGCTGAGAATTCTCAAATTTTTACCGCGCTCGACGAATGAGTTGGAGATGTTCGTTAGTGCCCTCGACTTGTGATCAAGATCTTTTGTGAGCTGGGAGTTCGTGCTGATCCCCATTGAAGCAGCTTTGAGCATGCTACTAAGGATATTCCCCCATTGTGCGAGACTTGATCCTCTATGGGGGACCCCGAAGAATGCAACTCCTACTATGTATTTCAAGATGAACGACCGGTATCGGTCAGTTTCAAAAGCTTTGTTGACTGCCTTGAGACAATTTTGTTACATATAATCTTAAAGGCGAAGTGATAGCCAGTAACATACTTGTTTGAAGACGATACCTCCAAGGCTATGGCAAATAAACACAATCGGACGAGACTCCTCTCCGGCTCTCTGTCGAGCAGCGAGGAGATGTTCCAGCAGTTGATCAGCAAAAGTGAAGATATCTGAGGTAGATTTGCTGAATTGCACTGTTGAATCGTAAGAAAAGGACATGATTCTTGTATTACGAACCTGCTGTGGCAGCAAATCTCTCAACCAGTTGACTTGTGAGCCGTTCCTCAATGTAGCTGTCCAGGTCTTCTCATAATGGCCGTTTAGACCGTGAACAGCGACGATATCGACTACATTCTCAGCTTCTGGGTCCTTGTCAATCAGTGTATGCATGCCATAGCCTCCTTGGTTCTCAGCCCTTGCCCCTTTCCAGAAGGAGGACTGCATGTTGATATGTCGCAAGCTACGCCGAACCAACCCCGCTTTGATCAAGACACCATGGAGGGTTTAGGCGAGCAACATATGATCTTGCATCGTTCTTCAAATCGGCTGTAAACGGCCGTCATGGAATAGAAAGGAGTCAATCGGTCTCAATCCAAGATAAATGACTTGCTTGAGAGATAGTTGTCGATTTTCAAAGATGATCAAGCTAGAATGTTGTGCATGTGCATTTCGCGCCTGAGGCAGTGTTGCATAGCTGATAAGCACTACAGCAGGCTTGGCCAGTGAGCAGTCACTCGTACAAGTAGTGGATACACACAAAACACATGCCGGCACTCGCCTCTAACTTTTGACAGCGCACACACTCTCTCTATGCCATGCAATACGTTAACTTGAGTAACCAACAATGCTTTAGACCTGCCCAGAAAGTTATATACAAAAATCAAGTCCCCAAGTCCTTACCACATCTAGCCTATTAGCGCATTTTAAACAGGGCAGGTCTGCAATGAAGGAATAACGCTCGCTCCAAGCAATACTCTTTTCATCCACATGTAATACTGTTGTCCATAGTACAAGTTGGCGTCGGCGTACGTTGCCTCCCAGATAGCGACGCCGCCAAAGTCTGATTTGCAATAGTAGGCCTGCGCTAGCTTTTGTGAAGACGTCTGGTTGATGTATTGGCCTGACGACGCGGCTGAAGGGCCACCAGCCAGGCCGAGGTACAGCTTTGCGCCGGCGCTCGGAGTGCCCTTCAGGGACGCCGACCAGGCATCGTATGTGAAGCCTGCGGTGTTCGCTCTTGAGCCTGTGGTATACGATGGGTTACCTGCCACCCAGTTCGCGGCTGAGCAGGAAGGTGTGTTATAGAATTGGATGTATAACGCGTCGAACTTGACTGATCGAATTGTAGCGGATAATGATGCATCAGGGACGACACATTGGGGTGCAGCAGTCAAGTAGTACCTTTTCGTAGCTGTGTTGTAGAGCCCTCGTAGCCGATTCGCAAGAGCTTTGTAACCCTGACTGCTGTCTGGTCCTGGTGTTAGTCGATGGCAACCCCGGCAAGCAAATTGGATAAGGCAAAACTCACCTGTAGGGGCATGCTCAATATCAAGAGTGAAACCATCCACCTCCGTAGCAACACCATTCACATCAAATGGCCGCGGCAATCCTTTGGCCACCCACTGCAACATCGGGAGTCAGTAATTGCCTTTTGAGGACAGTGAAAGAGTAGGGAAAGGCTTGAAAGGGCTTGAAAAGGGATGTTCCGGGAGTGGCCGCCCACATTAGGACGGTGGCTTTGTCTCCATTACACCAAACATGGCTAAAAGAGGTGAAAATAAACTCCAAAAGTTGCTTACTGCCTTGCTTCTTGGTCCGAACATTCCCCATAGCATATTGGCGAAGATCGTACCGTCCGTAGCTCCGGTTAGCTGGTATCCATCTGTGCCACCACCCAAGCCAAGCAAGATCTTCTTTCCGTACGTCTTCTGGCAGATGGGAATTTGAGCTACAAGGTTTGGGCAGCTCGACTGCAGCGCGTCCTTCGAATGGTCGACGACGCCGTTATAGCCAGGGCCGGAATAGGCAGCGCCGCTGCATTGGTTTCCGAAGTTGGTCCCTGGGTAGCCATCGGCTTGTGCAGGGAAGAGATGCACAAAAGATAGAACAATTACATCGATACTGCCTTGCTGGCAGTAATGAATTAGATCCTGTTGAGCAGGTCCTTGCCCCTAACGGCGAGGTCAGTTCCGTCACCGTTTAAGACAAGGAGACGATTGCTTACCCAGTAAACCACAACATTATTCTTTCCAGTTTCACTAAACTGCGCAGAGGCAAAAGAAACAAAGCCGAAAACAGAGATAACGAGTGTGGTGAGGAGCATCATGACTAAGAAAGTTGCCCACTTGGGCGTAGAAGTCCCTCTGCAATTACAACAGCAAGGCGATCATGCGAATGCTGATTCCGTGCGTGAACGCCAAAGTCGGCCTTGGGGCCCTGTACCCTTTTCAAGGAGAGCATCGCGATGGTGTAAGTCGCGCCGAAGACCATGAAGAATGGCGCATCATCATTGTGTACCAAAACAGTGTTCTGCGTTTAATGACGGTCGCCTCACTGGGTATACTGTCTATGGAATGTGGGCCTTCGTGGAGGCAAGTGAGACAGCGCCGGTCCAGACCATAAAGCATGGAGATGAGAAATTCATCTCAATTGGCAGTACGGCGCGTTCCAGGCGATTGACGGCATGCTTTATTGGCCTAGAAGAACTGCGACGATCGCTTCTCTCCTCGCCGCTAACTTCAGGTCGTGGCTCCCAGCATGCAAGTTATAAACGCTCCAGCTCATCACATCATACTACGTCCATTTGATTCGATTACATTTCACAGGTTGCGCCGTGATTTCGTGGTGCTGTCCGCCAGTAGAGGTCGTCGTGCAGTTGCTAAGTTCCCTACAGTTGGAATCTTTGAGGTAGGGAGGCACACGACCATGTTCTTGATAGGAAATTACCTGGAAGGCCCCTTCACTTAATCTGATGTCAAGAAGCACTCTATAACAAAATACTGGGAGCTGCAAAGCATTACGATCCTCTCGTCAAAATCGAGGAAGCACAGGCAATTCAGCAAGCAATTCAGCAAAAAATAAAGTCCTAGTCCTGGAGGGGATCGAACCCACGACCTTCGCATTGCTGCATATTAATCGGCTGTGCCGAAGAATATAAGAACGACACGCTAACCACTCTGTAACAAAAGTTTAGTGACAATCGTAGCTACATTGAGCCAAGCATAACTTACGCGTCACAGGACTTTTTGCAGTTTGGCCGAATTAGCCGGCTATTGTGCTCTATACGCCTATTTACAAAACTTAATTCCTGAACCACAACTTATCCTTCAACATCATAATTATCAATACTCCATGTGACAACGAAAAACTGCTCACGATATTCATAATCCTTTCTATATATAGACTCTAATTCTATTTCGAAGCTCCATGATCCAGTAGACTTGTGAACTATGAAAATACTCATCAGACTTGCCAAATCAAGGGTTGAGCAGCAGTCCAGCCTTATGTCAATTGTTAGGTTCTCGAGTATTCTAAAGTCATTAGGTCTGCAGTGATCTTGCCCGGTAAGGCATGGTCCACGTTCTATTTTAAATTGGCCTCAAGTCACTGGCAGCCTTATTCATCTCTACCAATCCCGAGCACCTTGATTCAAGGCACACCGATAGGCTTCCTCAGACCTTGAGTGCGTGGGGCGGCAACCGAACAAATGACTTGAATGAGACATCTCCGGATTCATCTTCGCCGTTTATGAGTTGCCATCATATCAACCCTTGAGTGTTGAGCTTATAGTTGTGTGTTTTGAAGCACGAACAACCCATCTTTCCATTTTTCGAAGCTCAGGCTCTACCGACTTCGATTTGAGTCTAAGGGGCAAAGAAACACATACTGCTTCTCACTCTGGTAGCGACTTAATTCCACTAGGGTTAACTGGAATGCATTTAGTCGAGTTGGCGATGTTGAATTTGTCTGCCGGGGAAGCTGGAGAGGCCGCTCAGCTTTCAATGGAGAGCAACAACAACGTCTTCACTCGTGCTAATGTCTTCGGCATGTTTCTGACATTGACCATTTGCATACTTGTCCAACCTGTGGGCAGTTTGATCTTCGGTCAGCCGCAGAATGTGATCGGACGAGTCGCGTTCTTTTTCTGGAGACTTCACCCGCTCGCTTGCGTTAGTGAGGCACTGCTCATTGCCAGCGTTGTTATCGCTGAGGTCGGCATATATCTCAATGCCTACATCAACGGACGATACATGGAGGACTACACAGATATATGGCAGTACTTGCGAGTTACGCTCATTGCGTTGCAGTCGCTCCGCGAGCAGGAACATATACTCGGGAACAGGTGTGTCTCCACAGGCGGACAAGGAGAGTCTGAACCCTCAGGCATTGACTCTGTTTTATCTGCCGTCGATGCATCGGGACAGCTTACAGAAGTCCCATCATCTGCAACCCTGTTCGATTCTTCGATCACTAACATACCGTTGCGAGACGTGTCGAGTCCTACTTCCATTCCCATCGAGCTCGCAACATTACATGATACTCACCTCGGGTCAAACATGGGTCTATCAAGGGAGAGTTTGATATTACCGATGATTCCCTAGCTAGGGTTCCATCGCTGTTCCCTGATATTGAAAACAACCCCGTCAACAGTTCCAATTCCGACAGTCCAAAACCAATAATGTCAGCCTCAGCAAGGGTATTGAATCGTGGACAATTTCCATATGCCGACTTGATCATTGATATTGTCACCATGCTTTCCGTTGCGATTGCAATTGTCAAACTAATCGCCACCCAACTTCCATTGCACATTCAAATTCCAGCTTAGTGCCTGGTATCCGGTTGGTTAGCCGTCCTGGCACTCGTTTTTGTGTCCTCGGCTCAAAGGCAGCTACACCCTGCTCACCAAGTTTTCGTTCAACTTAAGGCACAAAGAATGAAAGTCTTGATTTTTCCCATCGTCCTCTGTCTTATAGCCCCTACGGTATCTTGTAGCGCCATTTACTCAATCTTTTCTAATATTTTGAAGATGTCTACTACGGACATTTTAACTACGCTAGCTTTGTTCGTAGCGGGTACGGTTGTCTTTTTTCTCTTCATTATTGGGCAAAAAGACAAAGCCTCGAAATCATCTCACAATATCAACAAGCCTTGGACTTATTCGACGAAACTTCGCATTAGATCATGTTTTCGGCACATCTCGGATTTTTGGTTTGGCCGCCATGGCCAACAGAGATAAACGGTCTAATGTCACTTCGAAGGTGTCTGATATCCACCTGCTATTCACTACTTTTCTATGGATCTATCTCCCGTTCGTGTTCTTAATACTATGGGCTTCGTTTGTGCCGCCGCTCCCTAATTGGGTGGTTTGGACAAGCAACATATTCTTGGTTCACAACTTAGCTGCATCACTTTTATATCTGTATGGGACAGTCATGACGTATGAAGAGACTGAAACCTTCAAACCCGACTGGTTAGACTGGCTAGGTTAGTCGAAGGGATACTATACAGTAAAGAATGATGATCTCTTTTATCATACTTCGGCATGGTGGGAGGGTTGTTATCTGCTGTGTTCTCTTAAGACGTCGAAAAATGGCCAGGAAATGTTAGATAGAGCCGGGGTTGTGGAAGATCAAGCATTAGATACTTTTTCGAGGATTGCCACTTGGAACCTGAAATTTCAAAGCTATTGAAGTTGTAAATGCTTGGGATAGTCACAGACTGGGACAATAAAGTCAACAACGGGTATTGACTGGATTAAAGATACCATCGCCGGCTTCATATTGACAATTTTAGGCCCAATAACACTATTTCCAATCATTGAAAATCACAAAGCTCGGGGGACAGAAGGAAGAGCTAATTACAGCTCACAGATAGCTAGTGAAGGAGGAAATGGTCATACGCGAAGCGATGTAGCTCCATACGACGATGAACAGAATTAACCTCGCGCTGAGAAATATCTAAACCATTAGATATAGAAAGTTTCACGGATATAGTCTCAAGTCGATCCTGGCTTGGCCCGGGTTCAACGAGGTACGATCCGGCGTAACGCTGTAACCGTGAACATTCTATCCATTGTCCCACTTGTCTAAGATCTCGTAATACAATCCAAAGCTCCTATCAACCGTGTCTGATCGGATGATGAGCTGGAGCGACACTCTGCACCTTGACCTGCAGAGGTATCAGAGTGGTAGGAAACACTCAAGTTATGATTTGAGAGAGGTGTGGTTTATCATAGCCGGATAAACTTGCTTTCATGAGTTCCTTGTGCAGCTATTGGTCTATGTAAGCTACTGGTTGGTACTCTGCGCCATACGTGTACCGTAGCCTTATGGCTGAGGTAGAGGCCCTTCTTCATAAAGCAAGGTGTAGGTACAGTGATACAGCGGACAGAAGGCAGGCGATATGGTGGAGTCTGATCTACGGATCGGGACGAGAACTATCATTGTCTCTAACTAGAACTGTCGTACATGAATCCATGGCTTCGAACTGTCCTGCCCAAGCTTCAGCTCAACCGCTGTACGAGATTGATGCTCTGAGACAGGAGGACAGTACGACCAGAACAAACGAAACATGGCTGCTTTGCGGTCAATACGAGATAAATCTCAAGAGTCTGTCTCCCATCCCAGTAGGGGTCTAGGATCATTAGGCACGGACTCAAACGAGACGATGGTCTTCCGTCGTCTGTATGGTTGCTGCGCAGGCTTAATCTCCAACAAGGAAATGTCTAGAGGCCCAACATGTCGCTCTCCACGTGAGAAATGACACCTTTCAATAGCCTAGCTCGATCAAATCCCATAAACGCGAATCTCATGCTCAGCTTCTCTTTTAAGCTCAAATCCGATCGCGATCTCGCAAAAAACAAAACGGCGGAGATTGAGACGAATCGAAGATGTCACGTCATTGGCTGGGACAAGAAAAGGGGCCCTGAAGACGCCACTTTGGACGAGCTGCCCCAAGCGCGGGGCAAGAAGCAGCCCCAAGCTGGGTTCGGCTCAACTGGCGAAATTGCCTGTGTGAGTTGGCATCGAGAGAAGGGGGGGCAAATTATATACAGATTGACATGGCCAATAAATTTGGCTTCGGCACGCGTGAGTGGCAGGACAGTAACCATCGGCGGGAAGATATATTGAGGCTAGGATGTGTAGCGTGCTTCGACTTCCCAGCAGCACATGTATGTCTCTCTTGGATGCTGGCGGGGTGTGTGTGCAATGTGCATGTGGGAAAGGGGGAGGAGGGACCGGGGAGCGAGCGACACGGTCGGCCGCCCGGCGTCAAGAATCCAGTCGGAGAATTTCGCCATTGCAGCCGGAAATGAAGCCTGAATCGGTGCCGGGATGGCAGCAGGTTTCTTGCCTCACCGGCTGATGAATCGAGCGACGAGCTTGTGCTTGAGCCAAACCAGAAAAGGGCAACTGCTTACCGCACAAGAGCTGTGGCTTGCAGGTGCTCATTTGGACATGTCGCCAGGCTTTCCAGTGGCGCCAAGTTGTGGCTCGACGCGTAAAGTGCTGGACGCTTCACTTAGAGGCGTGAGTCCAGTTGTCGTCCAGTGGATGGTAATTTTAGTAGCCAGTAGCCCATCCCTGCTTCTGAGGGCTGATCGAATTTCACCAACTCCACATATACGATTTGAGGCTCTACTCGCCCTAAATCGACCGATTGCCTGGAGCAGCCTTTTGATCAAATCTCGTAGAGACATCCTATATATTGTCAAGATTGCGAGCACGACGCTCTTAGTTGCGGTTGCTCATCTAACACGCGTTTGCAGGACAATCGTCGGTTCATCGTGCCCAACCCAACTAGCCAGTCTGTGCCGCAACCCGTTTAGCAATTCAACCACCAAAGCCGGCGAACAGACCTCTACCAGCCCCTCTTTAGACCTATGCTTGTGACAACGGCCTTGAGTCGCGCCGTTCCCCATCTTTACAAATAATTCGTAAGGAGAACCACTGTGACCACGGTGACGGCTTGCAATTTGCAAAATTTGCTTCATCGCAGAAGCTATCTGCATGCTTCGTGCTTTAGCCAGACCCGCCATATGGGTCGGAACGATGGAGGAGACGTTTTCAGGGTCCTCTTAAGGCTTTAGCATCTAACGATTCCGCAGAGATGCGTCGGTCCAGAACCTGCAATAACTTCAAGCAAGAAAAAAATTCGGTCGGCTTGCATCTCCAATTCGTCAGGTCTTGAATTTCAAGGCCCGTTCCTCGTGTGCTCCGTCACTAGCTCCGGCCCGCGGGTCGCGTGTGTGACTTAAAGTTCTAATGAAGTCCCGTCACGGCCCATAGTCGCTAAGTGGTGATGCGGGGGCATTAGCGGTCTGGTTTTTCTCACTTGCGTGTCCCATTCAATGTAATCCATTAGACAGCCGTTACAGACCTGTTGCACATGCAAAGATGGACCATGTCTGAAGCGTGCAGTTTCGTTGATGACACTGTGTTGAAATTTCACAAGTGACAAGGCCCAGCCCTGAACGATATCCCACTTCTTCGCTTCCAGGGTGCCTTGCAGCTTCATTTGAGATAGGTCAGTGTGTCGCTAGAGGCAACGGCAAACGGACCACCCAGGGCAATTGAATTACAGGCCGCTTTGCCGATGATCTGACCCTCATTGGGTATACGAAGCAGCAATTGCCCATGGGCTTGCTTGCCGAGACGAGACAGGAGGGATCTTGCTAATATCACCGATCGTTAAAAGGAGGCTGAAAGCATACGGTTTAGAGGGTGATTTGATCCCATGCCCCTGCTCATAGTGCCTGCCCTGATAGACACTGCTCTTCCGGGAAACGATCGATCGCACCGGCTTGCCAGGCGAAGCTGAACGCTTGATCCCGGGTCTGCAAAAAGCCGTTTTAGGCGCCTTCATTGGAGCGAAAGAGAACCGCCGGCGCTGCTCATCGCTCCTAGAATTGGGAGGCAGAAAACTCAGGCGACCCTCTCACGAGATTGAACATGCGGGGACCTCGGTGCCTTGACGTAAGAACGAAGAACGGCGGCTCCGGGTGCAGAGGACGCTTCACCATTCAGAGACTCAAGAGGATCGTGATCCACCTGCAAGATGTTTTGACAGCGCGTAGTTCGTGCCTGGTTCGTGAAGGCTTCCTCTCCACAGCCCCCAGCTGCCTGTTTCGAGAAATCTCCATTGTTCGGACTGTTCCCAATCCGCCCAGACCGGTGCGTGCCAGGGTATCATGGAAGAGGATGCAGTAGCACTGAATGGCTCTGGCCACACCCTGGTCCGTCAGCCCGTCTCTTGGCGCTAGCGCGGTAGCAATCCGTTAGAGCATGCATACTACTGTACTGCAAAAAACGCGTCATTTGGATGCGGCTGCACGCGTCTGGCGCGTTACCCCGGTCCATTGTGTGGAAAATGCTCTTTAACTTACGCCTGTTGGTTGGCTCACCTCCGAGATGCTTATCCTGGATGAGTCGATAGTCCGAGCGCTTGTTTCCTCTCTCACCAGTTTTTCCGTGGCTTGGCTGCCTGTGATTGAACTTCCCCACACGATCACCTCGATGGAGTGTTTTTGGGGCGAAACATGTTGAATACCCACGGGTAGCTGTGCCGTCTGACGGACTGTACGCGATATCTGCCATACTTATTGGCGATGATTTGCAGTGTGAGATTGTCCATAGGAAAGACGAGTCAATTCTCTGCATCCATAGGTCCACTTAGGCGCTTGGAAACTTCAGTAAATCTGAGATGGCAAACAGAGAAAAAGCAAACGGATCTACTAGGGACCAATGGTTCGCATACTACAATCCCGATTCGGTTTGAACTCGATCTCTAACATGAGTAACTGGTTGAGACAAAACGCTGGATGACGGTATCGTAGAGCCGGACATATCAACTGTCAGTTCGAGACAGAACGGTCCGGCAGTGGCGCACTCGCTAAATCACTGGGTGGTCGCCGGCACGTATGGAAGGCTGACCCGGTGTGGGCGGAGACACGGGATGGGGTAAGCCTGTGCCAAGTGCTCCCTTGCCAATTCTCCTGATATGCGGCGTGCGCCGGGTCTTCGCCAAATCGAATGTAGATGCAATGCAACACTAATTGTGGTATCCCCATGCCTTTAATCGACCATCATCCTGAAACATCGGCAGACGAGGTTCACTAGAGGATCAGTGGCCGCCTTGATGACGCCGATGATCCATCTCAAAGATGGCCTCTAAAAATTTTTCAGAACGTCGTCACGGTAGCGTTTGACGCGGGGAAGTGCTGGGGCAACGCTGGACGGGCCGGTAATTGGGCCCCGTACAATGGCTTCTTGCGGTACTGAATGGTGGTGTAGTAGACATCTTGGCTATTGGCAATCCGCACATTGAACGAGGCGGTAGAAGGAAGTTCCCATGGTTGCCCGGAGAGCAAGACAGCCGTTTTGACGCTTTGGACCCCTTAAAGAGCACATGCAGACGGCAGGCCCAGCGACCGGTTGGAACTGTAGGTGCTTTTTGTGGCGATGGTGCCTTGATGGTGCCCTGACGGGGTGATCGCAAAGCTCCTCAAATTGCTGCTCCTTCAGACAAAGGCTCTAGCCATCTCCTCTGTTCTCCATTGGATCTTGCCTTCTATGGCTAAGACCTACAGTCACAAGTGCTTTGAGGTCAAAGAGCGTAGCCACATTACCACAACGGCACGGCGATAGCTCCACTATCGGCTGTTTGTAAGGTAAAAATCCGCCGTTGCCTTCTGAACAGTAGATGAACAGGAGCTGGCAATTCGTCAATTGGAGCAACCGAAGGTCAGTGCCATCTTAGGAGTTGCGGAATAAGCTCAAGGACAAGCTCTCGAAGAAAAGACCCTGGTTCCCTACCGGATGGCGAGGCAACCTCATTGGAATCATTGCGCAGTGAGCTGATTTCCGTTTTAGGATGCAGACCTTGCAATCTGGAGGATTCCTTGGTGGTAGCGGCATTTTGCCATCCTTGCGTCGCCTTTGTGGCAGAGTTGCACGATCGACAGCACGGATTCGAGTTCGCAGTGAACCGATGAACAAAATAAAGTCGTGCACATGTCAGGTTGTGAATTGTGTTGTGAATAAGATCCCTGACAGATCTCTACAACGAGGTTGCATCTGGGAATTACGCTGATCAAGGGTTCGCGGTCCAAAAGCGGCGATGATTGGCGCTCTTATTTCAGAATGTTTCGTGATCATGCTTCAGCCTCGTGTGGCTAGCCGTCACTTATCACATTGCAGCGCGGCACCCAAAAGCTTCTAGACGCCGATCGAAGACAGCCCTTGCGTTTTGAGGTCCAGCTGTGCTAATCTGAAGATAATTACAGTTCCAGTCTGCCAATGCTAGCGCACCATAGAAATAAACGTTTGTGGCCTTGATGGAAACGATGATGTCTACATGTTGCTTTTGCGAGACATGCGTTGCGACTATGACGCTCCCCGGTAGAAACAAATCCGCCGAGCCTCAGATCCACCTTGGCTCTGTTTTGCCTGTTTACTTCCCCGATCCATGTGCTCGTTAGGAAGTGACTTACGGCTCTATCGGAAAAGGAACTCGGTAGAAAACACTCAACGCGTGTTCTGAAACGAACGCGTTCATGAGAGGTCCCACTACACACGGTGGCCCGGCAGCTTGGCTCGGCTATCAATGCTCGTAGGTTGATGGATGTGTATCTGCGAGACGCAGGAGCTTGGCCTTGTGGATGTACAGATGAAGCACAGATAGCAAGGTTGCCCTGTTTTCGCTCAAACCGTAAAGATATGCGCGGGGCTGAGTTCAGTCACTTGATTGAGGGTCCGTTTATCCTATCTCCAACTGTTGAGCCGGCTTATCTGTGCTCGGGCTTCGGTGACCAATCTCATCGTCGATTTAGAAGGACGGGGGACATGATGCAAGGACGCAGCAGCCTGTCGCAAGCGGGGCAAACAGAATCCGAAAACGACAGTCAAGAGAGAGAGGCATAGCTTGTTTAGCAATCAGGGAAATGGTATATTGCCCTGTATTCACCGCCGGAAGGTCAGCCGAAACGAATGACAGGATTTGTAACAATGGCATCTCCGGAGTCAACGGCATTGTGCCTGCAGTCAGTCAGTGAGTAGCTGAGGCAGCTCGCACCTAGGCAGTAGGCACTTAGGTCGACAATTGCAGGATTTCTCACGCTTCTCCTCACCTCAGCCACCTGGATATCAACATCTGCTGCTGCACGACAAGCTTGGTGCATTGCGCTTTCCCAATGCGGAGTGTCATTCGTCGGGGATTTTCAGGGAAGGGGCAGATCGTGCTGAGGGGTACGCTGAAGTAAGGAGAAGTAGTGCCGTAGCTGTGCCCGCTATATTTCCAATTCTGGATTTAGAAACAGCAGGCGCGAGCTGGGCTCCCTGGAACTGCTGGAGACAACCGGGGAAGCTGCGCGGCAGACTCCACCCAAACGTCACAACAGCAGGAAAGCACCCTCGTAGCTGCATCAATGGACTGTGAGGCTTGTGCGTGTGATGCTGCAGTGACGAACATATTGCGTGCAGTTTGTTAGTCTACCAAGCAAGGCATACATGTAAACAGTTTCGGAGGCTGTCAGAGCACGAAGGGGAACGCGATCGCCGGCCATCGTCTTGAGACGCGTTCGGGACGGATACGGCTTCACATGCGCACTATCTACTACAGTACTAGCCAGCATGGCTCTCGAGGCACAGCTGTACCCACGACGGCATCAATAGTGAATGCATGTGTGTGAGGGCGATCAGGTTTTTTGCCCTCCGAGGATAATCTACGCGCTCTGTGAGTAAATGAGTGCAGAAGAAGCCGTAGGATCCGTTGCTTTGCAGGGTCTTCTGGACCCCTTCGCGAATGAATAAGCTCTATTCTTGGTGTGCGACTAAGACATTGTCGCGGGAGCCAGCCGACCGTCAACAACCACGCGGGTTGAGAGACAGGCGAGGCACTTTGGGGTGGTGAAGATCTACAACCGCACCCGAGCTGACCGCAACTGTTGTCAGCGTCGAATCTTCACGGCCGTTAGGTAACTCGACGGCGGACTGCTGATATCAGAGCGAGAACGATGGAGGTTGTATTACCCCTCAGGCCTTGATAAAGAGGTCGCTACTGTGGCTCTCTGGTTCGTCCAGCCACTCGGAGGCAAGGTAGTGCACCCCAGCTGAGATGGAGGGGAATGCGTTGGCAGTCATGTCGAAAGTTTCAAAACCCTGTCTGAGCATGTCATTGGTGTTCAAGGCCATGCCTTCTTCAAGAAACAGCGAGCGGACTATGCAGCGAGGGTCACATAGCCTTACCATCACACTGGCATCATTCAGGCCAACGCCACGCGATGCTTGGAAACTGGGCAATGGGCCAGGCTTGGGTCGCCGAGGGCCATTATAGAGTACCAGCCAAAGAGTGTTTTCTTCAAGGCATGTGCCAAAGACACCTGTTTACGACAAAGCTTAGTCGGAGCAGTTGTAATGATAGGTGATTTTCAAGAATGGGCCGAATGGCAGATTATGTGAGCCGCGGCCAAGTCGTCTCGTAGCCTGATTTTTTTTTTTGAAGCTCTGCTGTGTAACTTGGAGATGTGGCTCAGGCCTCTCGTTGTTTGTTGGATCTTGCCGGCGGTGAAATATGCAGAAGAAGGCGATAAGATGCACTTGAAACGATTCGATGGATGCAGCGGCACATGTCCGGCGGAGGAGGTGGTACTCTACAGAACGGCGAATCTGATCTCCAGACGACCCTCTCACACTCCAAGCGGGCACGGTAAGCTGTCAAATTGGGGGTTGCAAGATATCTATCTGTCTGCGACCCTGCAGGTACGCGGAGTTGTGCTATTGGATGCCGGATGTTGGGAACCTGAACAGAGCTCCCTGCTGCAAATGAGCGATTGGAGAGCCCCTTTTCCGACCTTAAGATAGAAGCTACTATAGATCCGCTTTGACGGGCGCTGGTCGCAATCAACGACCGACTTCTTGATTGCTGGTGCTGCGTGGCCACGCAACTGCTATTGACGATGGCACCACCTCCGGCGGTTCTATTAGGCCTGGCTCGGCCTGATAAGCTTGCGTGCCATGATTGAATCAAAACCCAATGGTCTGGATGACGAGGCAAAAAAGGCCGCCGGCGCGGGCCTGGCACGAGCGAGCGCTAGGGAAAGACAATAGTAGCAACCAGGAGCCGAGGCTTGGGTAGCCCGATCTAGCATCGTGGAGCACTCAGATCTCACCATCTTGCTCAAAGCAGAACAATGTGACGATCTTCCTTGCTTTTTCAGGTGCCATTGTTTTTTGCTGCTGTCTATGGTGTTGCTTAGCGGCTCCGTTCGAGCCACCACGCTTGCGTGGGCGGCAACTACAAGAAAAAGAGGCTGGTGCATGGCGGAATGGGTCAAATGAGGATCGATTGCACCGATGGAGCATGCTCCGACTTACTTGTAGGGCGATAAACTTGATTATCGAAAGTACATGTCCTCCATCTTTGCGGTGAGAGAGGGTCAGTCCCACGACATGCAGTAGGACCTGAGTACCAATCAATCGATTCAATTTATTTGACTCTATCAGCCAGTTCCAGGAAATGCCGGCCAGCCGTTTAACGTGCTTCACGGCTTCTATTGCATCCTGCCCACCTTCTTGAAGTGAGTTGCACGGCATGTTTTTGATACGGTAATAAGCAAGCCTCAGGGAGGGCCTTTCTTTTGTGGCCGCCATCACAACATTTCCATGGATGGCGTCTTTTTGGCGTTTTGATCAGAATGCCTGTCATCAAGTAAGCTCTGGAAATTGTTAAACCGGTACGACGATCGGTCAAGCGAAATGGCCTTCAGGGGATGGTAGCCCGCTAGCAGGACCTGGCCTGCTAAACGGGTATATGGCTTGATGCAGTCAATTAAACTCCACCAAGGCCAGTCGCGCTAGGTGACTTTGACACGCCGTTCGCTTGGGGAGTTTTCTCAGCCACGCATCCGTCAAATTAGAGGCGATCGAAGACTTACTATGCAGTACTCTGTAACTGGGTACTTACTGGAGATCCGACTGGGCAGGTCTCGCAAAATGGCTGTACAAGACCTGCTCGAGCAAGGCCTGATAGAAGCCCTTGATGTCGGCCCAGCCTCAGAGTCATTTGTCCTCCGAGGTCAACTACCTATAGCTAGGTAGCTAATACCTACTCTTAATGACGATTACCGTATGACAGATAATGCTCTTGGAGCTATTCATTTGCTCAACCTCTGTTGTCGAGCTATTGTGCCGAGCTTGCCTTGACTCTTACCTCCACGCCCCCTCCTCTTCCTCGGACAGACCTCAGACCTGGATGACACGCATGATTAATTGGGCTTCTCGAAGTCGTGCAGGTTCGCGTCATGGCCCGCTGATTGGCCACCCGAGACTCCCAAGCTCTGCATTGGCGCTTCGGATCCAATGCAGGTCGCGGCTTAGAAGCACCAGTCGCCAGCCCGCCCATCCAGCCTTTTCCTTGGACCTGAAGCAGCACTAAACTCAATGGCTGCTCCGAGGAAACGATACCCACGCACGCCTCTCCCCATACAGTACAGTCGAGCACCGAACGCAGTGAGGAGACACCATACACCATCATCTTGCTCTGCCCAGCCTGTCTCCGCCTCCTCCCACTTTGCAAGGTCCTGTCCTGGTACGAGACAACCACCACACAAGCTGCCTCATTAGACGCGTCTGGTGGACCAGGCTAAGGCGTAACCTGTCCGTCCAGATGCTACCTTCTCCATACTCTTCCCAGCGTTCCGTGCCCCGAGGCACCAGCCAGTCCTTTCTAGAGGGCGATCGCGATTGACATGGAGGACCGCTGTGAAGGATGAGAGGAGGCGTGACACGGCGCGCATTAGCGGCTGATAGAGTAGTCAGAAAGGAGACGCCGAATTTTTGAAGGGGCTCTCTCAAGAGTTGCAATTTGCAGAGCTCACACGGCTTGGGGCATCGGCGTCCAAGCTCGGTGGTACTGTAGTGTGCGTGCGTGCTGTACCTTGCTTATTCAGTCTATGTTATGCTATGCTCGATGAACAAATACTCTAGTGTTTACTTAAGGCAATAAATAAACAGCTCTACCATGCAGCACTATGGCCAAGATGGGTCTAATGGCAGACACAAGATGGTCATTTTACCAGATCTCGAATCGGAGGCATGAAGGTCCAGGGGACGGAAGCTGGTATTTTGAGCCGCCTGCTTGAAATAGCATCATTCAGATTGAATAGAAAAGTGTCAATTTTATGTCGACAATGCACGGCACTGCACTTGGTACGCCAAAAGAAGCCCACTCGTACCACAATGCCATTCAAAGCCAGGAACCCAGACAAAAAAAAACCAACCTGACACGCCAATAGCCTAGCACACAATTATTTCATGCAGCTGGCCTTATGCTCGTCTAGTGGATCTACGCCGAGCAACTTGAGAAGTATTCTCCCCCACCTATGACGCTGATGATGGAGTTACTCAAGTGTCCAGCCTCCGGGTCCTCTGCTGCAGGCCGGTGCGGATACTGGCCATCTCGAGATCCTCGGTCACGAGCGTGACAAGAAATGATAGATGACAGGAAAACGCTAGCTACAGAAGCATCAAGTCAACAAAAGGGGGCCTTCTCGGGCGAGGCCGCACTACTCATCTCCTCATTCATGCACGTGCAAAACAAACAGATTCATTCATTCATGTCTATCTTTTTCGAACAACAAATAATCAACCAACTGCCCTCCTCACTTCGAAACACACGGGAGTCAGACTGCTGCAGCCACTTAAAACGAAGCACAAGGAGGCGCTGAAAGATCATCGCCAGGAATTCAGCCTGCTTTGTATCCAGTGCTTACCCGGATGGGGGCCGCTAGAGTAGTCAGAACGCCATCTCTCTCTGTATCTTACCTAGCTTTACTGGACCAAAGTACTTAAGCTAAGTACGGGGCGGGACGGAGCAAAAGACAAGGCAATACAAGACAAACGCAAGCCAAATGAACGATTTGCAACGCGCTGGTGTCGCGAGATCTTAAAGTACCTGACCTGACTTACCCAAAGAGGACATATCGAAAAAGCAAAAAGCATCACACTATGCCCTCACCCAAACCGTAACCGTCCGTCATCGTGGAGTCGTCGAGGACGATACGGCCAGGTCTGGAAAGGTGCAGTCGGTAGTCGAAGGCACTGTGCTCCTTTTCAGTCATTTGCATCGGCTTCGAACCCACTGATTCCACTCTGGTACGATGAAACTACTGTTCTGTCGTCCTAGGTTGAGGAGGGAGAAGAAAAAAGCCGTGCCGTTACTGCATCGGCAGGGCCATCTAAGTAACGCAACGGACGGCGACGCTTTGTCGCTGCAGCAAATTTGGTACCGTACCGTGTCACCCGTCGACGAGAGCGAAGCAAGCAAGCAAGCGTAAGAGAAGTGAGGAGACTCGACCCACGCCGTGTTCCTACTGCATAGTACTGCTGCAAGAGCGGCCTTCAATCTCGGCCAGCGACTGGACGGATTAGTCTGACGCCTCCCCAAGCACCCAGCAAGGCCTTGCAAGCCTAGCACCTGTAGATCCCTGCCCTCACACAGCCCGGCCTGAATTTCCCAGCCGAGGGAACAAGGCCGCACCGCACAATCTTGCTCCTCTCGTCTGGTCTTGGGGGCGTCGACGTGGATGAGTGGCCGCCGTGTGTCCTGGGCCGTAGTATTGGCCGGTCGCAGCTCTGCTTGGTGCTCCAGGTGCTCCAGGCTCGGGGGCCATCTCCACGACCAAAGACGACGACGACCATTCGGCTGCTACGTGAGCTACTTGCCTGAGATATCAGGGGGACGACGTGGTACGGTGCAGAGGACAGAGAGGTCTTCCACCCGCGGGTCGTGGCGCGAATACTCGACATACGGACGGACAGCGTAGGAGTCAGTGTCTTTCACAATACCGCAGTACAAACCTGCCTCACCATGGAAGTTGCTCGCACTGCATGCACTACACACGCGCATCCCCGTCTTCGTACCGGTCTGCCGGGGTGTGTACTGTATGAATTGTGATGGGTGGATGGATCGGCTGGCTGGCTTAGGAGGTGGTGAGGAGAAGGAGCAGCCAGGGCCGGGGCGTGTGTGCTGGCCTTGTTGTCCGCTTCTCTCTTGTGCTTGGCTTGCCGGGGTGGTAAGTGGTGATGGTGTTTTGTTTAGTTAAGTGAGATAGATACGTACTCTTTGATACTTGCAGCAGTAGTAATAGCAGTAGCAGCAGCAGCAGGCAGTGGAGGAGATGGAGGATGGAGGACCTGCCTTTGCCCACTTTCACAAGGTTGTTGGCTGCGCTGCGCGTTGCTTTTGCGTGGAGTACCTGAACATCATCTATCCCGACCCATAACCCCATCCCCCATCTCATACCCATGTCCATGCCCATGCCCATGGCCATACCCATATCCATATCCATACTTACACCCATGCCCTGGCACAGCAGCACCAAGCACACCTCTCGCTCCCTCTCTCTCTCACACACACACCACACACCTCTCTCGAGTTAGTTAGTGGGCAAGCACCTAGCACCACACACCCAATGGAGCCCGGGCCTGGGGGGTCTGGTCTTGTCTGCCCATGTCTTAAAACTGCACAGCTTAGCCCATTGGATCTCTTCCAATCCCTTTTCCCTCTCTCCATCCTCCTCCTACATTCTAACCTCCTCTCCCCAATATCTATCTCCTCCTCCCCTTCCCTTTCCCTCCTCCTGTCCATTCATTCTCTCCCCCGAACTATTCCTTCCAGACGTCATCTCCCTTTCTTCACAAGAGAAACGGAGGGAAGGAGGAGATAATCAATAGGACCCAGCTGGGCACCCCGACAAGCCATTCCGCCCCCTCCCCGTCCATATAAAAAGGGACCGGCCACGACCGAGGTGAAGACCGGACCGTGTGTGTGGGATTAAGAAAGAGCCTATTTGCGGAGAAAGAATCAAAGGTTCAATTCCAATTGAGCCCTTTTTCCCTTTTTGAAGCTCCCAATCCAATCCCCCAAAGGAACCGTTCCTCTTTCCAGTCCTCTGGCATTCCTGCGGTCCGACGACGAGGAATCTCCCTAATCTGTCCCCACCCGCGGATCCCTTCGTTCCCGCCCGACACCTCTCTCCATTCCTCCTCAACCCACCACTGCCGCCAACGAGACGCCCTTCGCTCGCGGGTCGACGGTGGAAGGAATCAAAAGTCAGGTCGACAGGATCTCACCAGCAACGGGGGTTTTCGCTATAGACCACAAAAAAGATCGTTGGGAACTTCTTTCTTGACGGGACCGACATTCGTTCGTGTCATCTTTTAGTTCTGGGGAATAATCCAAAAAACCACAAAAGAAACGTAGCGCTACATGATCTCGATCACTGTGAAGGCTTCAACCTTTTCAAGGCGTTGATAGTAGAGGTATGTCTAATCGTCCGTTTCGGCCGGACTGTGCCCCCAATTTCAGACCAGTCCCGGGATGAAATTTCATGAGAAAGGCTCGAGAATCTAAAATTGTGCCACGTCTGCCCTTACAGTTGCATGCCGACGGGAATCCTCATCATCCCTGGCTAGCCATCCGCGGCTCTCTCTTCACGATCACGCTTGTCAAGTTCGACCGCTCCGTCGAGGCTTGCCGTTGTGGGACACGTTAACTCGTAGCTCCCACCCTGCCTCAGGAATTGTGTCATTTCGTCTGTCTTGCCAGGCACTGCACCACCGTGGCGGTAAGGGATAACCCTCTTCCACCCCAGAGCACACCTCCTACATACCTACCCTCGAGCTATCACTAGCTCCCACCTCCCACGTCCCCCATCTCGCCGCCCACCCGCTCCTCTGGCATCGACTGGCACGCCCCCTATGCCCGTTTGGTACAAAGGAGCAATTTCGACTGGCGTTTCTCTCCCATGGTCCTCGTGCCAGCTCGTCGCCTACCGCACCAGATCGGTCGAGCCACCGACGTAGCTCACGTCGGCCCCTGGGAGAGTGGGTTCAGATCGCGCGGGTCTTGAAGATCGTGTCTCGCTCGCGAGGTGAAGAACTGCTGAGGCTGATTCATTCTTGGTGTATAGAGTCCTACAGTCGATATCCATTTTAAACGGCCGACCTCCCGGCCACTTCACTCTCACCATTTCTTGGAACTCGGTTTTCTACATCCACTTGGCGCCAGCCATTGTCACTCATTTTCATATCACTGATATTCATCACACTCCTTAATTCTAATAATAGTCGATTTGTATCCGACGAAAGTAATACACACTCCTTCACTCGTAACAGAGTAATTCAGACCGACACTCTCGTTTCAGTCACCACACCGACGATCTTACAAGTTTCCTGGGGAACTTACCACTCATTTACAACCACTATCGAGCGCCGATACCTGTTCCGCCCCTACGTCACGCTCAAATAGGATCTTCACCCTCAGCCTCAATTGTTTCTCAAGATGGCCTTCTCAACTCAGCCAGACAGCACCTTCTTCGTCGAGGCGGAAGAGCCCAGCTTCCCTCGCCTCAACTCACGAGACGCCGCAAAGATGCTTGCTCGCAACAAGCAAGAGATGATCGCCAACGAACTCTCACGGCTAGCGTGCGACGAATACCTTGAGGACATTATGCAGCACATGAGGCATATGGAGGTTCGAATCATTCACACCTCGTCCTAGCATCACTCACTAACTCACACGTACTAGGATGAGACTTTGCCCGACGCTAATCTCATTGACATGCAGCGTGAGATCCAGTGGTTCATGAGACCCTACCTCATTGATTTCCTCATCGAGGCACACGCGGCTTTCTCATTACTACCAGAGACACTGTTTCTAACAGTAAACCTTCTTGATAGATACTGCTCTAAGCGAGTGGTCTACAAGCAGCACTACCAGCTCGTCGGCTGCGCAGCCCTGCTGATCGCCGCCAAGTATGGTGACAAGAAGGACCGGGTACCGCAAATCAACGAGTTGAACAATATGTGCTGCGGCCTTTACGATGCAGGCATGTTCACGCAGATGGAGATGCACGTCCTCAACACTCTTGAGTGGAACATCGGCCACCCAACCGTCGACTTCTTCACTCAACTCATCGTCGCCGAGGAACGAGACGACCGAGAAGTCGAGCACATGGCTGCCTACATCTGCGAGATCGCCCTGTACCACCGAGACTTCGTTTCGACCAAGCCATCCACGATGGCCCGCTCCTCGCTGGCCCTCGCCCGTGCCATCTTGGCCAGACCCGAAGTTAATGATGGAGAGTGGGATCACGTTGAGAACGTCACTCTGCTAACGCTTTCTCAAAATCTGCACCAACCATCCGTTACCCTGTCACGCAAGTACTCTTCGCCTCAGTTTTCCAGGGTATCAGGCAAGCTTGCCGACTTCCTGGCACAACAAGCTGCCATCACTCGACGACAAGCAGGCCCACCATCTCCTCCCACTGAGCCTGCTCTCACCACCAAGCACGCCAACATCTACAGCACACCCCAGAAGGGTCACGGTGCTGTACCAGGTGTTGCCGACGGCTACCTCACCCCTCCCATTACCCCAGACGGGGCATGCTTCGGCGTGAACGGTGCCGTCAAGGATTACCAGGTACCACCACGGTGCCCCGTGACCCCCTCACCACAACCCCATGTTGCTGGCTACCCGTCACAACAACAGCATGTCGCACAATACGCAACATACTTTGATGGTTCGACCAGCCACATGGTCGGTCAGTAAGGGACTTGTCCTTGGACCGGAACCTCAAAGGGTTCATGGTCAGGAGCGTCTCCTAGTTGTCCGTTTCCGGCTTTCTCCAGAAAGGAAGCCCCCTTTTACCGCGTCTCCGGCATTCCGAGTGTATCATTGGATGAGGAAAAGTAAAAGAAGATTGCTTGCATCTGGCATACAGGATTTTTGGTACTATCAGCGATCATGGCATTAGCGAATCTGTTTTGTTTTTTCTGTTTAAAATCTTTATCGAATGCGCAACACCCCCCCACCCTTTCGATTCGGCAGGCCATACTTTGAATGGATTTGTTTACCAGCGTCCTGGGCCCCCCGAATTCCGCAACGGGGATCACCGGAGCTGTCATACCCCCCCAAACGTCAGTTTTTTTCATCGCAACGTCTACGTTATGTTTCTTCGACGACGACACCCAAAAAAAATGAGGAGCAAGAGAGAAGCGAGCGCCCCAAATTTGATTTCTCCGACGTGAGGCAAAGGGCAATGGAGAGAAAGACCGATTATTTTATTTTGCGTTTGGAGGAACTAGAAAAGAGCGGGCAAAAGAAAGGGCTTGGGATAAAGATTGGTCACCACCACGCGGAGGAAACAAGAAGCCACACACACCAACATACACATACACATCACACTTTCGATGACTGGAAGCGAGAGAGGATTTTGGGTTTCGTCGTCGCTTGGCCGAGGCTAAACCTTACAACTGCCCACGCAAATGTCGCACGTTTGGAAAAGTAATTCTCTCGCAAAGACTTGCGGGGTCGGTGGACTGGAAGATCGATGGCCGGTGAGCCCGACCGCCTCGATTTGTAGGATCTTTGGATGGAGGCATGTGCTATGTGCGATGTCTACGAGGACCAGCGACAGCGTGGTCTTCCGATAGTTGTTCGAGGAACAACATGCGATGATAATACGTCTTCGATATTGTTTCTAGCACTCAACGCTCCCAATACCCCCTAGTCCCCGGCATAGCTGAGGTAGCTGTAAACAGACAAAAAAAGAGTAAAAGTCTCTTGACAAACTTTCTTGGTTTCAACATTCTGAAGTGATATGATAATGTTTGTGACATTTTCAATGCTACCTAATCATCCATATTGGATACTGCCTAGTCATGTCTGGTTATGAAGCAGCCTGACTGCCTCCAGAAGAATTCACGCAAGTTGGATTTCAATAACACTTTCAGCCACTACTACTTCCCACTCATTCGAAATCCATTCAATCTCTCTTCTCCTTCAGAGATAATTCATATTCAAACGGAAGTGCCATGCCGTGGCCAAGGCCAGGCTCGCATGACTCGGCGCTTCTCCAGCTCGCAGTGGCTGGCTGAGCCCAGTATCTCTGGCCAGGTCCGCCAACGCCCACCAACCAACCAAACCGTCCGCGTCCCTTCATTCCTAACGGGGTGCATTCGCTAATTAAAAGTCGCTCCAATCGCTCCACCTCCTCCCCGCTTACTTGCCCTCTGTCTCCTGCGTCTTGCCTTCGTATGGGAGCTAGGAAGATGCTTGCTAGGTCTCTTGACGCAAGGGATACGGGCTGCCATCTCGCTCAATTAAGCCCGCGCGGGTTGATAACGCCAACCCTGACATACCCTGCGAGGCCTGCGTGTCTGCGGCACCTCCGCGCACGTCGCGCTCGCATTCTCAGCTCGACTGACACGGCGATCTTCTTCCCTATTCTTTAGCAGCAGCACGGCTAATTGCTGACTGACGCGTTTGGGGAGGAGGGGGGAAAGGCTTAATTACCACCGTTCGAGATGAGCGAATTCCAGGGGTGCCGAGACAAAGAAGACAGAGAAGAGAAGAGAAAGGAAGCCCGAAACCGACCCCACTGCTCATTTGAAACTGAGGCTTGATTGCTGCAGAGTCCTTTGTTCTGGCGGTTCGGTTGGGCTGCTGAAGGGGTCATGGCCGCAGGAGGACCGGACGTTGCTCCTGCTACACTGCGCATTTCCGACGGTTGCGTGATCTCTGCTGCTCTGACCTGTCTGTTGGTCTACATCGCTGACCTGGGCGTTGAAATTTTCTTGGAATTCTCACGAATGTTGCTGTGGCTTTTCCCCCATTCAACGGTTCAAGCGCCTCGCGCAAGCCGTGGCTTTGGTGGCACTTCACCTGGCTGCTCCCTTTGCATTCCTTCCCTCGATGAATATGTCTTCGATCTCGAGAATTATCGGCCCGCTGACGATTGAGCATTCATACTGTCGCCTAGTTAGCTGGTGGATTTATTTGCATGCTCTTGTTCAATATTTCCCAGAGGGCACAATGTTGCTCCCTCGAGGAGAAGCGTTTGGCTTGGCAGATTGGATTCTTTGACCGCGGTCTTACCTGCTGCAGAGTCTAGTCGGCTACGATGGTCTCAAGGAGAGGCATCTTACCCATGGCATTGCTGTCCAGGTACCTTGCTGTCCCTTGCGAGCTGCCAGCCTAGGGACTTGGATTCATATCGTAATTCCGTCGACAGACTATGGTGCTCAATAATCCCAATTGGTGCCCTTGCTCAATCAATTGATGATCCGTCCCTGGATGTCCCATCAATTGACCCGTTTCGTGTCTATTGAGTCAGGGTGGCCATTACTCTCACTTGTCAGCAGGAGGTTGGGTGCAGGTGAAGCCAAGCTGTCACGGCCTTTCTTTGTCATCTGTCTTCTCCAATTTCAATTCAGCAAACCGAGCTCATTGCATCGGGAAAAGCTTGGTAGTCTAAAGCTTCCTTTCAGCACTCTCTTCTTTGTCTCCATGGTGCGAAAGCTGCTGCAAGCGGCAACTATGCCGGCTCCCGCACAGTGCATCTCCTGCACTGCTCATTTGTGATTGGCGACCGCGGTGATCATTTTATGTATCCATTGTCTTGTGAAGAAAGAGCTCACGAGACTGCCCTTGGAGACGAAGCTCTTGAAGCTCGGCTGAATATCCTCCTTCGACGGAAACAGAAGTCCCAGCAGAAGCTCAGATGAGTCGTGGCTGTGGTAAAGTAGCCTGACAATGCGCGTTCTTTCTCTTCTCTCAAAGGTTTTGTGAAGCTGGATCCCAGACGAAGTTCTTGCACACTTGTCTATCTCCTACTTTCTCTTTCTTGCTTGATCACGGAGTGACATGTCTCATTACCACGCTTGCCCAATTAGAATACGGTAAAGATACTCGCCTTCAGCAGCATCAAGACCATATTTATCATTCTCTGATAGACATACGATCTAAGGTGTCTACGTCGTTCCTAATCGCTTCTGTTGATCTCTCATCTTGCATGGGACCTGATCGGTGGTCGTCTTGAGAAGGCAAAACTCCGACGAGCAGTCTGATCGACTTGGTTAGAGAAGGCCGCCAAGATCGATACTGAGTACCAATTCCTTAATCTCGAAGCAATTTCCCGAGCGTACAACAAAACTACTGTTGAGGTTCCGACCCCCAAACCAGCTGCAAGAGGACGCCGAGAGACGAGTCTGACAATCAGAGCAGCAACCAGGACGAGCTCAAAACTGCAAACTCCATATCACAGCCTCCTCTGCCAATCCCAAAGATGCCTCTCAAAGAAACGCCCCAGCAGAGGCAAATGCGCCTGGCTGAGAAGAAATTGAGGGATGCCAGGGCTCTCGCGCTCAAATTCGCGGAGGCTGAAGAAGCCGCCACTACAAGCTCCAAGACAGACGAGCCTACAATACCGGACATTAGTATTCTAGATCTTGAACTGGAGCCTTTAAATGAGCTGACGACGTTCTTAGACGATATGACCGCGGTGCCGGAAGATGACCGATCCACACCGTCTTTGCCTGGCCCCGATGATAAAGAGGACGAGACATTAGAGGAGACGGTTGAGGACGTCGATATGGAGGGCACTGAACAAGATCTCCATCCGCCCTCCCCTTTCACGTACATTCCTCTGCCAGACAGAGATCCCCCAGCTGAAGAGAGTGATCTCAGGCCACAAAAGAGCCAATTCCATGCGCCTCCAACGCCGGAAAGCTTGAACCACGATGTTGATCCAGTCCTTGCATACAACGACCCTGGGGTTGGGAATCCCGAAATTCCAGACCAGCAAGATATGCGAGATGATCTCACTTACCAAGGCCAACGACAACCGCCAGTAGGGATGCGGATCAGTCATGCGCTCAACTTCCTTGCTGATGAAGACATTGACCGCTGCGTCGACTGGGAAAAGAAAGTCGAGGAGGTTGAGAAGTTTCTTCTCTTCGCCGAGGCAAACGACAAGGGAAACTGGGCCTTTGCCGATCTGGGCGACAACTCGAAGAAGATGGTTGAGGACGGCCTGAGCCGCGTGCGCGCCCACAGGCTCTTCAACAAGCACCATTATGGCGATCATGCAGAAGTGCGCCCTCTTGATCCAAGCTCAGTGCCGAAACCAGCCACCCGTCTGGTCCCTGTCCCAGGCATCTCCATCGAGCTGGCACCCAAGAAGAATTTGGACAAGGAACGATATCCCCGTCATCACCTGCATCGACCCGAAACCCCGGTGAATCAGATGTACTTGGACAGTGAGGATCGCAGGGCCAAGCGAGAGCATTACGTCCCGCTCATTGCGCAGGATGAAGACGCGTGGTTCCAGCTTCCCAGCGACCAGCAGCCTGCGGACAAACCGCTCTCGAACCTCTCATATATTGAGAACAAGATGTATGAAGACTGTAGTGCCGCTAACAGCGGGTGGGTTTTCGGTTTCCAAGTCGACAAAGGGGTCAAATACTGGCTTCCGGATGGAACGCCGCTGAATGACAGTGCTGAGCACTTTGCGAAGGAGCGCGGTGCTAGGCGTGCCGGCTTCCAGAAGGCTCTGCGTGCTTTCACGAATGAAGAAAACCGGGCAGCGGAGACTCCCTGGCGCAGACTCGTGCTTCCACTCACGGCAAAGGAGGTAGAAGCGGCCAAGGCTCAGGCAACAGATCGTGGACTGCACCCCCTTGGACTCGCACCGACGCAGCTGCCCAAGCTTGCTAGTCTCGAAACATTCCCATATACCTTCTGGATGGAGCAGTACGGGCGCGTGCATCGTCTCTACAGTGAGCGGGCGCGGCAGAAGACGATCGCGGAGGAAAGCCACAGGCGCGGGTGGGCTAGCCTGCCGAGTCGAGACAATGCGCCGTATGTCTTCAGAGGCGTTGATGCGAACACGCAGTATGAGCAGGATATGTACCCCAAGATGAAGACTGTCATCAAACTGTTAGAGAGAGAGGAGAAAATTGCGCCGAGACCGTTATTGACAGCTGTTATGAAGTCGTTGAAGCTAGGTTTGAATGGGGAAGCGGCGCCAGGCGACTTGAAATTTCGATCATTGGACTGGAAGGTTCGCGGGAAGGAGTTGAAGGACCTTGCTGAGGCCGAACTCATGTGGCTCAAGTTTCTCACTCAGGGCTCTATTCATCATCATATGATTGATGAGCTCTCGCCGAGAGCGGCTCTCTACTTGACTTTTGCGGACAGATTGATGAGATTGATGGACGATATCAGTGAGACTGCACTTTGGCCTGATCTCGAGACCAAGGTCTCTGTCGAGGATTTACTGAACAAGATGCACGAAAGCCTCGATGGTCCCATCAAAAAGACGCAGTTCTATGTCCATGATGCTTTGATGTGGCTAGATAGATTGGCAAATGCTGGAAGGTGCAGGTGAGATGCATTGGTTACATTGAAAGCAAATCAACAAACACTAACATGACGAAAATAGATTTCAGGCAGACCCCTGGGCCTATGGCTGGGTTCAACGTGTCGTCCCTGATTGCCACCCAGAGCATCTTGTCATTTGGCGCACTCGTCACTCTGAAGAACTTCATCCTGATCTTGAGGACGATCAGGTTGGGGCTCCTCGACGTGGAAAGGATGTTCGTACCTATCCTGAGGCTATACAGGAGAATACACCTGGAATGGCGCTCAATCCGACCCTGGTTGACTGGTTCTGCGCGCTCGCCTTTCGACTCGGCGTACAGCACCGCCGCATTGAGACAGTAACTGCAGTCAAATGGGTTGGGCTCCCAGAGTTCAGTCGCAGAGGCCTTCATGAGTCTATCCAGAAATGGCAGCTAAACTGGGTCCAATTAGCTCATGCCCACGACGTCCCAAATGTAATGGACGTGGTTGCCCGTGCAGCGCCTTATGACCATGTGCCGGGCATGACGTACCAAGCTGCGTTGATCAAGATCCGTCACGGTATCATATCCGAGTGTGTCCATAATCGCGATATGTTAGTGCCGGCCCGCGTCAAGCGTTACGCTAACAAAAACGGTCTTCGAATGGCAGTTATGGTGAGGCCGCCGCTGTGGGATTGGGCGAAGACGAGCGTTCGCGGAAAATCGAAGCAATTCCTCAGTCTCGATCGGTGGCCGCTGAACGTCCAAAGTCAGAAGACTCGCGAGAAAGTTGAGACGGATAAGGATCTTGACCCGCAGCAATTCTGGGATCCGTGTGTCGAAGACCCGTGCCCAATAGAATGGCACAGGCCGAAAAAAGTTCCTTACGCCGATCAAAAAGTTCAATATCGCGGGGGGCCGAGATTGTACCCGGCGGGAGATACGCCATTGCAGAAAGCGCTGATACGGGAGACACTTACAGGCACACTAGCAGAGGGTTAGTTACACTTGTCTGTAGCCCTTATGTATGTATTCGATTGCTAATGCTTGAAAACAGCTCTCGAGCTACAACCCGATAACCCTAGCTTCATTCAACGAGTGTCTGGCTTCTTCTCAAGGCCACCATCACGCCCGGCTGGGCAGTCTACTCTACTTCCTGCCGTAGATCCCGCCTTGATACCGAAAAGTGTTGATAGGCGAGCGGTAAAGGATGCGGAAATGAAGGATGCCGATTGAGTCGAGGGCCATGAAATGTGTTGGAGAAAATAATCATTCAGGGCCGCCTTAGTTCGTTCCAAGAGTGAATCAGCATGAATTTATAAGGTGGAAGTGCTTGGACTTTTTTGTAGTCCGTAGCTAACAATGCTTTATGTCTTTGATTGTCGCACATCTAGACTCCTTAGACTAGATCTTTGTTCTTTAATTCTACTTAGAACCTCAATCTTCCAAGGCGCCCAGTGATTGATTGGCCTGAGAGCTGCAGTCCAGCAAACGACCACGATCTGTCTTCGAGTATATCAGAGGCTGTACACGAATTCGGGGTTTTCCCGATCCGTCAGATCATAAAACTCTTGACCCTCGATCTTTGTGTATCCTGGCTGCGCTCTAATCTTTTCCTTTCTTCGATTCTCTCTCTTGCACCAAGCGTAAATGAACAAAACGTCCAGTATGCAGAGGAAGTAACAAACGCAGATTGTTATCTCAGCCGGACGATACTGTGGCGCGTCTTTATTCTGGAATACCTGCGGCCCAATGATATTGCCTACGCAGTATCCTATTAGATACATTGCAGCAACGGTTGTCTTCTTGGTCCAGCCAGCGACGTTGGTGCTGATGAGCGAAAGCAGAGCAACGAATGGTGTCGGAGAGGCTTGTGTGAAATAGTACCCGACCAGTCTTCCTGCGCTATGATGGTTGTCCAGGCAGGTGATGAGTAACATTCCGAGAAGCGCTATTGCCATGCCGGATACGCTGACAAGCTAAAGCATACTCAGCGAAAGCCCTATCGCAGAATTGCAACACGGAGAACTTACAAGTCTATTGCGCAGCTTGTCACCTAAGTAGCCGCATAATACCAGGGCGATGACCTGCCAAGCCAATTAGTTAGTTTCTTCACAGTCTTGGATGAGCTTGGCTCGTACCTCAACCATTCCCCCAGGAGTGCCGAGCAGGAGCGATTGCTGATTAGTGAATCCGAATGACACAATCAACTGTGAAAAGAAGTTGCTAATTCCTCCTGTAATTTCGCGTTAGACCTCGTTCCACATCGATTCGAAAAGATGGCCAGCTCTTACCGTTGGGTATATCTCCAACAAAACTATAGAACACGAAAGCCCACACCATAGGGTCAGACAAGGCCTCTTTGAACTGATACCATTTGAAATGTTTGTTTCCTACGCCCTGCTGATTAATACGAATTCGCTCAACAGCTAGAACTCGCTCGTGTGGCGTCAAGAATCTTGCGTTCATCTGACTGTCGGGCATGAGAAATAGGAACAAGACCCCTATCGCCGCAGTGAAAAGTCCAATGACCAGAAACAGCAGCTGCCAACTTTTGATGCTGATAGGATGTTCCTCAGTCCCTTTTGCTATTCCGTATGCCACAAATCCACCTAAGATCTGTCCCCAGCCATTGAACGAAAACCAGAATCCCGTCCGAAGACCTTGTTCGCGAATTGTATACCACTGGGAAGTGAAGAGCGCAAACCCGGGTGTTACGGCGCTCTCAAATACTCCAAGAAAAAAGCGTACTGTCATCGCACCAGCAAAATTCTTGGTCGCGGCCATGCAGCATAAGACTAATCCCCACATAATCACGTTGAAGGCCGAATACTTGCCTAACGGCAGACGCTGTAACAGTCGGTTCGTTGGCCATTCGAAGAACAGGTAGCCAAAGTAGAACATAGATGCGACCCAACTGTAGTCCTGGCCAATCAAGTGGATGTCGGCTTTGAGGCCCATGATCGACGCGTATGAGACTGTTGTTTTATCGAGATAATTCAAACCGTATACCAGACAAAGAAGAGGCATGAGATTTCGGTCTATCTTGCGAAGAAGCTTCCGCTCATCTTCAGGCGTCAAGATGATCACCTCTCCCTCGTGACCCGCCAAAACCTTCAGGGCCTCATCCGCATCGTTACGATTAGCATGCTTGAGAATGACACCGACCTCACCCTCAGAGGCGGGATGAACTTCCGGTGCTTTCTCTGGATCTCCAGCATGTGGAACATCCTTTGTTTCCTCGATGGTGGTCATGTTGGCGTCGTAGTAGATTCGAAGGTTATAAGTTTGCAAAATCGTCATGCGGACGGCCAGCGAGAATGGATATTTAAGAAAAATAATGATGCGAGCTGAATGATAAGAGCTTCAGTGGACCCGTTCTTTGGATCCTTGTATCACCGCAGATCATACCCCCGAATGCAGTGGCACCTCTCGGCGGGGTCCGTCATTTAGGTACATCGTAAAGAGGAACCATATCAGTGGTATTCCCGCTCATCAACGGTCCTGGATGGTTCGAATAGCCGGTTATCGCCCCCTAAAACGAATTCGCGCTGCGGGGTCAATTAGGTGTTTGTCAACGTCTCCTCATGTCGTTGCTGATTGGGACTAAAGACACATAACACTGACATCACACGACAGTTATCAAGATGTGGGTGGCAGATGCAGCAGCTCATTGCCAAGACAGGAAGGTGATCGACTTCGCAGGCGGCCGGAGTAACGGCAGATAACCCACGTTGCCGAAAAGCTTGAATAAGCTTGTATGATAATTGCATGCAGGAAAAGAAAGCCCCAAAGATAGGCGAGTTTCGAAAGGTAACTTCGCATGGGTAGTCGAGCGTACAATTACTGCTTTGCGGTGCTAACAGACGTTATTTTTGATGAGTAAGATACTGTATGGGGAGGTCTATATTACATATTGAGGTTTTTGAGGATACTATTCGTTATCACAGCTTCATAAAATTTCTATAGTAACCATCTTGTTGAGACTATGACACTTTGCCCAACGGACAATTAGCACACTGGGCTAGTAGTGTATGGCAAATAATTCCTAAATCTACCGATCATACAATTCCTGCTTCCTGAGTTTAATGTGCAGATACTGGTACTTTAGACCAGTAATCAATTCCGAATGTCGTGAATGTATGAACCAGCGTCCTTGTATTATACTATTATACCGTGGAGGATATCAAGATCTAACCAGAAAGAGAGTGAGACATAGCCAACTAACTCGGCAGAATTATACAAAGTGACTACCATCACGCGAATTTGCGTGACTATTCATGAAATGCACATCAGTACGCTACGAAACAACGTTCAAGACTGCTGTTGCCCCTATGTCTCTTCGATTCCTCTCCTCCCTCATCCTCTTCGTGATAGGGCATTCATCATATCTGCAGGCACAGGGGCAACTGCTGTCGTTCGGTTGGCATGCATGCACTTGATTTAGGGGACAGTTTGCATCCTGGCAATGCACATCTGGAGGGAACCCTTCATGGTGGTGATGCTTCTCGACCGCTGATCGGCGGGCCTTTGGGATCGGCCCGCGATGCCTGTGCCTGCTCTTTGTAGGAACACCGCCAGTAATGATCGGTGGAACGATCCAGTTGTTCTCGGAGTCAGACGGGCCTTCGTTGCAGCTGCAGTTGTCCGGGTCATAGAAATCAGACCAGTCTGTGTGATTCTGCGGCGGGATATCTGTGTGATTGGTAGGTGCTGGGCCAGTGTGGTTGCTCGGATCTACACCGTAGGGGCTCTGATTCACTGCATGGCCTGGTTCGAGCGAAGTGGGAGCGCCAGGGTGATGAACTTGGTATTGAGGAATGGTGTGGTTTGGGTTGGGATATGTACCCTCGGGAGTCATTGGTTGCTGGGCTCCTGGATACATCGGGTGTTGGCCCATGGGATGCTGTCCACTGGGGTACATGGGTTGTTGACTGCCGTGATACATTGGGTGCTGGCCGCCTGGGTACAGGGGTTGCTGAATATTTGGAGTAGGCGTGAAGTTCTGGGTCTCGGGATAGTTCGGCAACGTATGCTGTGACTGAGGCGAGCTTGTGTGAGATGGATCAGCAGCGCGAGGAGGAGGTGAGTGAGGATGATGTAGCATGGGAATTGCAGCTGGAGCAATCGCCGCAGGTATCGCAGCTAGCGGCGTATATGGCGATACACCTCCCGGTGTGGGAGCAATAGTGTGCGGAGTAGGCATGGGCATCTGCGTATGTGGCGTAGGAGTAGGAGCTACGCTCTGGGGAACGCCTCCCTCGAGACCAGCTGTGTGAGGCGCTGGAGTACTGCCTTCTAAACCTGTTCCATGCATCGGAACGTTGCCTTCTAATCCTGTGCCAGACATTGGGACGTTGCCTTCTAGACCAGTGCCATGTGGTGGCATTGACATCGGTGTGTTCTCGAGGCCCGATGTTGGTGGCATTGCCATCTGAGTTGGGGGTGAGGCATGTGGAGGTATTGTTGTAGGAGCATGCTGAGCTATTGACGATGGATCGACAGGATAAACATCCGTGTGCATGAAAGGCTTCTCACCGTAAGTTGGAGGCTGCGAGTGATTGCCTGGAGTAGGTCCGGATGTGGTGTTGCCATGGGCCGGCGGAGCAGTTGTGTTGCCGCTGCCAGGACCAAAGAAGTGCTTGTATCCAAAGTATCCAGCACCACCAAGCAGACCCAGGATACCGATGGTGACGCCGATGCCGATACCAGCCTTGGCTCCTTTACTTAAACCAGAGTGGTTGCTTCCGCTGACACCGACTGTGCAGTTTTTGATGGGGACATTCGAATTCGTGGTGACAGAGAACATAGAGTCTTTGGGTGCACCATCAGCCGTGACTAGCAGCTGCATTTCGCCGCTGCTAGGGGCCTGGACATCAATGAAGGCATCATAGTATGAAATTGTGTCGCTGCCGAGAGACTTCCCGTCCATCTTGACTTCCGCCTTCAGGCTCCCCGCGGTAATGGTGGTAATTGTGAAATTGACCCGCTCGTTCTTCTCAGCAGAATACTTAAGCGTCACTGTATCTGATCCGGAAATGAACTGAGTCTCTGCCAACCCAGCCAAGAGTTGCGAGCCGTATCCTTGCGGGTTATCGTTGTAAGTGAGACCATTAAGGAGTACGTAGTTGATGAAGTTCTGCGACCCGGCGGCGAATGTGATTGTGGCATAAACTCCGCGAGAGTCACGCACAGCTTTGAGAACCTCTTCCGGTTGTGATGAGGCATACGGATCAAGGAAGCCAAAGGACACACGGATTCCTAATGCTGTTGCATTCCCGATCGCCGAGACTAGCTCGTCGGTGCTGTAATCCTGTACTCAGGGCAAATTAATCAAGATGACTCCAGAAAAGGTGCAATATCACGAGTATTCATACCTCGCCATCAGTAAATACAACAATCGCGCTCCTCTTGTCGGTTGTGCCAGAGTTGCTGGAGGTGAGTTGGTCGATTGCCATCAGGACACCACTTGTAATGTAGGTACCGCCTATTGAGTCAATCTTGCTGAACGAGCTATTCGCGTTACCGGGGTCGCCAAGCGGGTAGTCCAAATACGCTTCATCGTCAAAGTCAATGACAGTAACCTCGTCGGCTTTCTTGCCGTCTTTTGCCTCGGAATCAGAGATTAGGAACTCGTTCAAAGCTCGACCGGCTGCGATGCGCAAGTCGGTATAGTCATTGGAAACCATAGAACCGGAGCTGTCGATGACAATTGCGACCTTGCGATCGCCGTTGTTGGATGACACGGTTAAGTCTGAGCAGACTTGCGAGTTGTCTCGCTTGATCAGGTTGGCGTGATTGCTGAACGAAGCCGCCGAAGCAACTCCCAGAAGGAGGTGTGATAACAAAATAAATCGCATTTTGATCATGCAACTCCTGCGATCGATCGTTGTTTAATGATCTTTAAGCCCTAGCTTGACAACGCAAGACGAAGAGGAAGAGGAGAAGCGACACTGGTCGCGTTCTCGGAGGACGGCACTCATATTTCAGCTCCTTGGCCAGGAATCTTGCGATCCCACGCCCAGAATTCAGGTCAAGTACCACCAGCCGGCGCAAAGAGCCATGTGAGCTTGGCATTGACCATTCAGCCAATCGACTGGACGACGCTATCGCAATAGAGTCAAGAAAAACGCCCCCTGCAAGCCGTCGGGCAAGGGTAATTGATAATGGCGGCTCTCGAACTGCGAGCCTGCAGCCTTGTGAACGCCAGAACGAGGGGCCTCCCAGTTGAGAGGGCCACCATCTCTGGGGATCTTTGCCTGAAGGGGTTCCATGGCGCTGCCCATGCAGATAGACTTGGATGCCTCATTGGCGATGCGGCGCACCTGGGCTCGCTGGGATAGACAGAGAGGCTGAAGTCTAGAGCCAAGCTTTCTAGTCCGGAACTTCTCCTGACGTGCCTGGGCGCCTTCGCCATGTATGTCTTAGTTCAATGCTTTCGGCAAATAGCGTGTTATTGAGACCAGTGAAATCGATGTGAAGTTGAGCCAGACAGGCCGAAAGCTGTTGTGGCGTACGCCAAAGCTTCAGCTGAAGAGAGCTGGCGGCACAGCACCACCCCACCAAACTCAAAAGACATCTCGTTAGGGGTCTCGCGAAAAATAGTTGGGCAACCGGTAACCCGAGACGTTCTGTGAAGATGGGTCATCAAATCAGCCGAGAAGATGTTGCACAACATGGCCAAACTCCTTTTCTGGAATTTGGAGAACTCTGACAAGTGGTCACATCTAATAAGGAAATGACTGGGACCTAGGTAGCGATAGACCCTTATCAGAACCGTCGGGCCAGATGCGATATGGCACGATACTGAGAAAGAGGGGGTTTGCGGCTGAAAACACGGAATATGGCACGGCTTGCAGTCAAATATCCAATCAGATTCTCCTCCGATATCGTCCAACAATACGTCCCAGAACTCGGGCCATCCTTCTCCCTGTGGCTGCACAACACCTCCACAACGGCAAGTCATCAGTCCTTGATCAAACCCATACTTATGCACGCCCTTGCGCACCTTTTCAACGTCTTCTTGTCGTTCTTTCGTTTTGGTAGACTGATATACCGACTGATGGCAAAGTTATCGCAAACAATATCAACGCGTATAGATAGATAAACATGACTATATTGAGACAGGTCTACCCCTTCCCATTCTCAACAGGGGCATCTAATATTCTATGAAATAACCTTGAGCTCTTCAAATACATTCCAAGACAAGATAAGCCAAGTCTGTGCCATCCTAGCAGAGCAGCGATAAATGGAGGATTAGCATACTTCGACAAAGAAAACTCGGGATTCAGCTTGATCATCGCTAAATCATGACATATCTTTTTCTTAGGTGAAAGGAATAAGAAAGAATAACCTTTTCAATTATTAAAGGATTCCGACAGCAAATGATCATTTAGGTCCTTGAGCAAAATTAGCAAGATAGTTCAGCGATTCTAGTGGGCGATACAGATGGTGCTGTGCTCTTTAGAAAATTCGGCAATTTTGATCCTCCATCTTCTATGAGTCGCGCTATTCCAGCAATATGGCTCCTGCGAGTGATAATAACTGCCTTGATGCCGTTTAACTATATTCGTCAAGAGGACTTCGTCAGCGCGTTGCTCGATCCCTAGAAACAGCTCAGAGCTTAATGCCGTCTTATCTCGACTCTCATCAGTGCCCAACCGGTGTTCTTGTGTTCAAGTCTACATCTCCGGCCTTTCTCCTTGAAGAATTCCACTTCTTGCTGACAATCTTAGGCAACAACAAGACAAACTCGAGAAGATCCCACTCTGAAGCCAAGCCGACAAATGTATTAAACAGAGCCGAATCTCATATTCTCTGGCTTTCTGGTAAATGTGTCTGAAGATTGCAAAATTCTGCCAGGTGTGTGGAATGGGATGAGATTCAAAGCGCAAATTCCACAGGGAGAATAATAGCTAAACCAATGACCATAATAAGCCCCGTTATTAACAGCTTTAGTGACCTTCTACTGTCGCTGCCAGTCAAAATCCAACAAAGTACGGCGGCTGGAAATAGAGTAATACACACTACAACTGGTACCGCGATGCGCGTGTCGTGAACCTTCCTTATGTAGCGGTCATAGCGGGCTTGGTCATAAACATCTACCTCTCCCAATTTGCAGATAGTATCCCGCCACGACTCCGGCGAGAAGGAGGATCGCATCTTTCTTGCGCAATTATGTGAGAGACATGATTTGGCGGCGTCGATGACGGGTTGTCGCGATAGAATACAAGAGCAATTTCTCGTTGGGCTCCTGCACCCCAAGGTACTTAAAGCAGCGAATATGCACGTGCGAGTGCATTCAGGAACGGTCGCTCCGTTGACCTGGGCAACGGAGCCATTGCAGACCCCTGCAAACCAGTCCTCCATCTCATACCAGCAATTATTCTCGTCCGAGGGTCCGGACGGCGCACAACTGAGCGGTGTTGGTGCCTCCTTGCAAAAGCATTCGGTATCGAGGGTTTCTTCTATGCAGCCCAGACGTGATGGTGAGAATTGCTGAGATGTGATACAATTGGCAGTTGCACAGCGCGGGAAGTTGCTGATATTGACCTCATCATGCTCAATATCTCTTGCAAAGGGGATTAAAGCTGAATGAGATTGCTGCCATGCGCCTACAAAGTGGATGACGAGGGCGACAAGAAGTATCATGGTATTTAAAGGTCGAATCGAAAAAAAGTTTCCCTTCATATCTCAACAAGGAGGTCTTGGGAAAAGCAGAGCTCCAGATAATGGACAAGAAAAGCTCAGCAGACCGAATTCACCTCAGTCCATAATGGCCGCAGCATACTCTTTCACAGCTCAATTCTTATGAGAGCCTGGTCTCGGGGCTGACAGGCACGGGCGGTCTAGGATGAGGCTACACCCAACCATTTCAGTCAACTTCTCCCCCAATACGACGTGGCGCAGCTCGGTGAGTGATGTCTCAACCTCATAGATTCTTAATCAAGCCTATCTATAAAAATTGACCCCTCCCGTACTGTGGCTTAGTGCAAGCCCTTTCACATCGTATTGGCCCATGCATGCATGCTCATTCGGATGTAGAATATGTCACGTAGGCTGGGTTGGACAGGTGCTTTACTCATAGCCTGGCGAGCCTGGTCTCTGATAAAACTTTAAAACATAAGATTCTGTAAGATAAAAGTCATCGGTTGGATACTTCAGTTTTTGATCATGAGGAGCCTCTACATCTTCGAGTTACCCTTCCGCCTGGCCTACATCATTCTACTCGCCACATGGATGTCTGCGACGAGCCTTGCGGACGAGATCGATCTTCACAGCATGCCTAGGTGTGGCTGGTCCGACTGTTTCCCATATCACTCGGCCGCAATTGGGTGTGCAGCAATCACTGACGACTGCTTCTGCAACGCTTTGGCTCCGGTCAACTGTACTGCCACGAATTGCATTGACGGCGACTGGTACTCGGTCGAAGACTGGTTCAATCTCCAGTGCGGCCCGCCACAGACCGTGACGCTCCAGCTGCTACCACAGTGCGGGCGGGCATGTATTCGAAACGCCCTTATCCCAGAGCACTGCCAGTCGCAGTTGACACGCAACTGCTTCTGTCGGCTCGAGGCCGTCTTCGACAGTCTCGCACCCTGTCTTGTGAACGACTGCGGGGAAAGCATTGAAGAAGCAGATGAGATGATGCGCCAGTTCTACCGTAATACTTGCGTGTATGTGGCCACGCCTGATGGAAATGGCGAGCCTGGAGGAGGTGGTGAGGTCATTGAATCCCCAGAAACAGACGATGAGAGCAGCTCATCAACCACCAACAAAGTCGGCCTGATAGCGGGAATAGTAGCGAGCTTTATAGGTATTATTGTGTTCATTGTTGCAGTCTGGATTTGGTGTGGGAGACACGCAGCAGCGGTGAGTCATCAGCTAGAGATACAACAATCGTTATTCACCGACAGTCTCGAGTGAAATAGCTAACGCTTGATTGATAGGACGATGTCGATATTCCAGGAAGTAAATTCTTCGATCCTCCTCCTCCCCCTTACAAACCTTAAAGTGACCAGGGATTTGTCGAATGTTTGCAAGTTACTCCCTATTTCTAGGGCGAGGCTTATTCTGTGATCAGGTGAATGTTGACTCGACAAATATACCTACCAAGGTTGCCTTGACAGACTGAGCCTCAAAGAAGCCCCTTGCTTGCTCGGTATCTTGTTGAATATGTTGTTCTCGAAGCACGCTCTTAGCTGCTTGAAAGAGGAGGAGGGAGGGTGAGAATGTGTACGTGTTGTGTGGCAAGTTCTGGAGAAGTACATATGCTTCAGGAGAAATCTACTCGCCATGGTGTCTGTCCTAGGCTACAGAGATAGTAGATCAGGCATGTCAAACAATTGCGGCACCAATAGAGACATACTGGAACATAGATCTAGGGCATGGCTCGCTTTTACGATTCAATTCCATGTCCCCAATATCATCTCGTAACGCTACTCATTATGAATCGAAAATTGAACTAGTACATCTTCCATCAGATCTGAAGTTGTCTTAGAAGAGAGTGCTCCTGAAATCATCATGTTGAATTTCATACCTCCCTCACCCCAAAAATACTAAAATGCCCTTCCTAATATGCATGTTTTAGTGTGAACTTCCAAGATCTGCCGTCCCGGACCGTACCCCTTCCTCGTTCTGTTTTTGTCCTTGATCTCGTCACGCCGTTGAAAGTATACAAATCGTGGAACGCATGTGCCGTGGTCGGGACCAAGGAAACTTCCGCTTCTGGTCCAACCCAATATTACCTAACCAAGGTATATGCGCCTATTAATTAATTATTTCATTAATTACAAAACCCGATCTTTAAGACCCTTTGGTAATTATATCTCGCTCACTCACCTCTTCTCCGGAAAATAGCGCCAGTTGCTTATTAGCCTTGTGTGAACGAGGGCTTTAGTATAGCAATGCGAATGTAAGCAGTCGCTCAGGGTTAGGGAGGGCTCGAGCTCGGGAATCACAGTTGCGAGTCCCTGTCTCTGCCTCGCATCGAAGCGCCTCCGCGTGAGAATTTATATGACAACCGTGGTTGGGAGGCCTACAAAAGGTTTAAACTTCAATTCGGCTGTGGCACGCACGTTCTAAGGTGACTGGGCGATATTCCTTATGCGAATAGGGTTTTTCGATGTGACCCTTCGCAAGGCGTCGGAGATAGCCCTGTAGACGCAGTGAGTACAAGACAACTCCCTCCCAGGCGCCTAGACATTTCCAATCTTCCATTCTTTCATTCTTTTAACATTGAGCAGCGCCTCGTCAGATCGAGCTTTGACCTTCGCAATCGTCTACCGCCATGGATCCCAACCTTCTCGAGGCCTGCGAGGAGCTTGTAAAGAACGTCGCGCTGCTGAAAACGGATGATAACGACGCGAACGCGCATGGTATTAGTGTTGATAATTGCGATGCTTTGCTGCCCGCCCAGGATGAGTGCAAGGCTATAGCACAAACCCATAAGGGTAGATACCTGATGCGACTTGGGGCCGGGGTGCCTAGCGCTGCGGAGATCCAAGAAATAGCAGGGCTCGATGCACCTCCTGTTGTCTACTATGCCGAAGAAGAGGAGGACTCGGACGATGATAACGAATCCTACGATGATAGATCTGACGACGGCAAGGCGACTACCGCAACTTTCTGTATCGTAGATAGCCGCACCAAGAATGCTATCCTTAATATTGGGTTCCGCCCTTTCTTCATCCGGCACACCGACTCGGCCGCAAAAGAGCTCAGCGCTCACTCGCGTCACCCTACACTTGGTGTTCCTGACGCCACCCTGCCGCAGTTCCGCCTCGACGACGACAACCTCAACCATTCTACTCTCCCGGCTCAGGACGAGTACCCCGTCATATACTTCTTCTACGGCAGGCTGTGCGAGCCCGACGTTCTCACAAGGCTCTTGCGGCTTGACGAACCTCCTGTGTTTTATCCTGCCAACGTGACGGGAGGCCGTCTCACGAAAACGCCTGGCGGGCGGTACAACGCGCTTGTGCATGGCCGGAGCGGCGAGACTGTGCAGGGGTGTTCGTATATGGTCAAGAGCCGTACGGAAGAAGATGCTCTTCGAGACTACGAGACCGAAATGTACGAGGTCGTTCGTTGTCTTATCAACTTTGAAAAAAAGGGACAGATGAAGACCGTCCGTGGCTTGACCTTCTTGTACTGTGGGGGCCTAGACTGCTGAATATCAGGCCTACGCTTACCAAAAACAGCAGTCCAAACCACGGCACATGTGCTTTTATTGGAAAATGATATAATTACATCTGTCAATGCTCAAAAGCCATATCTCCTGTGCTAAAAAGTTCGAACTTGAGCCTTGCGGAATCAACACCTTGTGACTTCAGATAGTCCGCCATTTCCAGCATGAACTGTTCTGGTCCACAGATGTAGTACTCCGTGCCTCCATGGCTCAGGTACAGGTCCTCCGGGTGTACTCTAGCCAAGTCGACACGGAAGTCATAGTCGTACGTCACGCCAGCTAGGTCGCCATCGGCCAAATGCGTCTTGAAGAAGTTGGTGCGAAGGTTGGGACAACGCCGCTTTGCTGCACGGATGTGCTCTTCGAATGGGATGAGGCGGCGCGAGCCGTGAATCCACGACACAGAGCGCGTTGGCTGGGTTTGGACGACTGTGTTGAGGATAGCTATCATCGGCGAGACGCCAACGCCTGCCGAGATAAGCACCAATGGCACGCTGCTGTTGTTGTTGGTGTCGAGGAAGAATTCGCCAGCCGGATGGGAGATCTCAACAGTTTCGCCCGTCCGTAGTGTGTCTACCAAGAAATTGGAGACCAGTCCTGGGTTGAGGAAAGATTTGGAAACGGAGTTCCTGTACTCCATTCCTTGGTCACGCTTGATACTAATGCGGTAGTAGTCAGGCCGCGGCGATTCGCTGAGCGAGTACTGCCGAGACTGGAGGTAGCCGATGTCCGGGTGGTGGATCCGCACGGAGATGTATTGTCCCGGAAGGAAGGTCGGAAGGCGCTTGCCATCGGCCGGCACCAGATAAAAAGAAAAGATCTCGTCAGTCTCTGCGACCTTTCGGTCAATCTTGAACTTCCGCCACCCGGTCCACTTATCAAAGTCCTTGTACAGCTGTGCCTCACGCCCGATGAGCATCTTCGCCAGCATCCAATAGGCTTTGTGCCAGGCCAACTGCACCTCCGGGGTCATGGCTGGTCCAAGCACCTCTCCGAATGCTGCGATGAGGTACTTCCCCACGATATCATAGTGCTCAGGCTTGATACCGAGTGAGCAGTGCTTATTGCACATGCGTTCGAGCTTAGGAATAAGCTCCGCCATGTGATTGATGTTGGCGGCAAAGTCCAGGATGACGGCGGTCAAAGCTCTGGGCTGACGGCCATTCTTCTGGTTCACTGAGTTGAAGTAGTTGTTGAGGTCGGGGTGGTCACGAAGCATATTTCGGTAGAAGATAGTGGTAATCCTCTCACCATGTTCTCGCAGCGCTGGAATGGTACCCCTCACCATTCGCGTCTGTTGGTACGTGAGAGCCATGGTGACGGGTGGGAACTACCACAAGTTGATGCAGGATTCAAGTCATGTAATAAGACGACGTGCAGAGGCAGGCCGACGGGAAGCGGGAAGACTAAAAGCGGGACCTAGAAGAGAGGGAGTTTGACAGGAGGGACTTCCCATCCTGGCCGATGTGTCGTCGAAGCCGTTATATGTCTTGCTCGTGGCATCTTGTCAACGAGGAACAGTCGGCCGGGCCAACCTTAGTTCTCGCTTCGCAGTGTTGCATACACACCCTGTTGAGGCCGCCTCGTATGATCTTAAAGATTTTTTTGACTGGGGAAAGGCTACTCGAGCCTTCGATGGTGCCTACTAGTTCTTCACGTCGTTGGTCTGCCATGTGGAAGCCAAGGGTCGCCATGCGGTCTCCACGAGTCGGTAATACATCGAATGCGTGTTCGAAACTTTGCTAGGATTGCCGTTTGCTCGCGTGGTTCCACCACCCGTTCCAGCCCCATTCTTCAGCATCTTCGTACTAACTAGGCCGGATGAAACGGAACCGGCTCTTGCATGCCCCTAGGATTCGCCTTCATGCACAATTTGAACACGTACTTTTGTTGACTAGATGCCTGGAAGGTTAGGGCACCAAAATCGTCTCTGCGCCAAGGACATGGCTTCACACTCTCTATGAACTTTCAATTTGCTTTGACGTGACGACAAACGAGACGGCAAATATCCGGGAGCTACTTCAAGTTCCAACTAGAAGGTTGTGATAATGTGACGAGTTCTAACACGGATGCATCCTTCTCAAGCCCGTTCGCATAGGATTTCCTCTTGAAGCAGTTGAATCGGCGGCTCTGGGATAGGCATGTCTGATGCGGGATCCTGTTGGAGCTTGGGCCAATGCCCTTCCACAGAACTGGTTCCATACTGTGCCGCAGGTACAGAGTATTAGATTCAGCTGCAAATGATATATGACAAGAGGGTAGAGAAGGCTCAAGAGCATCCATGCCTGAGATTTTACCAGAAAGATCGAGATTTGATAGGTACGGTACGAGGCAAGGGTTGGAGGAGGTTCCGCAGAATTCCGACTGCCGTGAGTGTGGTGTCATTTCGAGGTGGCTCGTAATGCTTCATCTCATCACACAAGGCACTTGGGAGAAACGAATTTGGGCACCGTACACCGCCGTGAGCACGTCAGAAGCTGCCGAGAACTTCAGTATCATGATAAAAGTTGGAGACGGCGGAGAAGGTTCCGCTCCTTTAATGACGCATGAACCATGAGCTCAATGAGTTAGCCTAGCGAGGTCGAGCTCTGGAGCAATAGCAGATACTGAATTTAGAACCCCAATGCCGCTAATCCAAAGAACTGGAACTCGCCAACGGCAGTAGGTTACGGGCAAAGCTTCGACATCCCCGCAAAAAGGTTCCTGGGATGCTCCGCCCCGCGAGCGGCGAGCCACTGAAACGGCCTGCCTGGTTGCTTTTGTCAAGCGGCTTTTAGCGGCTGCCAGCTGCGCCTTCAGTGGCTGGTACCACCTTACTAGCCTCAGGGGCATCGTACGACTGGAAAGATCGTCTTATCCCCTCGTTAGGCTCCGGCCGGAATGTGGACTACTGCAAGCAATCGAAAATTCAGAAGCATCGGTCGAAGTTGACATGAAGAACCCTTGTCGACTATCGCTCCGAATCCTCGCTTCCCGACTCACTAGAGCCGTTGCTCGGACCTGTCAAAGTCTTGAAATGTCGTGCGCGATGCTCGGAGCGACATTCGAAAGGCTAGGCGGGAAGGCTATTCTTTGGTCTAATTCGTGTAATTCCATTGGGGGACAAATTTGTGCCGAGCTACCGAATTCGCAACACCAAAAGCTGCCGAACATGGACAAACTGGGGCTAAGATACCCCGGGACGGCTATGAGGTCTAGAAGCTTCAAGATCCGGCTGTGCCATCATTCGAGAAATGAGACTATCCAGCGTGAGAGTAACATTTATGAAGCGAGACCTTGTCGGTATTTGTGAAGATGGCTGAAGTGTCTGATACCTCCGATCCCGTAGTCTTCCGGAATCCCATTATCCGGGGCTTCAATCCAGATCCGACCATCTGCGTGGTCCCGGCTACGGAGTCGGCGCCGACGACATACTTTCTGAGCACCTCCACCTTCGAGTTTTTCCCGGGATGTGCTATTTATGCTTCCACGGACTTGATCAATTGGAACCTCATCGGTCACGCTTTGACTCGACCGAGTCAAATCAATCTCCGGACTGTTGAGCCCGGCGCCGGAGCATGGGCGAGCACGCTTCGTTACCGGACCGTGGAGAAGCGGTGGTACTTGACCACTTGCCTGTTCCAGCGGTACCGACCGGCGACTGACGAGCGCATCTTTCCACGGGGATTTTACGTGTGTACAGACAATATCTGGGATGATGACGCGTGGTCCGATCCGGTTTACTTCGACAACCCTGGTTTCGACCAGGACTTGTTCTGGGATGATGACGAGAAGGTATACTTCTCGACGACAGTTCGCATCGCGAACAGGCCACCTGGATCAAAGCTGAAGGACTTCGCTATTCATGTCTCTGAGATAGACCTGCCGACTGGTCGGACGCTGACGCCGCCCGTTGTGGTACGGCAGTCACCGCATGGCATTGCCGAGGGCTCGCACATCATCAAGCGCGGCAAATACTACTACTTGTTCACCGCGGAGGGCGGCACGGAAGCTGGCCATCAGGAATGGGTTCTGCGTAGTACCGAGGGTGTCTACGGGCCCTGGGAAAGCACCGGTCGTCCATTGTGGTACAATGGTCCGGATGAGGAGGTCCAACGCACAGGTCACGCCGATGTTTTTGAGGATGGGCAAGGCAGGTGGTGGGCTGTATTCCTTGGTGTACGTCCTGCTAAGCACCAAGGTAACTGGCTCGAGCCTCAATTAGGGAGAGAGTCATTTCTCGTAAAAGTTGACTGGGTCGATGACTGGCCGGTATTCAACGACGGAAAGAACATTACTCTTCTGACGCAAGGCCGGGATCCTATTTCTGTATTAAGTAACGCAGAAGCGGATGGCACTATCTGGAAAGCCGATCTGGATCGCTCGGATCTGGAGCTCGGCTGGTATCAAAAGGGTAAGTTGTATACAATGGTTTATACTAGAGATCTAACTTGCTATACAGATACGCCGCTCAAGCAATGCTACGCTTTGACCGAGCAGCCGGGTTTCTTGCGGATTTATGGAAACTGCTATGATTTGTCGAGTCCAGAAGGCCCTGCGATGTTGTTGCGGAAGCAGACATCTTATAGCGAGAGATTCCACGTCAAATTGAACTTCAATCCGAGAAAGAAAGGATATGAAGCTGGCATTGTGCTGTGGTGGAGCCAATTCTCGTATGCAACAGTGGGAATCACCACGGTGGAGTTGCCGAGCGGCGAGAAGGTTCGCACGGTGATCCGTCGTAGCCCAACAGGCCAAGCAGGTATCATGGCAGTGAGTTGACCAAGTTCTGCTGATAAGTGAAGCTCTAATGCAGGCACAGACGTCATATCCACTTCTTTCCCCAGAGGAAGCACCAGAAGCCGTGGAATCAGTACTCCCCGACCTAGGACTTGTAATCCTAGAGGTTGAATGCTATGCTACGGAATACAAACTGCTATTCCACACAGGAAAACAAGACGAAAAGAAGGTGGTTGAATTTGAAGCGAGCAAGCTTACGGTGATGCCCCCTATAGGTGGTGCTTTTACCGGAGCCATGTATGGTGTCTATGCTTTTGGAAAAGGGGAACCGGTCCTAGACCCGGCCGACTTTACTAATATTCAAGTAACCGAAATGAAGTGAGACACACCAATACGATCTAAGAACGAAATGTAGGGGATCATTTTCTACACGTGCCCCGTAGGAGCGTTGACACTTGAGGGCGGGCGGTGCTCCTCGATGGAAACAGACCTCCGCTCCGCTGAAGGTAGGGCGGCGGGCGGATCTGTCAGACTGCGGGACCGAGTGCGGATAATACAGAATGTGGAGCACCTCACCACCCAACATGCTCGGTTTGCCGAATGGAGAAGATAGAGCGAACCCAATAGATCATAGGAATACTCAATGAGCTCAGAAAGATCTCCCGCCGCACTGACTGATACTTAAAACCAACCCTTGCAATCACTCAACGAGTGACGTATTGATTGAATGAGTGGCGCTTTCGAATGCTAATATCGGATCTACGCTGCCGATTATCAGTGGAAACGAAATCGCATAGCCAAGGGGGGCAAACACGTCAAGTGGCGGCCGAGTATGGTGGATAGCTAACACTCGGTCGAACAATGGATGAGGACCTACTCCGGGCCATCAGTCGAGAACAACGGCTTCCCAGCATGCTTGCCGGTGATCGGCGCTCATAATCTAGGCGCTTATCTGCTGAGATGCACTCCGCATTGGGTCCGCATGCCGGCCCAGTTCTTATACAACGGAGACGGTCTAGGCTCCGACAGCACTCGACATCGGCTTTCGGTTGAGACCAGCAGACTGCAAACCCCACTGGGCCACGGTGGATAACACAACTTCATATCTGGCTGCTGCTGTGCAACGGGGGCGCCGTTGGACCAACCGTGACACAGCAGATCCGGCCGGCAATAGCAGGTTCAGAGAAAGCCACAGCGGGCCAAATGCATGCATGACACGAGGCGCATCGCGAGTTGGATGCCCTCTGAGGCGGTTGAACGCTGTGAACGTTGTATTTGGCGGAGGCATAGCAGCAAGCTTTATAAGCCTCAAAAGCCTCTAGACGCATTACTCGGCTTGCATACTGCAGCGCTACGCGCACATGTGCATTCAACATTGAGAACTGACAGGCCGAGGAGGCTCGATCCAGCATCTGTCGTCCGTTGTCGCTGCAGTATCCGGGGTCTCGAATCTGTAGGGCGTCTCCTTGATTGGGTAGCCCAGGGTGGGCAGAGGTGCTCAAGCCTCTACAAGGGACAAAGTCGACTCCGGTGAGAGCACTGGAGAAAGACGTCAAAGGCAGCTCGCTTTTCTCATTGCCTCGAGGCACCAAAAGGGGCTTTCTGCAGAGACCATCGGACGTATCGGGCTGGTAAGATGACCCTGAGTGGTGGCTAGCGAGCTGGGAGATGGCTTGGCGCTTTCTGGAGGCCGATGATGATCCATTGCCACTTACACAACGGATTACCGCATTCGGCAATCCGGAGGGGCATCCTTCTGTCTGGATTCCCCGGCCGGCTTTCTTACCCCACATTCCCAGCTTTCGACGACATTGGATTCAGAGAGATGCTTCTGCAGGTCACATCGAGGCGAGCAGTGTCCATGTAGTATCTGAATCTAACCGTCCCATTTGAACTTGTTTCTTGGTTGATAGCTCTGAATGGACACTTGTCGTTGACCGGTCTGGAGGTCTCTAGCTCACCGGTGCTGCTTCTGAACTTCGACAGCCCTACTGTTCTTATCTCCTATTGTATATCGGGTTCCCTAAGTGGCCATCTAGATGCCGTCTAGATTCTGAACGTGTTGAATCTATTCACACTGAGGTAGAAAATTGAGACTGTGGGGTTCGACAAGGTCGTGTAGTGTCCTGAGGGGAGGGGAAGCTTCGAGCTAGTCCGTGAGATGAACAAGAGCTTCTTGGTGTGACCAAATGACGTTAACCCTGACATCCGGACAAGACCAACGGTAAGTACAAAGGGTGACCGTCTCCGCCGCCCGAGTGATGGATCCCAGAACAAATTTGACGACACTTGCGCTCGCTACACGGCATTCCTTCTCGAGTTAATCAATAGTTCCACTTCCCGGCGGTCCCATCTACCTGAAGTCCCCTTGAAAGCATTCGGCCGTCTGTTGCATAAATAGAGGAGGAAGACTCTCTTCCTAGTAAAACTGCAAGATTGCAGATCGCTACACCTCAGCAATTTTGATTACCAGGAGGTTAGAATATGAAAATGTCCAGAGTAATATCCAGACTGGCGCCCAGGGCGAACCCTGCTCGATTGTCGCCCAGAGTTGCCACTCCTGCTTGTTTGAGAGCCACAATCGCAGTTGCGCCAACATCCACAAGAAACAGCCCAGGAGTTTTCAATTTTGCGAGGTCTTTCCACTACACAGCGAGGCGACAAGATGAGGTCCTCATTGGCGGCAAAAACCGCCTCCCAGAATTCAGTTTGAAGGACAAAGTGATTGTTGTCTCCGGAGCTGGGCAGGGATTAGGTCTGGTCCAGGCCGAAGCTCTTCTAGAAGCAGGCGCAATAGGTACGGAATCAATACAATAAGAACAAGACGGCGTCTAACAACTCTTCCGTCTAGTTCATGCAGTGGACCGCAAACCTGAGCCAGATCCGGACTTCACGCGCGTTGCAGAACGGGCCAAGAATGAGCTCGGAACCAGCATCACTTATCATCGCATTGATGTCCGAGATGTCACTAGCTTGAATGGCACTATTGAGGGCATTGCCAACGAGCACGGTCGGTTGGACGGACTTGTTGCTGCTGCCGGAATCCAGCAAGAAACTCCGGCCCTAGACTATACGCTCGAGGATGTGGACAAGATGATGGGAGTTAACGTTGCGGGCTGCTTCATGACTGCACAGGCCGTAGCACGGCAGATGCGCCGTCTCGAGCAGCCTGGTAGCCTCGTTCTCATTGCTAGCATGAGCGGCACGATCGCGAACCGCGGTTTGATTTGCCCGTGAGTTACCACAGTCGAAAGTCTTACGCGAACAGCAGAAATTGATTCGAACAGGGCATATAACGCGTCAAAGGCCGCGGTCATCCAGCTGGCCCGCAACCTTGCATCTGAATGGGGTCAGTATGGCATCCGCGTCAACACCATCTCGCCAGGCTACATCGTCACGGCCATGACTGCCGCTTTGTTCAAGACATATCCCGAGCGCCTGGAGAACTGGCCCAAGGACAATATGCTGAACAGACTCAGCAAACCTGAGGAATATCGCGGAGCTGCTGTGTTCCTCCTCAGTGACGCCAGTAGCTTTATGACCGGTAAACACCATTTTCTCTTGAATCAAACCTAAAAGATGCTAATTTGATTTCTATAGGGTCTGATCTCAGAATTGACGGTGGCCATGCGGCGTGGTAACGATGACTCCATAGATATTCCTGAATGGTAGCATAGGCGTTCCTCGAGTTTGGGACTCTGTTGGACTTGGATGATCTTTTTTCTGCGTTAATTCGTAATGGTGAATGGGGAGGTGTAGCGCTATAGATCCACCATAGTAATACATAAAATCCATACAATATCGTCACATCCATTGTTACTCGTCGTAATCATGGTGCTGCACCGCCTAGAGGCTTGACGAGTCCTCTAGCCCCAAGCCTATTCACAACCCCTGACCTGAGGTTGAAGCGGGTTTCGATGTCTTCCGGACTTGCCCCTCGTTCCCGCATAACCAGGATGTTCCGTATCGTCCCAATATCAAGGTATTGTCGGCCCTGGCTCCCAGACCGGCCCATGTTGCCAAATTCCTCGTCTGCCTCCTTTTGAAACCTGTCCCGAGCTTGGAGCGCCGACAAAGTCGGGTTCTTGGATGCTGAGGGAAATTTTGAACCGGAGGTCTGGTTCCCAGACATTTGTGAGGCTATTGATGAGGGAGAGTATGTCGGGTTTGGCTGTGCTACGCCGAGCTGTTTAAGTCTATCCGAAAAGGCCGGGTTCATCGTCTCGGGAAGCTGCGGGTCTATTGAATCCGCGCGGATTGCTAGGTTATGTGAGTATGACTACAAGAAATGTCCGCGTTAATGGAGAATATACCTTCATCTTTGGTAAGTGATGCTCTCGGTGACGGCTTTTGGCTCGGAGGTGGTCTCGTAGAGCGTGGGAGTGGTGGTGGAGCGGCTGTTCCTGGAGCTCTGGTTGGGAATTTTCGCGCAGTCCCTTGCGCGGTTTTGGAGGCCGATGAGCCCATGGATATGACTCTTGAATCTCATCCGACGCTTAATATGGTAGTAAGTCGTGTAGTTGGCGTTGAGACTGCAATGTCTAGATGTTGAAGAGGGAAATGCGACTTAACGATTGAAGTGAAAGTAAAGAATTGGCTCCAAAGTTCGTCCCAATGACGATGTCTGGTAGCGGATCCACAGAATTGGCCAGAAGCTTGGACCAGTTCTACTGTAGGTACCTACCTCATACGGTACGGTAACGTGCAGCCGCCGCTACGGAGAGCCGCTTCGCCTAACTTGTGGCTCCCGAGCTACTCGGAATACAACGCACTTGCCATTCTTGATGATGGCAGGAAATTTGGCAAAGTCACCTCTTCCATCTATGAATACACCTCAAAGATGTTGTACATATTAAGCATTCATGGAAGAAGCTAGAACTGTTGTATTCCGAGATGTATGTATTACGTCGCTTGGCAATCACGCCAACAGTCACGAACAGTGCCATAGGTATCACTTAGAAAGTGCGATGGGACCAAACCCAAATGTACACTTTGACTTCGGCGAGAGTCACGATCCAGATGAAGTCGATCGTTAGCCAAGGTTTATTGTCCTGGTCTTAGCCGATCACTGGGACAATTTAGACACCCAGTCCGACTTCAGCTCGTCATTTGGGGTGATGGCTCGTCCTGAAGAAGATAGAAGGGATGTTGGTCTTCTATTGAACTTGACCACCATCTTTTGCGCGCATTGACACCGCGCGGTAGCCGCTGAAGTTCAGGAGAATGTCAACCATGGCCCATCGATGTAATTTTCACAACATCGTACTGCCCAAAGCAGCAGGTCTGAGCAATCTGGACTATTTCCCGCGCAGCGAGATACTCTCGCGTAATGACCTGCCGCTCGAGTGTGCTCTTGAACCTAAGAAAGCTTGCAGTACACTCTGTCGTCATCTTGCACGGCTGTCCCTGCGTCGACAGCGTGCAGAAGCGATCAAAGAGTTCCCGGTTATGACCGGTCGCTATCACTTACAGAAGGATTCTATAGTAGGTCCAGGTGAACTTGGGGCCAAAGGGATCTGTGCAGTGCAACAAACGGCTTGTCGTCGCGTGGCTTGAGAGTCAAGGATGGGTCGTTAATATGCAGCATCCGAGCGCACACAGGTGTGGCTCCATCGTCAAAGCGCGCGCTGGTGAGGGGTTGGAAGAGCTGATCCTCTGACGACAGCGGTATTCCAGACTGGGTGTCATATTCTTGTTTCTCGTGTTCAACCGAGACGAAAGTGCATTGCCAGACATGCACCGAGCAAGACGACAGTATTGACATCACAGAGACGAAGCCTAGCAGTCTTGATGCAAAACAATTCGCACGTGTAATAAGAAAACGTAAGTTTTAGCAGAGATTGAGATCTCTTCTACGAACTATTGAGCGCAGGAAGATGACCCTTGGAAGCTGATCTGAGAAGATTGACAACATACGCGCCTAAGGGCATTCTGCCTTCAAATCGCCGGACTGATAGGCATCTCAGCACCTAGAGAAAGTGATTTTGGGCAAGGATTCCCCGCCTTAGCCCTAGCGATTCGCGTGCAACAAGGTCTTGACAGGTCAGGACATCCCCGCAAGCGATCTTCGATGAAGACAGCCAACCCCGCTGCGACAGTGGCCTCGGCGCAACCATGGCTGGCGAAGCGTCCATTGGAGCAGGAGTAAAACCAGTGTGGACTGTCACGTCACGCAACTAGGCTACGTTTCTTAGATCCTGGATAGACGGAGGGTTCTAATTTGACATTCTGGGGGGCACCAGAATCTCGTCTCACCCTATTTCTTTGAAGAGTTCTTCACCTTCAATGTTCTGGCCAAAGTGCGAATTCTCAGTCCAAGAATACCTCACTTATTAGTTTCATAGACAAAGAAAAGAACTTGTCAACAGCTATTGTCTGCACATGTGGCAGTATAGGTCTCATCTGACGTCGTTCGCATCAAGGTGACCCTCAACGACATCTTCCCGTGTGCACGGACGGATTAGAGCTGATCCAGGTCATCGTTTCCAGACAGAGACGCCAGGTGGTGTGGTACGACCAAAGCCACCTCTATGCGACCGGGCCCTCAAAATGTTTTGCTTGCATGCTTCGTTATTCGTAGCGGATGTTGAGGACCGGTGAAACTGGTCAGAAATACCAACCTCGTACCTTGGGCACAATACCATGCGCGGGAAAATGTGAGCTTGGACAGCACCGGCACATTGCGAACCCCGCAATGCGAGTCCACAAGGTTCGTGTCCTGATACAGAGCTTGCGGACGCACGAATGGCTTCCAAATGAAGTATGGTACAGAACAGTTCACAAGTGTTGGCAAATTTCGTACTAGTAGCTCAATAAGTATGCCCAAAGCAGCTCTGCTCTAATGCATCTATAGGTGGCAAGCATGACCCAACTGCGGTAAATGATCGACACCTCGAAGCAAAGTCCTCGATCCAACACACGGCAGGTTTGCCGGTCGTGCTGGAGGGAGGGTGGCCTCGACTCTCGTGCATGGAAGCGACCCTACGGAAAATCTGTTTTATGTGTGATTTGTGTTCTATAGTGTCGTCAGGGCTGTCTCCGGACGGCTCGCAGCTTCCCTAACTCGTCCCTCATTTTGACATGGTTAAAGTTCTGGTAGAAATGAGTGATGTCGATCTTACACGACCTCTTGGCACGCAAGCGGTAATGACACAAGCGAGCGACCGGTCTATAATAGAAGCAATCCCGTCGTGGTCCGAGCCAGGCCCGCTTTGTGCTTCTATTGACTATTGATATTGAACTTATTGTACGATAGTAATTAAGATCTTTAAGTATCCAAAATGGACGCCCCTTCGGGTCCTGGAAACAGGTCATGGGTATCGATTACAGTGGTGACAACCACTCTGTCGATGGCCTTTACGGCCGTCTGTCTCCGCTTCTATACTCGCGGTTTTCTGATCAAACAGTTGGGCATGGACGATTATGCCATGCTCGTAGCACTTGTGAGTGTCTTGCTGGACATGTTTGAGACGTCTTGGCTGATATTTCATCAGTTCTTTGCAATTGCTTGTGGAATCGCCATTACTACAAGTACGTCTAGAAGACAGTCTCGATGATCCCATGATGCTAATTGTCAGCTAGATATCAGCTATGGGCTCGGTCGGCATACAGGAACGCTAGATCCGCCAACGATCAAGCTGTACTTACGTGTAAGCAATACTCCCTAAGTCCGCCAGTGATAATCTGACCGTGTCCTAGACCTTCTATGTCTCGATTGTCATGTACAATGCAACTATCTTGAGCATCAAACTCACATTCCTTCTACAATACTACCGAGTGCTTGCTGTGCACAAAATGAAGACTGTTATCATTGTAGCCACGGTTCTCATCATGTGCTGGTCCGTCTCACAGCTGCTCGTAGCCACTTTCAATTGCTCTCCTATTCCCAAATTCTGGGATGACAGCATATCCGGAAGTTGCATTCCCAACTACCCTTTCTGGTATATCAATGCCGCAGGAAATATTGCTACTGATGTCGCTATATTTGTTCTGCCTCTTCCTGTTTTGGGCAAACTGAACTTGAGAAGAGCCCAGAAGATCATGCTCATTGGCATCTTCAGCCTGGGATTTTTGTATGTCGACCCCTTGCACGAGCTTTGCTCTTGGATCAGGCTAACTGTGTCGATAGCACATGCGCTATCTCAGTCGTTCGCATTGAGTATCTTCATCAAGCAAAGGACTTCACTTGGGAGAATGTTGCGTCTTCGAGTTGGTCCATTGGTGAGGTGTCTTCGGGCATAGTGTGCGCCTGCCTGCCGACTCTCCGCCCTTTCATTATGAAGTACAAGCCTCATTGGATGGGATCACACTCTGGTCCATCGAAGTTCGGAAGCAAAGAATATAAAGGATATGCCGAGCATCATGAAGGCACAGAGGCTGCTCAAAGCAGCGCCGGACGTACATCCGTCACAGCAGTCACGGCTCGGTCGGGCAGCGAGGATCAGCTTTACTACGGTGATCTCGAAGCTGGTAATGCAAGGTTGAGCAGTGTGCGTGATCCGACGGATATCCTGTATGATCGAGACTTCAATATCTCCGAGTCACTGCCTGCCTCACCTAATACGCAAGAGAAGGCGGAGCAGACTCTGGGTCTACGAAGTACTGTATCCACCAAGATCATGGTGGGCTCAACTCCACCGCCTTCAGATCCTGGCGTGCCGGGAATTGAGGTTAAGAAGGACATCGTGTTGGAAGAGTCTTCAAGTTCGCGTCGATAATTACATTGCTTCGTCTGATGGCATTTGCGTTGGAGGCAAGGTATGAAGTTATGGCCAGGAGTAAAAGAAAACGTCTTGGGGTGAATGTTGATTGTTGATACCTTTTAGTCTCTTAGGAGATTCACAGTCATTTGAACTTGATTGGACTAATATATTGTTCATATGTATACATTATTGAACCAGCTCAGCCTGTCTTGTTAACGAAAATATTGCCTTAATGCCAAGACTAAGGAACTTGAAGAGTCTATTATCTTTCGACGGGGACGTGATGGTTGTTCAAAACATTCGGTCAGAATTTGGTCAGTAACTTTCTTGCTGGCGATATGCAAACGTCACTACTCACACCAAAGTGTGGTAGCGAGATGCAACCTCACACGGCAGGATATTAAAGATAAACGAGCTACATGTCAGCTTTTAGTTGAAGATCGTGCATGCTACCGCATCAAGAACTCCACAGCATATCGCTCAGCAAGGAGCCAGTGCAGACTCCGTGCATTTCTATTTCGAGTATAAAATATCTGCATGTCAAGGCAGATGGTATGTCGGTACTCTGCCGTAAAATTCATACCGAAAGCACACATCTCCCATGTAACCCCGAATTGAAAGTACCTTTTCTTTTCGGTACCTTCCGTGGTAGCCTTGTGTAGAATGGCGTTGAATTACTCACAATATCTCAAGTCAATAAACTCGGTGAAAATATCATATCGGTGCGTTAGTTCTACACATTGCATATCATTTCGACGGTGATCAAGCCTGTACTATAATTACTTTAATGCCAATCGGCGCGCTCACTTCTGCTTAGTTCACGGTGTAATATGTGTTATGTATCATTTTTAACAAGTGAATCGCTTGATATTACACTGCAAATCTAAAGACCTATCCTTGGCCTCCTAGTTTCTTGGAACGAATTGACAGCAACCCTCTTGTGCCACTCGATCATAGTCACTGCAGCAGTGTCAAGTCAATTAATTGCCTGACCTCAACATTCATCATTCTTGACGAGGTAACCCAGCATACTTCTTTCTCGGTTACACGGTTCTTGCAGCCTCAAGGGGATATCGAAGTCACTGTATTTTCTTCTTAGATTATAGCCAAAACTCTCTTTCCAGTCTGGACATCTTGATGGGCCTGTCCCACTTGCTGGTATGATGTTAGTTCCCTTTCCGGTCCAACAGTAGTGAGGGGCACGATCTCAAGCTACTGGTCATTAGCGGGGCTTTGATAACGGTACCGCCATCGCGTCATTGACTAAACTGAGAGGAAATCTCCCTCTCTCATGTAATTTCACAGATAGATACTACCTTAGGGATAGAAAGCAATCGTGTAATCGAAACGAGACGAGAATCGGCCAAGATGTCAGAAGCTCCTCATACTGGTTCGTGTGATCTTGTCACAGCTCCAACAGGAGAAAAGCTAAACTGGTCTCTGTCACCTAGGCTTCCACTTCACTTCGCAACGACATCAGGATACGTACCCGGCGATTGAACCGAGCAAGCGAGATTTCGCCGGCAGATATGTGTTCATCACTGGAGCGTCCAAAGGAATAGGCTGGGAGACTGCCCTCTCCTACGCAAGTGCTGGTTGTGCAGGTATCGGAATCGGCGCCCGATCTGATCTTAAGCCTCTCATCCCCCTCATCAAAGAAGCGGCAGCCGCTGCAGGCAAGCCGGCGCCAAAGGTTGAAGCTGTTGAATTAGATGTGACGGATGAGGCCAGCGTCTCAGCGGCTGCGAACACGATAGCGGCGGCCTTCCCGCGCGTGGACATTCTGATTAATAATGCGGGATATCTGGAGAAGCGTAAGAAGATAGCCGAAAGCGACCCACATGAATGGTGGAAGACGTGGAATGTCAATGTCAACGGGCCATATTTGGTCACTCGAGCATTTTTGCCACAAATGCTGTCAAAGGGTGGAGATAAAATCATTGTCAACGTGAGCAGTCTTGCAGCGCATCTGTTGTCTCCTGGAGCATCCGCCTACCAAACAAGCAAACTTGCACTGCTACGTTTTACAGAGTTCTTAGATGTCGACTATGGATCTGATGGCATCTTAACTTTTGCGATTCACCCTGGCGGCGTGATGACAGACATGGGCAAAAGACTTCCAAAAGAGCGACATGCTGCTTTGACAGAAACACCTAAACTGTGTGCAGATACACTGGTCTATTTGACTGAAAAGAGAAGAGAATGGTTAGCGGCTAGATATGTCTCTGCTACTTGGGATGTGGAAGAGCTGTTGTCCAAAGAAGAGGAGATCGTGCAGGGTGATAAGCTCAAAGTTCGGATGATTGTTTAGAATGTTGTGGTTTAGATCGAACGCGGCTTCGTAGTCCTCGGACAGAAGTTCATTCTCTAAAAACTAACAATTAACGTTCTCTATCTATTTAGATTCATTCTCTACAGTCTATGTTCCCTCAAAAAGAAGGCACCAACAAATCCTAAAAACGCGAATGTGAGCGAAACTCCGTGGCTATACCATAAGCCGTCGACATATGACGCAACGACAGCCTCGGAGATCTTGCCCTTAATTTGATACACATACTCAACGCTTGAGACAGCTTTGCTGATGATCTATATCACTTTAGTAAATAAAACTAATGTTATTCCGTTGAATGGCATACCTCTTGTTGTTCGGCAGGACTAAGTCCTAGTTCTACTAGGCGAACGTGTAATGTGCTGCGAAGAATTTCCTGCGTAACGGCACTCATGCAAGCTAGTCCAACAATAGAGCCCACGCCAGTGGTGAGGTATAGTGTTGAGACTGCGGGTGCAATATGCACTGGGTCGATGGAAGCTTGAAGAGACACGAACAACACACTTTGTGCAACGCCGGTTCCGAAGCCACTTGAGCAGGTCAGAAGAATTCATTGTAGTCACGACGATAATTTACATACCCAGGGATGATATAAAGAGATTCCCACCAATTCGTGTTACCATGCCATCGTAGGAGAAGAATCGAATAACACGCGACAGAGGATAGGGTCGCAAAATAAACCAGCCACTTGTATTCTCCTGTTCTGCCCTTGTTGTTAGTCCAGGTAGGTTGGGAAGTGGTCTTCGATTGAGCTTACTTCTTGATTAAAACACCCGACAATACACCTCCTACGGCGTTACCCAGAACAGCCGGGAAAAGATGTGCGCCTGCCTCGGTGTTTGATACTTTCTTCGTTACTTGAAAGTATAGTGGGACGGAAAACATCAGCTGAGATAAAAAGGCATGTCAGTACAATAGCAAGCCAGACGTGTGTGGGGAGGCTTACCCCGATTTGTGCCGCAACTTGTAGTCCCATGATTATGAATGATGCGACAGCATCGCGGCGGTGGAACAGTTCAAGGGGCAGAATAGGCTCCTTTGCCAACCACTTTTCAGTGGCAATGAAGAGGCCAATGAATATAACAGCAAGTCCGAATAGGGATGGAATCAGTGGGTGATTCCAGGGCACTTTGATACCACCGATCTCAAGCGGGAGGAGCAACGACAGAATTAATGAGCCGAGAAAGAACGATCCGAGAAAGTCAACTCTTGCTAACTTCTTTGTCGTCGTCGTTGTTACTGCAGGATCTCCCTTCGCCAGTTTTGGCATGGTATTCGGTAGATATCTCCAACATAGAAGAATAGCAAATAGCAGAATCGGGGCCTGTCCCAAGAATGACCTGCATCGATTTAGTATTGCAGACTAGAGAAGAAATTGGAATTGTTCTTACCATCGCCAGCCAACAACATCAGCCAACCAGCCTCCAAGGGGTCCTCCAAGACTACGGCCGGTCGTTGCGGCAACATTGACATACGCTCTCCACGTTGCAACATCCCTAATAGGGATGAGATCTGTTATTAGGATAGACACGAGCACTGTCATTCCGGCCCCGACGCTTCCAGATAGCACACGGCCCAGAATAACAGCAATCATAGACTGGCCCGTTCCTCTTGGTGGTGTGTCAGCACTATATCGCTCCATCTTTAGCAGCCAACCAACTTACACAATTATACTACATTGAATGTTAGTACGAACAAACACAAAGATGAGGAACTTCGACTTACCATCCGATTGCAAACACGGCATAGCACATAAGTATGATAGGCTTGCGTCCATATATGTCACTTAGCTTTCCAAACTAGAAATTTGTCAGTACATCCCGCGATATGGAGGCAAAGCGAATCTCACAGTGGCCTGGGTTGCTGATCCGGCAAGACCGAAACCAGTGAACAACCAACTCGACGACTCCAAGGCATTGAATTCCGATGCAATGACGGGATGGGTCGCCAGTACAAGTGAGCCATCAGCGTTGAACACAAAGACAGCTGTGAAGATTTCTCCTTAGCGAGTCGTATCAAAAAGCTCGAGCATGATGCACACACCAATGAGTAACACCAGAATTATCCGCAGCACCGCGGCGTGGCTGAACTGACCCGGCACTTCCTCAACCGGAGTTGTTCCAATGAGAGCTTCTTCATCAGTCGATGACCCCGAGAAGGTGCTGCTTTGTGAGCTGGAAGAATCCGTTGAACTCTTAGATGGTTCGAAGGTAGTCAATCCATTGGTGACTGCTTCGCTTTCTCTGTGATTCAGCAGCGGTGATTCCTCAGTGGCATCCACAGGCGCAATCCCTAATGCCTGTGGCGCGCTGCTCGGTTGACCAGCCATCTAATCGATCCGTGTATAACCCGTGTGGTGAGGTTTGGTAGGTGTAAGCAACTACTACCACGGGGCACGGCTAAGAAAAAACCTTGCCAGGTACGAAAACAGAAAAATAGAGCACGCACCATCAGAATGCCAATTAAGGTACCTCCTGGGACCGGGGACGGGCGGCGAAGACGGCACGTACCGGAAATATACCTAATCAATATTGTACGAGAGATAGCAGGAATAGCGGCCATTGGAAAGCTGTTGTAGGCAAGAGTCACGCTTGCATGAGGCGGGAGTTAGTTCCAAAACCCAGGGCTTGGGAACGACCCATATTGCGCAAGATTGCGCCATCGATTTGAGCGAATAACAAAGCCAATTCCCTGCCAAATCTACGAACTACTATCAAAACGGATACTTGGGGCAATTTGGAGGTGGTAATGCAAATTTTCGGTCTTATTGCGAAGAAGATGCTATTACTGTTTAACGATTCGCATTCGTGAGCCTCGGCCGAAAGCGCTCCATGACCTTTCTCAATTTTGATACTCCATGAGGTGCTTATTTGCCTCGCTTTACAGTTTACTCGTTATTTACATTTTACACCCATTCATGCCATTTAGCACCGTGCCTGTAGACTAAGCCATCTTTCTCAAATTGCGGCCCTTCCGCGTCCACTAAGTAACCAAGCTCACAATGGTCATAACGGACTCTCTCCTGTTGAACGTAAAAGCTGTCGAACCTTGGAGACAATGCATCCCATAGACTTCCCACATTACCCTGTGGGTGTAGCGCTGCCCATGGGCGAACGCACGTTTGTGATTTGCATGATTTCAGAACAAATAGAAGGGAGTCGAGTCGGTTGATGACCTTCTCGATTGGGACACCAAGTAATGTTAATGGTGTATCTTCATCCTTGTGGAGGAGGTTCTTGAGTTGGTAAGGGTCGGTCTAAATGCGTTGTTAGAAATGAAAATATCGAACACTCATTCAAAGAAACTTACGTTGAGATCGTACAGCTCGTGCTCGTTGTTACACCAAACCGAATAGTAAAGGTTGTATGAACCGCTAATGATTCGCACTGCCTTGTAGGTATTGTTGATAATGATGCGTTGATCGTCGAAATCACCGCCCTCAAAGGCAGCAAAACCCCAATATTCAACGGTAACATGCTCATGACGCTCCTTGACTGCTCTTTCTATGCCGAGCTTAGTCAGAGGAACAGCGTCACCGTCAAAGTCAGCACGAAGAGGTGCTCCTGCAAGTTCTAGAATAGTCGGTGCAAGGTCGACGTGTGCCGTCACAATCTCAGTGGTCTCATTCTCAGGAACCCCGGGGCCACGAACAATGAGGGGGATGTTGATATCTTCCTCGAATCCACATTCCTTTCCTGGCTGTAGGCGATGCTGGCTGATATGATATCCGTTATCGGTGGTGTAAAAGATATAGGTGTTGTCCAAAAGCCCATAGCGTTCCAGCCTCTCAAAGACACCGTCCACAAGCTCATCGACCGACTGCAGGGCGCGAAGGCGTTGACGGTAAAAGTGATCATTGAACTCCACGTTCTCTTCACTGAGCCGTGGACGATCTCTTACCCAGTTGGAACCAGATGGCTTTTCGGGGTTGAAGTGCGGCGTGCGGGGGACTTTGACGTCCTTGAAGAGATGCTCGTGCCGTTTAGCAGGAATCGGCGGTGTAAACTTTGCCTGTGCAATATCTCTCGGATCGTCCAAGGGAATGTCAAGCTCAACATTGCTATGGGGAGCCACTGGAGCGATACCGAGAAAGAACGGCTCATCCTTTTCTGCTGCAGCATCCAACAAGCCATAAGCTTTCTCTGCGAGAACATCAATCGTGTGCTGTCCCTCATAGCTCACAGGTGGATCGTGGTTCCGCTGATATGAGGCATTCAGATATACATATGTATAAGGATCCAGTAGGAAATCTGATTCTGTCCATCCTTTGGCGTGAGGCTTATCGTAATTATCAACTTTATGAGCGTTGAAAAGCTTGCCAGTGTAGTATGTGTTATAACCGGCCTTTTGGAGCCAAACAGGGAGATAGTTCTCATTGAGACCCTGGCTAAGGAACTTTGGGTAGCCGCCTGACCAATCAACATTGTTAACTCTATCCTGGCAGAACTCATGGACGTCAGCTTACCATACGGAGGATTGACATCTGTTACATTAGTGTTGTGCGCCAGCTTCCCGGTCCACAGAGTCACACGAGAGGGGCAGCATAGTGCAGTGCTACAAAAATGTTTCTTGAAGTGAGTTCCTCGGTCGCTGATGTGCCTTTTGATGTGTGGGAGATAGTCCAATGAGTTCATATGCAGGTCCTGGTCATCAGTCAAGATGAACACAATATTGGGTCTTTTTGGGGCTTTGTGCAGCCCAGGTCCTAGAGGATGCTGAGCAGCGATCGCATCCTCCGGGCCAAATGCCGTGACGGACCCGGCGATGGCCAGGGAGATAAGCGCTTTCGGCAGCTGCATATTCTTGGTGGGAGGAATGAGGCCGAATGGTGGGTATTCAAGGTGAATCAACGACACAATTCAGGGCAAGATTTCGACATTTCCCTCCACCTTTAAGATATCAAAGCAGCTCCTAAACGGACTCCGTCCCCGTAAAATTTCTCATACACATTGCATGGATTCAACTGTTATTCTGGTGGCCGGCAACGCCTTTCGCGGGGACGGTGGAGTCGAGCTTCGTGGTATCGATGGCGCAATCCCTCATCAATATCACAACACGCCAGAACCAGGTGTACACGCCCACCAACCCACCGCCCAATCACAATGTCTGCTCGCAAGAAAAGTACATTTCATTTTATATAGTTAGTTGGCGATTGCCGGCGATAAGATCAATTGTTCTTCCCGAGAGCCCTGAGACTAGCCGTTGCGGGCTGGCATTGTGTTGATTTGCGCGCCATTTCGTTGTGGTCAAACGCCTCCAGGGCCACGGTGCGGCTGCGCTATTCATCCTAAAAGCACGCCATGAACTCCCCACGCTCAATACCTGGATCTGCAGCAGTTCCATAAGCACGCAATTAGTAGGCAGATGTCGTCGACGGGAGCTTGAGAAGGTGTCCAGCGATCTTAGTGCTTCAGCCCACTGCCTCTAACTGACTGCACTGGACCATCCTGCACCGCGCCACACTAGCACGCTGTTTAGATTGTCCCACTGTCTTAGAAGCTGTATCAGATGGCTGATACGAGTGATCAATGGCATGCGCAAGGTGACCCCTAAGATCGCGTCTTACACACCCCCGCAATGAGCTCGGCTGCTAGCAGCAGCGATCAAGAATGGGACGCATACCCAGCCGAAAGCAGCAGCCACAATATAAGGTATGCAGGACAACAAAGACAGCTTCATACACGCATTTTGAGCTGGAGGACCTAGGGTTTATTTCATTAACAACATGGCTAGACTTGTCTCGTTCAAGCGACATGACGACGATGATGCTCTCTCAGATGCCGGGTCTGACATCAGCAAGGAGGCCGCGGATGTCACCACAGCATTGATTAGGTCCAGCACAGATCTTGGAGAGCCTGAGGTCAGGAGGAGATTTTGGTTCTCAAAGGTTGAGCCTAATGCGCCTGAATCTATTGCAACTCAGGTACTGTGACATGTTGGAAATACAAGTAACAGAATGGTCACTGACCAACCCAGCCCAGTGTTTATGACGATCCAGACCTAGCTGAGCAATACAGGCCAGGACCAGACTGGTGAGTATGATTGTGAGCATGGAAAATATCACCCTGACCCTTGACAGGGAGAATATACATCGCTTCGAACCGGAGGCTCGATGGACATGGGCCGAAGAACGAAGGCTCGTAAGAAAGATTGACCTGCGAATCATGATCTGGACGTGCCTCATGTTCTGTGCTTTGGAAATGGACCGTGCAAACATACGACAGGCGGTGACTGACAACCTCTTGGATGACTTGGGTCTAACAACTAACGGTATGTTATCTTAATGAGAGCTTTGACTTGTCGAACGTGACTGAAGGCCTATCGCAGACTACAACCTCGGCAACTCCATCTTCTCCCTATCATTTCTCACTGCGGAGGTGCCATCTCAGTTGGTGAGCAAATGGGTGGGACCGGATCGATGGATTCCTATTCAGATGGTGCTTTGGTCTATCGTTGCCTCTAGCCAGTTCCACCTGAGTGGTAGAGCATCTTTTCTTATATGTCGATCGATACTGGGATTTTTGCAAGGCGGCTTCATTCCCGATGTAGTGCTGTATTTATCTTACTTTTACAAGCATCATGAGCTCTCGATAAGACTAGGGTTCTTCTGGACAGCGATGGTGTTTGCTGATATATTTGCTGCATTTTCCGCGTTTGGGCTGTTGCACATGAGAGGTGTTCTGGGCTACTCTGGATGGAGATGGCTGTTCCTCATAGAGGTGAGTGGGGCTTTACAGTACAATGATTTAGCAAGACTGACAAGGTGACAGGGGTTGGTGACGTTGATTTTTGGAATCCTGTCATTTGGATTGATGCCTGCTGGTCCTACACAGACTGCTAGTTGGTTTAGAGGCAAGAAGGGTTGGTTCACTGCACGGTAAGTCCCTCAATGTGATTGGCTTAGGTACCAGAACTGACGTATGTACAGTGAAGAGACTATCATTGTCAACCGGGTGATCAGAGATGATCCATCCAAGGGAACTATGCATAATCGGGAGGCTATTACCTTCAAGCTTCTTTGGCGCAGCTTGATGGACTATGATCTATGGCCAATTTACATTCTTGGCCTAACAAACCACATTCCATATGGGACACCAAGCATATATCTTACACTATCTCTCAAGAGTCTTGGGTTCTCGACTTTCCAGACTAACTTGCTTGTCATTCCATCCCAGCTTCTCCATGGTAAGTCGATGTGTCTAGGTCTTTGAGACGCAACTGCTAACCTTTTTTTTAGTGATGAATATGTTGATTCTCACATATGCCGGAGAGATACTAGGCCAATTATCATTGGTTGCTGCTATACCTCAACTTTGGTCTCTTCCTTTCTTGCTATGGCTGCGATTCACGGACACGGGCGCGACATCAAAGTGGTTGGTCTGGTTTGTCATGACCCTATTTCTGGGCAATCCTTACGGTAGGAATAATTTTCAGTTGTGAGCAGCACTGGAGGCTAATACACATCTCATTAGCTCATCCAATTCAAGTTGGCTGGGCTTCTAGAAACTCCAACACCGTTCGCAGCCGGACAGTTGGAGCCGCCATGTATAACATGTGTGTTCAAGCGTACGTAGAACCTGTCTGTGACATTCATAACCCTATCTGACGAGCTGTGCTTAGGGGAGGAGTTATTGCCTCGAATATATACAGGGAAGACGACGCGCCTCAATACAAGCGCGGGAACAGCGTGCTACTGAGTATCGTAGGCTTAAACATCACGCTCTATGCACTTACGAAGGTCTACTACGTTTCGCGCAATCGCTACCGGGAGAGTGTGTGGAACAGGATGTCCGAAGACGAACGAATTCAGTACTTGGCGACAACTCACGACGCGGGCAACAAACGGCTGGATTTTAGATTTGCATCTTAGATGGTAGACTATAGAGGAGGAAACGTTTTCGACATGGGATTGACTCAGAAATGAATGAGAATGGGAGTCGACAAACGGAGGTTTGTGTTAGTCTCGTGCAGAGGCAACCACCGTGATCTGGATTTCATGAGGCTATTCCGGGCCTTCTAGGCCGGCGGGTGCCTAAGTCGAGGGTGGTCTAACCAGGTTAGTGGGCTCTAGTGGGCATTTTGAGGCGGCACAGCACCAGGGACCACCAGAGAGTTGGCTTGGTTCATCTCGGATACAGGCCTGGAACCAATCATAGAACATGCCCAAGGATGCTTAAAATAAACATAAGCTTGGCAGCACCCCACAAAGGGGCAAGAGTCGAGACCAAAGCCAACACGAAGGACTTCGCCGAATTTTTCTTGAATGTTTGCCTCTTCACCCTCTTCATTCATCTTTCGTGCGGTCTTAATAACGTCACTGACTCCGGCGTGGACGTGGGCGTGTGTTGTTGGGATAACACATAGAAAGAGTATGCGACTCCCTTCGCAGCCATTCGTTTCCAGTTTTCAAGCATGAAGCCTACCATTCTTTACGCGCTGATCAGCGCCGATCTCGCCAGCGCTGTCGTGCAGCTGTCATTCGCTAAACAAGCCGCCCACAAATATGTCAAAAGTTCCCGGCGCGACAATGAAGTTCAGGCCAAGCTCTGGTGGGCAGAATGGACTTACGTCGTGAATGCGACCGTCGGGACACCTGGACAGCCAGTGTCATTGATAATCTCACCCTCGGCGTCAGACACTTGGGTTCCAGATGCTCATTCATACGAATGCACCGAATACGAGCCTGACGAATACTGCAAATGGGGCACTTGTAAGTTTTGCGACTGCGCTGGTGAAGAGTTGTCTCCGGGTCATCTGCTAATAGCTCAACGCAGTCGAGTTTGAAGAGTCGTCCACTTATGAGGCTCAAGCACCTAGCGATTACTCAGATTCTTATTACTCCAGCAGTGGCTTTTCATATGATTACACTGATGGCAATTATGGTTATGGAGAGTACTTCAATGATGTTCTTGACCTGGGAGGTGTGGGCGTGACCAATTTCTCCATGGGTCTCGTCAATCAGACCTCTCGATGGATTGGAACTTTGGGCATCGGGTACAACGATAGCACCTATTCAAATCTTCCGGACCGTCTTCTAGAAAATGGATTGATCAACAGCACGGCATATAGCGTCTGGCTCGATGACGAGAGGGCTACCACCGGAAGCCTACTTTTCGGAGCCATCGACACCGCCAAATTCTCAGGAAATTTAACTCGCATCAACGCTTCCAAGTACAGCTCAAACTACCTTTCTTTTGGGATCTATCTTAACTCAATCAACGCCACTACTGACGACTCTTCGTCTGTCTATACTCTTGACTCCGTGGAGTTGCCGCTGTCAGTTAGCGTTTCGCCGTCGGACTCTATCTCCATCTTGCCTACAGATATTGCCACACAAATCTGGCAATTGGTCGGCGCCACATATGATGAAGATTGGGGAAGAGCTTTGATTTCATGCGACGCCGCCAACAGCACTGAGACGTTCACGTTCCAGCTCGCCGGCACCGATGGCCCTATCATTGAAGCGACCATGGCTGACCTGGTGATCTCGGCTGATCAATTTGTCGACTCAACCTGGAGCTGGGACACAAGCAGTGAAATCACGCAGTGTCTATTTGGTATCCAAAACAGCAGCTCCTACTATTACTATTACGATGACTACTATACCCTGGGCAGCACGCTGCTACGCCGGACATATACCGTTTTTGATCTAGTCAATGACGAGGTCGCTGTTGCTCCAGTCAATTTTGGGTCTGATGAGAGCAATGTTGTCCCATTCCCCGTGTACGGCGCCACGATTCCTTCTGCTACCCTGAAGTGCGGCAGTTATGGATGCTATACAGGGACTGCAACATCGTATACAGGAAGTGGCGGTGGCAGTGGCTCTGGAGGCTCTGGGGACGGTGATTCTGATTCCAGTGACCCGCGTGGCCTAGGCATGCCTTCAGTCCCGGCGGTGGTGGGAGCTAGTCTGGGTGCAGGTCTAGGAGCGCTCCTAATTGCAGGAGTCGTCTTACTGATCCTTCGACACCGAAAGCGGAGTCAGACACCGTCGTCTGAGTACGTCGCCGAGGTGGTCAATCGAGGTCAGGGACAGACGGAAACAACAGAGGCGAATGAGTCTCAAGCAATCAACGGCGAGCAGCTCAGCAGTCGGGCCAGTGGAAAAGCACCGGAAATGAGTCTCCCAACACCTCCGCCGCCTGTTGCAATGTCGAGGATTTCTGAGTCTGAGGAGGCGCGTCGAAGCCTGGAGGAGGCAAGCGGCGGTCACGGCAAATCGACAAATGTTTAAACTGCATAATACCAAATTATAGATAGCATGGCGGTCTTGCATTTGTTAGCGTGCTTTATCATAGCAATGATACCCTTTGTTGAGTACTTCGGATCTATCAATAGCCTCGATTCGCATCGTGTGTGAATGAATCGATGGAATGCAAGCTGCGCTTGACGTCGATTATCACCAATTATGTCTGACCTAATGATACTGCTGATGGTGACACTGCATAGGTGATCGCCTGTCGGACCCTCGGCTATTGGAATAAAGGTCTGCAGTGAGACTCGGATCCTTTTCGAGATCCGATGCGGCTGATGGATCACCTGTGAGAATCTAAATTGAACTACAATTCTTGTATAAATTTACAGGTTGCATTCCCTCAATTGAGTGCTATGTGGCTTTGCGTCTTTTAACAAGCATTTTGGCTCCAGCCGGCGGCACATTCGCCTCAGCCATCCACCTGTTCGCTGGCCGCTTGCCATTGTACTCATCTGGAAATTTCAGATCATAGTTCATGAGCACATACGAAATGATCATCTTCAACTCAAAGTCAACGAGAAATCTTCCCGGGCAGGCGTGCCTTCCGTGGCCGAAGGGTAGATGATCGGGACTGGTGGTCACAAAACTTAGAGCGGGAGCTTTGGATGAGTCGGCTACCGTCTCGCGAACGCGGGAGAACCGGAAGGGATCGTACTTCAGCGGCTCGTCGTGGATGTCCTCGTCATGCTGTGCTGGCTGTCCCAGGAATGAGAACATGCAGCCCTTGGGAAGCTTTAGGCCGGAGTCCGTCACCACGCCGTCAACCATGACTTTTCGGAACAAGGCTCGTCCTCCAAAAGACTGACAGCGTAGAGTCTCACGGGCCACGCTGTCGGATTTCACCATCTTGGCAATATGTGCTTTAGTCCACACTTTGTCGTCGCCCAGGACTCTTGCTACCTCGTCGCGCAAGACCGCAATTGTGTTAAACTCAGCGTCGGACCCAATGATATTGAGAAGCATATTCGTCACCTGCATGCTCGTCTGATGCATTGAGCCGAAGTTAGCAGCCATCACACGCCGTGCCATGCCGTCAAGGGATAGCTCTTCCGGTCTTTCTTTCTGTGCATAGCGCAGCATCATCTGCAGATGATCCTGGGGCTCGATATGTTGCGGGTCATCCTCGGCGAACTTCAGTGTCGGCAATCTCTCCCGGTATGTTGGTTCAAAGTGCTTTCTCATCCTGCGAATGGCAAGTCTACTCTTCAAGCCCACCAGTCTTCCGACGATGGGTCGTAGAACGTGAGGAGTACCTCCGGCAACACCAGCAGTCATGATGGCGCTATCGACCGAGTCATAGCAATCTTTCATGTATTCCTTGTTTCGAGCTGATCACAGATTAGTTTATGACCAGCGGGAGATTCCATGTCCAGTACGAACCCAGAGGCAACCCAACCGTGAAACGACTAGCTGCTTGCGACACAACGATCTTCACCGCTGTCAGCACATCAAGCTCCTTCCAGTTGTGCTCATCAGTGCCAAAAACGTCATCAAAAGCAACTTGGAGCTCGTCGTTCATTGCCTGGACAATATTCTCCAGAACAGCATTCATCTTGTTCTTGACTAGCATCCCCTGCCACGGATCTTCGACGTATCTTTTGTGGCCATAACTGTAGTACACCTGATCTACATCTGAGAATGCCTTCGTGACACTCAGGACAGTATCCGGCTGAGCTTGGACCCAGCGCATTGAACTCGTTGGCATGATGAGCTCCTTTCGCACACCAAAGCCCGGGATGATGACAGGCTTGCCCTTCTTGGAGTACTGTTCGAAAAGAGTCAGCCATCGTGTACGTTTCAATATCAATGCAAAACCTAAGCGCGTACATTTTCGTATGCCTCGCGGAAGAGAGGTTGGCAGTCGGTAAGGTACGCCCATCGTGTCCGGAGGCTGAAGCTTCGCTTTCCTGGCGGTTCCCTAATGTAGGGTACATCCTTGGGGAACGGAGGGCTAATCAATGAATTGATGATATACAGGCTAGCAATAACAACGAACGCAATCGCCGCTATGCCCAGCGGGCTGCCAAACTCTGGTAAGAAGGGCGATAGCGGTGCCATCGTGCTGCGACTGTGTTGTCAGAACGCTGGAGGTGCGAGGTTTCCGACTGAAGACGTCAAGCAATGGGCATTTAATGCTCTAGAGCTCATGCTGAAGAGAGCCACGGCGCAAGGGTCCCGTCTCCATACGTCGCCCGCTGGGCCGCTGGCGCAACTAAATGCAATCCTGCAAATCAATCCTTCTCGAGGCGAAGTCTAATCCGTGAACTGGAATTGGCCAGTTCACACATCATAGGGGCAAGTGCTCGTGGATGTCAGGGATGCGCCCTGAAGCTAACGGACGGCTAGCAAGGGATTCCGGCGTGGTGCATGCACGATTCGTGTAAATTACCAGGCCAGTCTCAGGCAGGGGCATAGCCTATGACCCTGATGACGGAGGGGGGCCCACTAGCTTGCAGCCCTACCTACCATCAATTGGGAAAATGGGCAGTGGAAAATTACAGAAACAGGCAATGCTAGCTAAAGGATACATCGCGACGTTCCGTAGACTGGGTCATCTTCGCAGTCTCATCCATGGTTTTGATTTGAAGGAAGGACCCGACAGCTTGGTCGGATTGTAAGCCGAGTGGACCAAGCCTCAGCTGATAATCATTTCTGACTGGCTGTATGCAGTACGAGGTCGTCTGGGACATATTGTCGCGTCTTGAGCTTTTGTGACACCCACACTTAGACTCACCGGCATAGATTGAATGAGAGCAAATTCATGGCTTTTTTTTCCATGGCTAAACACATCTTAATAAAAACTTCGATAGTAATCCTCACGTCAGCCGAATAATGCCCAGCTCTTGGCAATTGCAAAGAGCTTGTAATGCTTGCCTCAGTCCTCGGAACCCCGCGAACTTGTTCAAATCCCGATAAGCTAGCTCACTCACTTGTTATAGCCATTGCGATCATACATCAAAGGAGGGTTGCCACATTTTTGGTTGATTGAAACAGCTCTCTTTATCGTGTTACAGCCACCAATCGTAGGCTACTTTAATGGAACAGGGTATTGGTGTAACAGCTCATCCAAGAACGGGTGTCAGCGGGTCTTTCGGATTGCTAAGTGACGATGGTGGAAAATCTGTGGTATGGTATCTTCAAGGCTGCTCTTGGGGTGCTCTAGCCTGTATTCAGTTATTGATAGTTAGTGTAACATATATGGATTGGCTAGCTGCCACTCAAAGAGACTTCAACAGCTCACAACATAGTTCAATATTCCCATTTGAAGTATTGCTCTACAATTTGTGCATGGCCTGTCATCTCAGGCGCCGCATTCACACTCACAGTTCGCCGCTTCAAAAGGTGCTTGTGGGGCGTGATTGAGGTCGTAAATGCTGTAAAAAATCGAAGGGCTTACCTAAAGTGGACCTAGCTCGGAGTATTTTCACTAAGCCGCTCGGCGTTAGCGGATCCAACTTGCTCCGTCGAATTCGGCGGACGCGAATGACTCTGGTCCTGAGCCATATCACATGCATGATCTTTGACAAGTTTGACGCAACTGCTTGAAAGTCATATCATACTTCAATCAATGACTTCAACCTAGCTGATAGCGATATCAAATGGCTTCTACTCCTGTCTCACAGCGAGGAGGCGAACAGAGCCCGGAGTATGATGCGCGCAGATCGAAAACAAGGAGCCTCCGGAAAGGAACGCGCAGCTGCTGGGAATGCAAGAGGCGGAAGATTCGATGCGTGTACAAATTTGAGGGTGATTCAGCATGTCTACCCTGTCGCGGCCGAAGGACAAATTGCGTCAGTCAGGAGTTCCCCGAACAGACTTCTGCGAGAGACAGCCCTGGCCAGTTATCTATGCGCCTCGAAAAGGTGGAAACAATACTAAGCCAGTTGGTTGAAGAGATTACCAGTTTGAGAAAACAGAATGTTCTTACACCGACAAGCATGGTTGCCAATGTGGAAGCCTCTTCAGCACCGATCAAGACGATAGAGCTTCAAGATCAGCTACCACCTTCATCTCAGCCAGAGCATGCAGCCCTCTCCGAAGTACTCTTAGCAACTTTCCCTTCGCAGATTGACCTGGAAGAGTTGTGTAAGACCGATTGCTATTCTCCAACCTACTTCCAAGAGGTCAACACAACACCACATATCAAGCTTGAGCATGATGGAATCAAATTGGCTGGCAATCTAGCCAGGCTTCCGCCTCCCAGCACGCATCCCGTTCTATTAGCCAAAAGGATGCTTGTGTTTGCTCTATTCTTACAACAGCTGCCTTCCCATCAAACTGGGGGACTATCGGAGCACCCGCAAGCTATCATGAAAAGGCTAGCGGACACTGCCATCAAGCTAGTCACAACCAACGAAGAGCTCTATGGTTCGACGGAGTGCCTCGAATGCATAATACTAGAGGGCGTTTATCAGAGTAATACGGGGAACCTCAGGCGGTCCTGGTTCGCGTTTAGAAGGGCAATGATGGTAGCCAAGATGATGGGAATACATCGACCAGACTCGCTTCCTCCGAGGTCGATTGACCCTACCGCTAATATTGATCCTCGATTCCTGTGGTTCCGAATCGTTTACATGGATAGATTCTTCTCCTTAATGCTTGGTCTTCCTCAGGGAACTACCGATAAAAGCATGGCCTCCGGGGCAGCGATGGAGAATGATACACCGACAGGTCAGCTTGAGAGAGTCCATGCAGTCGTTGCTGCCCGGATCCTCGAACGAAACGAGCGGGGCCCAAAACTAGATGATTTCGAAGATATTCAACGGATCGATTCAGAGCTTCTTAGGGCAGCGAAAACTCTACCAGACGAGTTTTGGCTACCACCTACCTTCCTTAGTACGGCCAACTATTCAATGGATGCCTTCTGGGAGTCAATGCGTCTCGTCGACCAGCTTTACCATTACACTCTTCTCAACATGCTTCATCTACCCTACCTGCTTCGATCCAAGATTGATAGCAGGTACGAATACTCCAGAGTCACAAGCGTCAATGCCAGCCGAGAGATACTTACGCGTTTTGTCGCATTCCGAAACTTCAATCGCATCACTTGCTGCTGTCGGCCAGCAGAGTTCTTCGCACTCATGGCGGCATTGACGCTACTACTTGCACACCTTGATAGCCACTGCCATCGAGCACCACACAACTTCCTGGCTCATCAGCGGCTTGGCGACCGTGCTATTTTGACTCAAGTGCTTGAAAACATGGAGCTTCTCGCAAAACTAAATGGAGACCTACTCACAGAGAAGAGCGCGCTATTGCTCCGGCGTCTGTTGTTCGTTGAGGAGGATGCATCACAAGGACTAGGCGACAGCTGTGCAAAGCTTGACTCAGCAGACGGGAAACAGGAGGACGAATCTATTGCTCTCAACCTGTCCATTCCCTTTTTCGGCATGATCAGAATCGCAAGAGGCGGTAACATCTCCAAAGAACCACTAGAGGCCATGGATACCAAAACTCAGACCTCGCAAACCCCATGGGCGGTGGACGGAACAGGATCAGTTCATGTAGCCAACTCGATCTGGTCCATTAATATTGGCCAACCATCGCTCGAAATAGCGAGGCCACTTGTCGACTCGACCGAAGCGGCGCAATTATCGCAAATGATGATAGAACCTCAGACTCAGTCAATTCCGACGGATATCCCCAGCCCTCACGCCACCGCCAGACCTATCACAGGCGCGGCGATGGATTTAGAAGGACCATTCTCATATACGAACTTGGTCGCTAGCATGGATGAATGGGCTTTTCAAGGTGTTGACACAGCATTCTTTGACAGTGTAATGAGAGGCGCAAGCGTGGCAGTGGGTGACGAGAGTGCTACCACTAATACCGTCTGAATATCGGACGAGACACCTTTGTAGGGGCACAGCGCGAGCCTCACGGTTTCTCGTGAGGAATAATTCATCTTATTGTACGATCATATAATGAATATGCAATTATGGTTGCTTTATTGGGTGGGGAACTCTGCTCTTTTGGACACAACGTCTCTGTAGCATTACCTTTGGAACAAGAGTCAAGCTAGGATACCGAATGGATTGGCTTCGCTAAATTCACTGGGCCAAAGCAGCTTTTAGCGGAAAATTAGTCGCGTGATGGCACGTACCTCGCAATTTGGTGTGAGAATTTGCTCCTGTTGCGTGATTTCACGTGACCACCCTAGTGTATCTCTAATACCATCCGACCAGGAAAACATGCCCAGGTGGTGCAGCGCCCAACTTCTATTGCTGGACGTATTATTGTTATTTAAGTTAGTTACTTAGGAGTGCGGCTCAAACACTGTCCCTTATCGATATCACTGCCCGTTTGAACCCACTGCCGAAGTACACATCATGGCTGCAGTTGGAACGCTGTCCTCTGCCTCCTTGGGTAGGGCTGTTAGCAGACTTTCTGCACCGGTGATGAGAGGCTATGCAACCTCAGCTCCAGCCAGTACTCATCATCGTATCGTCATCGTCGGAGGAGGCACTGCTGGTGTGACTGTTGCGGCACAGTTATCTCGCTCTAAACAACTTGAGAAGCCGGATATCGCCATTCTAGACCCCGCTGCCACGCATCATTACCAGGTACGTCTATGCTCTCTCCATGCCAAAGGGGACGTATTACTAATACGATTGGTACCTATAGCCAGGATGGACGCTCGTCGGCTCGGGACTCAAGCCCCTGGCTCCTATGCAGCGCCCGCTACCATCAGTAATTCCAGCTGGGGTGAAGCATTACCCTTTGAACGTGTCCAATTTTGACCCGGAAAACAATGTGGTCAAGACTTCTGAGGGCACGCAAGTCTCTTATGACTACCTCATCGTCGCTCCGGGTCTCGAGACCAACTTTGGCGCCGTGTCTGGCCTCTCTGAGGCCCTGCAGGACCCTGCCAGCTCTGTCAGTTCTATCTACTCTGCTCAGACTGTCGAGAATGTCTGGAAGAACATCCAGGGCTTCAAGCAAGGCAATGCAATTTTTACCCAGCCAGCTGGTATTATCAAGTGTGCCGGTGCGCCGCAGAAGATTCTCTGGATGGCCCTCTCGCAATGGAAGCGAGATGGAGTTCGAGAGAATATCAATGCTACCTTTGCCACTGGTGCACCTGGTAGGGTATCTTAGTCATTGACCCCTGTTTCAATGCCGACTAACTGGGTCTCTAGTGATGTTTGCTGTCCCCAAATACTCCCAGGCACTTGAGACACTTCGCCAGCAACGCAATGTCGAGGGTCTGTTCCAACATAACCTGACCGCTGTGGACGTGAAGAACAAGACAGCAGTCTTCAAAAATCTGGCGAAGGACGGCGAGAGGGTAGAGAGACCATTTGACTTCCTCCATGTTGTACCCCCTCAGAAGCCATGGGATTGGATCGCGAAATCTCCTCTAGGTACGTCAATTCTCTTACACACGAATGGATCAATTTGCTCCTGTATACCCTAGATACAGAGCCGCAAGCTGACTTTATGTTATCATATAGCTGATAGCGCTGGCTGGGTCGACGTCGATAAAGCTACCACTCAACATACTAAGTAAGTCAAAGATTGTCAGATCGCTCGCAGACCATTGCTAATATAGAGATGAAGATACTCCAACGTGTTTTCGCTAGGCGACGCATCTAGTCTGCCCAACAGCAAAACCGCCGCTGCTATCTCCTCACAAGCCCCTGTTCTAGTACACAACCTACTCGCCACAATTGCTGGAAAGGAGGGCAAGGCCGGTTATGATGGCTACGCCAGCTGCCCTCTACTTACAGGTCACAATGAGCTTATGCTATGTGAGTTTAAGTATGGCGGCGTTCCAAAGGAGACGTTTTCGGGCGTGTTTGGCGGCCAGGAGAAGCCAAGACGGGCATTCTATCACCTCAAGAAGGACTTTTTCGTACGTTTCTCAAATGCCAGGATGTTGCCAAGATGCTAATTCTCTTGATCTAGCCCTACATCTACTGGAACAGCTTCCTCAAAGGGACCTGGTATGGTCCTCAAGGATTCAGCCAGCCCAAGTACGACTAGATTTATTCCCTAAACTGTATCTACTAGAAGCTGCATATGCGTAATATTATAGATCTAGTGCTTGTTTAGTAGTATTGGGGTACGATCCGCTCTGCTAGTATCATGAAAACTTCATGGTTTATTCTAGCCGAATTAAGGGAGGATGACTCTGAACAGAGAAGACTTTGATAAACTATTCAAAACTAGACAGATAACATCATAGCCTCAAATGAAATTCGAAAGTTACATCGCATGTGAGTTTCGACCCGATCGAGGCCTCCGGGGGGATTGTGACGTATCTCATACCTTACCTAACAATATGGGTAACAGGCTATCATCAAGGCTAATAAATCACTAGTACATACACACTCTCTTGATGTGCGAGATTCCTTCCTTGACAAATTTCTCACACACCAACATGCACTTCGTACCTTCCTGCCTGGAAACCGGATCTCATCAAGATTGCAGACCATACATGGCCACATGCAGCTCAGTTTGATTTCCTATGAGCCAATCTTCATCAGAGGCCTTGCGGGAGTTCGTGAACGATTCTAGGTGAATTTTCCGGGGACATTGGCTGTCGATTCACAGTTGGGGTACCCTGGTCCGTATTGCTCTGTTTCCTCAGTTTCCGTCGATGAAGGCACCACCACGTGCCTAATGAGATGACCACGAGTCCGACTACAGCTCCAACAGTCGCCCCAGCTATGGTCTTGGCGGAGACACCTTTGCCGTCTTCCTTTGTTTCGGCGGCCATCGAGCTCGTCGCGGTTGCTAGGCTCGTTACCGTTGTCGAGCTCATCACCGTCGGTTCCGTGCTGATTCCAAGGAGGCTCGAGTCGGGTCTCGAAATAGAAGTATCCACATCGACAATAGTAGATATCACCCACTTCGGATACTTTTCTCCATCGTAGGTAAAGTCTACACTCGAGACCCTCGTACCAGGCGTAGATGCACATCTGTAATCTCGAATACCCTTGGGAAAGGCATAGGTACGACAATACGGCTCTGTAGCGTTAGTGCTAAGAACAGGATATTTATCAGCACGAGTCCTGCAACCGAAGTTTAGTATAGACAGAACGCTCACCACAGTAAGTTGTATGTGTTGCTCACGCAATCATCTTCGCAAAGATTGGGGTCCAGAGCTTCGTCCATTTGTAGACATTTGGTTCGAGCGAGTCCCGTAGTCTCGCCATCAATCTCACATGCAATGAACCTGAAATACTCTTGTTCCCACAAGCAAGTGTTTTTATTCTCGCAGGTGATTGGAATCTCGACCGATCCGGATAGATATCCACACACGGAGTCGGGGGCGTATGTGACGGTGTACGTCGGTACACCATCCGCAGATCCCTCTTCCCTTCGAAATTTCCGCGGTTCTGTGACAATCGGTGTCGGTGCTGACAAAGCCTGACCAGCTACAATTTTGGCTGTGTTGGTAGAAGATTCGGAAAAGCGAGCTGACACGGGCATCGCACACATGATGAGTGTGCCATAGAAGATCCGCCATGTTGGCGACATTGACGAATTCATTACGTCTCGCGGTGACAGATGAGGAAGCAGGGAGTATTAAATCAGCTCCAAGAATGAAAGAAACCCTGGCTCCATTATGTATTGATTTGGCAGCCCAGCCTCCCAACGAAGCAAGATTGGGCAACTGTTGTAAACAAGGCGACCAATATGATCTGAATGATCCGCCTCGAATGGCTCGTGCTGTGCCCAGAAAGTAGCGAATGATAGTATGCGTGGCTTGCAGGAGCTGAGGCCCCCGGAGACAGGAGGTCCTGCGCCACCAGATAACCAAGTCCAATTTTATCGTTTTGGCAAACTCAGAATCAGGCGATCAGGTAGAGTGGTCGTTGTTTTATAGAGAATGGGCTTAGAGGTAGGCACCAAAACTCTTACCTGTTCACCTTCGTGGCGTCAAGTAGTTGCTAACATCTAATCACATCACTTCGGGGCAATTCTTGACATTTCGTAAATCGAAAATTGTAGACGAAGTTATAGCTATCGGTAAATTCCTGTTTTGTCATGGTGGCTTAAGCCAAAACTTCAAGAAGCCAGCCACCAAGCGCTTAAACACACAGCCTACCAATATGATTGCAAATTGGCCCTCTTGTCACCTAAATTTCTAGTCTGGTTAACAAGGATCTATGCCCAATAGAATCTATGATTAGTAGAGGCTTAGTTATTGATGGTAATAATGAGTCTATATGGAGGACCCTCACTCTTGCGCAGGGTTTCCTCATCAGATGAGTTTCAAACCATAGGCTATATAAATACACGCAGGACCTCTTACTAATAACTCTCTATAATTCACATGAGCCAAGTACACACCTCTAGTAGTCGTCACAGGCCTATCATGTTCGCGTTAAGCCAAGATCTTTGCTTGTGCGGGCTTTCCTTCCTGTTGTTCAGCAAGCGAGATTTCATCTAGAAACCCTCCACAGTTTTAGCCGTCTAGAAGCGTTGTTGTTCATCCAAATATTTCTCCAGGTTATTGATAGCTTCTAGAGATGGTGGGTTTGGCACCTTCTCACGCCAGGTCTCCTTTCCATTCTCATAGATGACGAATGTTGGCCACCAAACTACGCCTGCTGCTTGCTGAATTACATACCCAGGCTCTTCTAAACCATTGACCTATAGCATGAGTAAGTACGTGTGAGACATGACAACTCATCCACGAGATACAATGAAAGGACGAGTTTTCCAGACTTCAAAACCCACCTTGAAGAATCTCACGGTCTCACTTCCATGCTTTCCTGCAATTTTCTCGTAAAATGGCGCGACAACCTGTGTTGGTCTGATAAATCATGATGTGAGCAAAGTGTGGGAATGTGGGAACCTACTTTGCATGGCGGGCATTGCGTTGAATAGAAATCCACGACGACCAGCCCTGACTTGCTCAGCTCTGTTTGGTATGCTTCAACGCTCGTTAATTCGGCAATGGCTGCCATTTCGAACCTTTGTCGCCTGTCGTATCTGAAATTTGCCGACTTCTTGAAGTGATGCACGATGCACGTCACTCATGTAGTTCGTTGTAAGACCATTCGTGATCACATGGTGTCTTGGCTGTCGTTAATACTTGAGAATAAAACGCGTTGGAACTCTTGAAAATTTTTGGCGTCGATTGCGTCAACCATGCCTAGCTCTTAGGGGGGAAATGTAGTGCGACGCTAAAGCTATATTGGTATCACGCAGAAATTCGGTCTTCAATAATTATCCGATGGAACTCCTTCGCAGTGGATGATACGAGTAAATGGACAAATCTAGAAAAATCCACAAGACTCATGCATTGAAGCGTTATACCCAGTACCTCCTTATCGACGAGTACTCTGTAGCCTCGAGCGTTGCCTCTCATTGTAGGCCTCACAGCTGGTTTTTGGGTTGTTTTGTGAAAATTGGGCGTTTGAATTTCTACTATATTATTGTTTGTCGTTATGAAATTGATAAGTAAGGTAATGTTTCTATCATAAATTACTGGTGGACGACTGAAACCGTCATAGTTGGTTGGTTCATGTCTACCATCAGAGCCAGCCAATTATCAAATTGGATAACACTTGTGTCGCCACCGTGTCCTACTTCAACACATTCGAAAATTACCAAGAATTCTCAAAACGGAGTTTCATGAACGCTAACGTCCTTTTCATTCCTGAGCTCGTCCGAAGTGCGCCCTTGGGGATTTCTCCTCTCGCCAAGGTTGGGCTCGATGCCGAGCTTCGCTGCTTCATCGGGCGTAAACGTTCCAAACTAGATTCAAAAGTTAGCACCAGGACGCCTGACCGAGATCTCGTTACTCTTGACGTACCGAGTCGTAGCTATCGACCTCACCCAGACTGGCAGGAGGAAACACAACACCAAGCCCCCAGTGAACCAGGAACGAGATTGCATATCCGGTAAGAAAGCCAGTGTAAAATGTCCGCGTTAGTCCGATTGGGATGGAATTGGCCGGGTCCACCGAGGCCATGCCACCGATAGAGGGTGCGAAACCCAATATCCATGCCACATACGCCCGGAAGTTGATACCACGAGTGAACCAGTAGATGCCCTTTGGGCTGTCGTGGTATAGATCACTCAGCTTCACCTTCTTTCTTCGCACCATGTAGTAATCAGCGGTGAATACACCCATCATTGGTCCAAGGATGACTGTCGTGATCTATGTCAGCTGGAATAACTACAAGGACAGGCAATGTATGGCAGACTCACTTCCAAAGCTGTTCAGTGCGGATGTAAAGGCAGAGGCCTTCGAGATGATGTACCAGGGGTTGAGTGCGATGGATACGATAGCAATCAGGTATGATCCCCGCCGAATATTGATGTACTTGGGCCACAGACCAGCAAAGTCCATGCCTCCTGACACACCATTCTCAACAGAGTTAAGAGCCAATATGTTGAGCAGAAGACCCAGAGAACTGAAAAATGCAGCAGCTCTCAGCTTGGGGTTGTGATAATCCGTATCGAGCCACAATTGGACAATGTTTGGGGGATTCCACAAGCCGAGCTCCGTGACATCTCCGTACATCTTACCAGCGGCTGAAGTACCCAAGACTCCAAAAACAGGTACAACAAGTCCAAAGAATAACACACCGAATGCTTGACCCCAGATTTGATTCTTTGGTCGTCGAGCGAAACGAGAGAAGTCAGTCTGACTGGTCATACCTACCGCGTTTCCACCAAGTAAAGCTGTGATGCCACGAACGAAAGCCCAGCCTAGTTCAGAGCCTGGCTTGGCTGCCGTTGGCGTTTTGATGTACTGCCCTGTACCTCCAGCGGCAGCCATTAATCCGATTGAAAGACCAAAGATAGTAATCGCGCTTGCAACAAGCGCTACACGCAATGGTTTCCTGAGCCGGTCTGGGGGCAAGTATAGGAGTGGGATTGCAATGATATTGTAGAGTATGAAGCCAACGAATTGTTTAGTCGTCATGGATGCCGATGCAGGCAGGGTATTATGTAGGTGTTGGTAACCGGAAAAGATGGTCGACAACAAAGTACTAATGAGAAGCCCGCCCGTGAAACTCTGAACACCGTACCTTCGCATCTGTCGTCAGTAATTGTCTTATGAGGATAACAGAAGAGCATAGAAGACTCAAATGGGGTCGTCCGAGGAGTAAGTGGCTGGATTGGGACTCGGATTTTGTCTCCAATTCTCAGAAGTATTAACCAGCTCAAGTGAAGTCCAGGAGTTGCTTACCAGACTATAACAGACAGACAACCCGTTAGCCAATTGTTGACTTGCAATTAGGCCAGTATACGGCTGATGAGTTACGTACCACAAGTGACTGCGACACGCAGGAGAATTGGGAGCATTGAGCCCCAGATGCCGAACGTGTAGCGAGATTGGACAGTGTAGGAGATGTGCCAAACGCCTCCAATCCTAGCATGACTTATGAGCCTCCTTCTCGCACTGTGTCAGAGATCAAGATATAAAACTAACCAGCCTAGGCTAAGGACAATCAAGTATTGGAGAATGCGAGCAATTATGGTGCACAGCACTGCCTGCCAGACATTGAGACCGAACGAGAGCAAAGAGGCTGTCGCCTGCCAACCATAGATTGTAAGGAAGACTGTGCTCCACAGGCCGACGAAGTCAAGATCTCTCCATTGTCTCCGTTCTGTACGAGAGACAGGCGCCACCTGTCAGCCGAGGCCATCATAACTTCTTTGCAGGTAATATATTGCTCACCTGGAGGGAGGGGTACTAGGTCTCGGTTCTGCCACCGATCCACGGGGATATCGGTGTCACCCTGGCGTAGCTGGGCTACGTGCTTAATTTGTCTAAATAAACCCATCGGATCGATAAAAAGAGACTGAGATGCTTCTCTGCGTCATGACGATCAAATGTGACATCGTATCCTCTGAGAGAGCTCCTACTTATGCATCGCCATGTCCCGAAGAAGGAGGGATTGCCTAGCCATTGCGAACGACATGACCCCGATGTCGTAATCGCCTAGTCCCCTCCAGAACCGGGAGACTGTTCACAATAACCTCATTAGTGGGACGCTAGAACTATCGTATGTTGCAGATATGCTCGCTTCAAGAGTCTTAGCAAAAGTATGCATCATTCCGTCAGGCGATAGACGGCTTCGAGACTTGTAGATTCCAGTCCTGTGGTTCAAGGTGTTCTTGGCGTCCCAGAGGACTGGTACAAGATCGATCTTAGATGGACACGATAATGCAGCCCACATGCGTTAGCGATCACGCCATGACACGCCCCCATATGCAACGCTTCTCTCTGGTGTCGGTAATTTCCACGTGGAAACAGCCCTACTATCCTAGGATCTTAGCGAAATTTCACACCCTTGGCTGGAAGAAGACGACCCGTATGTTGCATCCTTCTGATGACGCTGGAATAGCGCGTCTTACATCTCCGGTGGCTTCAAAAGCGATCATGCCATTCTTATCCCGCCATCTAGACCTCTCATTATGCGATGATCCTTTATCATTGTTTTGGTTGAAATACTTGACACTGGGGCGAGGTCTCGCTGTTCTATCATCTAATTTACATCCTCTTAGGATCAAACCAAACCATTATTTCTCGTACACCGGAGCTCATCGAGCCCACCAGCGAGACCAATATCTGCCATAGCTTCTTCGGAATATAGCAAACAAGCCACAATAGTCCGAGCCCAATATACCATAACAATTGCCCGAGTGCTCCAAATAGTGTTTTCAACATCTCATATGACATCTTGCCAAAATCAGCGATGAAACTCCAGATGGCTTTAGGAAGGCCAACAAAGATGGCGCGAAGCACGCTCTTAAAACCGTTCACAACATCCTGCCACGTGAGGTCGTGGAAGAAGGAGACGACGGCGACTCCTAGTGTATGAAGGAATGATAACACGCGTAGGATGATGTGCGCGACCGCATCCCACGCCTTCTTCAAACCTGATCCAATCCATTTGAGAGCAATCTTAAGAGCCCCCGGGATAGCTGTGATCAATCTGAAGAGCCAAAGCGTAGATGCCTTTGCCGCCCTCCAAATCTCGACTGGCGCCTTTTTTGCGCCTTCCCACATGTCTTTGCCCACTTTCTTGAGCTTTGCCGGCAGCTCGCGGACGGTGCGCTTGCACCAGCCCCAGAACCTATGACGCTTCCTCCACATATCCTTGCACGCCTCTTTCGGCATCTCGTAGACCATCCACTTCGGAATGTACCACACGATAATGGCCACAAAGCGGCCTATACGTTTCGCAGCACGCAGGGCGGTGGCCATGTGGCGCCGATGTGCTGTCTTCCATCGCAGCCAAGCACCACCTCGCCGTGTGGGAAGGTACTCTACGACCTCACGATGGCCATTAGCCGCGGCCAGACGAAGCGCGAGCGCGCCGTCCGGTGAGATAATCGCGTCGTCGGCGCCACAATCCTCCATCAGAAATCGCACAAGGGCCAGCCTGCCTGTCGCCGCAGCCAGCTGCAGCGGTGTGAGGTCTCCGTCGCGGTACTTGTATACGGAAGATCTACCAAAGCCATCGACTGTGGCACCGAGAACGACCAACGTCCGGACCATGTTGACGTCGCCAACGTTCACGGCCGCCAAGAGGGGTGTCTCGCCCTTTTCCGAGACCACATCGGGCGACACCAGGCCCCGCGACACGAATTCCGACACGAGTTCATCGTGCTTTGTTGTGATTGCGTAAAAGAGGGACCTGATGATGTTGTCGCACAGAAACCATGCGTCTGAGAGGACATTATACTCGTCCTCGGGGAGCAGTTGCTCATTGCCCCGATACAGCTGTGGCCGTTCGGGATGTTGCGTGATCGGAAAACTGAGCTTGGCGATTATTGGAGAGTTGGACTCTTTGAGGTTTTCAATCCGGGCAAACAGCCCGGAATCATCAGTCGCTGTGTACGCTGGAACTGGATCGTTCTCCATCGGGGTTGTCATTTGTCAATACTGGAGAATTGAAGCCTTCACGACCTGACGTCCGCCACAATATATCTACAGCCCAACATCACCAGGAGGCCGTCACATGCGGCGGGAGCCTATGGGCTTTGGCTTAGCCCAAGGTTTTTGTTCGTTGGGAATGGAAGAGCCAGTGTTCTGACTGCGAACGGTAGGTAGCCTGCCGCTATTGCGTGGCGCAGTTCCCTCTCGTGGTGGCTGATTGGAGCCAAGTCGGTGGACGAGTCAGCCTACAGCGCTGTCAAAACACGAGCCAACCCGTTTTGAGGCAAGCAGGTAACGCCTACGGCCAGCGCGCCAAGCAGCCGGCCCGTCTGTAAACAAGGTTGGTTAAGCGAAGACAGCCCTAAAATCTTTAGAATCCAGGGCCTGTTGACCCCTTTGACAGCGCTTAAATCTCAGCCTCGGCATCTCAACAACGACGTTTGTCGTGAGGCTTAGACATGGCCTCGGCTTCCCTGCAAAATGAACAGATACCTCGACGAGTCCAGATCGAATTGCTCATTTCTAGTGTTGAATGATTCCATCGTTATTTTAAGACTTTGAGTTCATGAAGCTGTTCTTTGTGGTCAAATCTCTCGTCTTCTCCCCCTCTTGATCTCACTCAAGCTTGTGTGCGTATCAGAAATTCAATCAAAGTTTGCTTGGGATCTATACACAAAAAAATCTCCATAAACACCATCGACCTCATCTTCCAGTCTGTAACTCATGGTCTAGAAACGAGTCTGCTCATCTTATATTCTTATGCCCAAGCGGGCGATCAGGCTCCGGACCCATCACCTGGCAGCTTTGTGATCCCTATTGTGGAGAGTCAGAATACGCGTCGTCAAAGTCATACTGTTGATATAAACTTACATCCTTCTCTAGCCTCTTCAACAGTAACCGGCACCACGCATTCATCTGCCGGGCCAACCTCCTGTGTCTTGAGATCGGAACACGACGCGCCATAGCAACTTGCGTCCATTGCCTTTTGCAGAGCGTCGTCTTTCCATCCGAAGACATAGTCTCCATGCTGCCCGTATCCGGTGCTATCACCCATACTGAGGACAAACGGCTGTGATCCATCTTCAGGCCACTCCGCGACATCGTTGAATCCAGTCGTGTCCCAGACAATCTGAAATAACCACCTCGTCAGCAGTAATTTTTGTTGTAGTTTTTGTCTCAGCTAGAAGATAGGATCTGATCTGTATAATTCTGGGTCAAAACGACAACGGCTGAACGTACCTCCAGCATCAGTTGTGGAATTTTCACTGGATGGCTTTCCGGACAGGTGCCGTTAGGTCGTCCAGTAAAAAGATCTGGCCCTTCAATGGGATATGCCACATGATCCTTGTGGCTGGGACTATCGAGATTCTTGCCATCCCAGCATCTACATGATTAAAGCCCTATTAGATTAAATTGCATTCGACTTTTTAGTAAAGACTCACGTGGGGAAGAGGATGTTGGAGCGAATGCCACCCGGACAAGGGTTCGCAGGGAAGGCTTCGGTGTCGACTCTGTGGGTTGTACATCAGCTATCAATAAACTGCGCCCTCCCGTGGGCTTTCCAACCTTGGATCCTGGCAAGGAGCCAGTAGGTCGCCTCCATAATCAGGCTCAACGACCGGACCCGTGTAGCAGCGGAAGCAGCTCTGGTACTTCCTCTGCTCATCCCTCTTCTCGCGCTGCATCGAATCCCCAACTAGCATGCGGAAACCCTTGCATATGGTCAGCATATGCCTGTGCCCGACATGACACTGAGAAACCTACTGGCTTGAAAGCTGTCGCCTTACCTGGCCCATCCGAGACGTAGTAAACAGTAAAGCCGCCCTGGGTCGCTGTCGTAAAGTTGTCTCCAAATAGGTATCTAGCGCGAAGTGTCATTCATGAGATCTGTACGAGTCGAACAGAAGGCAGCATACCTGTTGGGAACCTGAGGGACACGCTTATATGTTCCATTACGTGCCTTGAAGTACATGTTGGCTGTCCAGTAATTCGAAAAGTCGTCGCCATAGCGGCAGCTGGTACAGTTTGCCAATCTAGATATATCAGTGCTCGCCATCGTAGCGTTGAATGCATTTCCACCAACGATTTGGTGGTCATGGGTGGACGGAATCATCCCAGGATTGTTCAGGGGATCGAGACGCTCAATCACGATTTGTGAGCAACCAAATCGCAGGAGAGTTCCCCCACCAAGCCCTAAACTGCCATTGCCAGGCGGAGGCGCTTGAGGAGCCGCTTCCACTAACGACACTGCAGCGAGAACTATCGTAGCCCAAATCATTGTTTAATGATGAGAAGACTGAGGTCCAGTAGTAAAACCACAATTTGTGAACTGCTTGTGCTAGATATCTCTAGACCGAACAGCTTTCAGAAAAGCCTCGGAATCTGGTCAAGGAGAATTGAAGCGAGTTATATCGGGCCCTTTTAGTTCGCCGCGGTGATTAGCATATAGAAAGGCCATATAAATTGATTCTTTAATATCACATAGCCTTTGTTAACCTGAGTGCCTAGCCATTCCTGCTGGTCGTGTCCAATCATGGTTTCGCTTGGCTGCAATGAGTTTTGCCGGAAACCGCCCGCATGGTAAATGATCGGGATTTCACGGCAATATGTCAATGACCGTTCATTTAGTCCGAGCTATCCACTGCCTATGCTTTCACCCTTCAAATGTGGCCTTGCAAAGGATGTGTCTTTAAGAGGCTTTTCATATACTCTGACATGTCGTACGTCTGTGACTATTTGTTGGTGTCAGAGAACAAAGATTTGGATCATCAAATCGCCTTTTATGTGAGACTGATTACTTATATCGACAACTTACTAATTATGAATGCTGTACCACATTACACAATAAAGCCTTGCTGATGGTGATTAACCTAAGTTATTCGTTCTCCTGTAGCCATGATTCGGACTCAAAAGAAAGGCATTTTAGGATAGTTGAAGCATTATAAAGTCGTCAACATAGGTGTTGTGCTTAGACCACTCACGAATACCCAAACAAATGCAAAGAGGACTCAAGTCAAAGCACATTCATAGCTAGGCACATTGTGCAAGATCAATTATCTAATCACAGCCGAGCCAACAAAAACTCCATCTTACTTGACTAAGCAAAACACTCGCGACAAGTTGTGATCATGGTCGGCTTCCATATCGTCGATTACCAATTACTAGAAACGGTTTCTCAAATGGCGGCCATTGAGCTTCCAAGATCTGATCCTGTTCGGTCTTACTGTGGAGACCGTGAGACGTACCAAGCACTCAAGGGAGCACATGAGAGGTTGGAGTTTGATCGAGCGAATCGCGTCGCATTGCAGTGACAACGATGGCCTCGTACAAATGGCGGTTGGCACTACCTATATAGGGTGTGATCGGCCCCAAAACAACCTCTTCTGCTCAGATAGGAACTCCTAAGCACCATACCAATGCGAAAGTCGGCGCAAGTGGTGGAAACCAACCCCGGACGCGGTAGTTGACGAGGCGGGGTCGTACGGGGACTCACCGGGGATAAGGCTTGGCGGCGGCTGTTGGTGCGGGCCGTGGTTCTAGAAAGACTAAGGAGCGTTGTATCATTACGTCGTGGGGATGATCAGCATTCTGTTTAAATGTGCATGCTCCGCGCCAAACATCGTGTGTTTCTTCTCAAGGCTCAAATCATCCCTCGGTTCTGCTCTTCATTCCTCCGATCGTAGCCATACTATTGACATCATGGATTCAATCCCAGAAAATGTGGTGGATGCTCGGCGAACGTTGGCATACAAGAACAGATGGAGAAATCTCATGCATAATCCAAAACTACTCGTCATTGCTTTATTCGCTTCGTCAGTTCAGGAGTTTTCCACCATTTAATGCGCAGCTAATTGTGGACCATAGCTTTGGCGGTTTCGAATATGGCTACCAACAAGGAGTTCTGGGGCAGTCATTGGTCATGTACCGCTTCACGAACAATTTCCCTTCCGTGGTGCGTTCATCAAGTGCGACGGGCTGGTTGACTTCGGTTCTTCAACTGGGTGGTATTGTTGGCTCCCTCTCAGCCGGAGTTTTTGGCGAGGTCTTCTCTCGCAAGTATACCATGTTCTCAGCCTGTTGTTGGGTGGTTCTTGGCAGCTATCTTTATTGTGGTGCAACATACCACAATCCGAGACTCCTATATGCCGGCCGATTCTTCACCGGTTTAGGTGTTGGGACATTCAGCGGTGTTGGGTAAGAAAGGACCTCTCTGAATACAGATTTCCAGCTAATGTTCTCCACCAAAGCCCTCTTTACAATGCAGAACTCTCTGCCCCTGAACTCCGAGGCTTTCTCGTTTCCTTCTACCAGTTCGCAACCATTCTTGGAATCATGCTTTCTTTCTGGATAGGCTATGGTAGCAATAATATTGGTGGCCATGGTGAAAGCCAATCCAACTTAGCCTGGCAGCTGCCGTCAATCATCCAAGGTATACCGGCTGCATGCCTTGCGCTTGGCATATGGTGGCTGCCGTTCTCCCCTCGATGGCTCGTTAAACAAGGTCGCGACGAGAAAGCACTTCAGACACTCGCATACTTGCGCAAACTACCCGTCGATGACGCATTGATTCAAGCCGAGTACAAGGAAATCAAGGCTGAGTGCCTGTTCGAGGAGCGAGCGTTTGCAAAGGCTTTTCCCACTCTTCATGCTAGAGAAACACAGAGCGTTTGGGTGCGGGAGTTTGCGCAATACTGGAACATTGTCAGGACTTGGGACAACTTTAAGCGCGTGGCGACAGCATGGCTCGTTATGTTCTTTCAGCAATGGTAAGTGCTAGAGGCATAGCTTCTGCACACTGCTAATGCTTCTGCTTAGGTCTGGTATTGATGCTATTATCTACTATGCATCGAACGTTTTCGTAAGCCTGGGACTGACAGGTGGCACGACCGCCTTATTGGCCACAGGGGTCACTGGCGTTGTGTTTTTTGTCTGTACACTGCCCGCCATGGCTATAATCGACAAGGTCGGCCGAAAGCCTAGTAAGCAATCCCCGGATACGTTTCATCTCCTGGGGAGGCTGTTACTAAAAGAATATGCTTCAGTGCTTCTTGTTGGCTCAGTAGTTATGTTCATATCTATGGTTCTAGCAGGCATCATTGTTGCCAAGTTCCGACATGACTGGGTTCATCATGCCAATGCTGGCTGGACAGCGGTTGCATTTATTTGGGTCTACGTCGGAGCGTTCGGTGCTACGTGGGGGCCAGTATCGTGGACACTTGTGTCTGAGATATTTCCTCTCTCAATTCGAGCCAAGGGTGCCTCCTTCGGCGCATCAAGCAATTGGGTGCGTATCTCTTGCCCGTGCCCTTTCCACCAATTTTGGTCTTATAATTGCTAATCGCATGACAGGTGAACAATTTCGCAGTCGCATTTTTCGTTCCACCAATGTTCGAAGCATGGGAATGGGGCACCTACATCTTCTTTGCTGTTTTCCTCGCTGGTGGCATCGTGTGGGTATATTTCTGTCTTCCTGAAACCAAGGGGGCTACACTTGAGGAGATGGACCGTGTTTTCAAGAGTCACTCGGGCGAGGCAGACGCCATTATGCTGGCTGAAGCAAGAAGAGATGTTGGTCTTAACCCTGAGCCCGAAACTGTCAACGACAAAGTAGCTCTGGACAATGGAAGGACGAGTCAATCACAGAAGTCTCATATTGAGGAAGTCTAGGTAAAGCTCAGTGGAGGGCGCATCTTAACTCCTACAATCAACGATACAGGGTTTATTCTCGTTTCATCTCCTATTGGCTCTATTTGCCGTTGAGTAGAGAACCTACATGTAGATTGATAGAGCAAGATAATAGAAAAGAATTCTGGTGACATTTCACCTCACATGCATTGCAGTCTACGGTGAAAAGGGAGCCCATGCAGTGAGCCCTACTACTGAACCTTGCGCGTCTTACTAGTGCGAAATTACCCGGAGTACATCATATCAGGTGAGCGCTCCAAATCTTATGTCAAGATCTGGAAAGGTCCTCGTGTTCAGTGCATCAATTTGGTCAGCAGCAGACACCTATTCAAGATACTTCATAGCACACAAAAAAAGAGCCTCCTGGACTCCAGTTGAAGCGGAAAGGAGCGTATTTCTGTCTGCGTCTGACAGATCGCTGCAAAAGCTAAATGATAAAAGTATTCTATGGAGAAGAATAAGTAGAGCAAAATGTGGGTAAGAACTGTTGGATACGTTAACGCAGCCGAGCTCTCGCTTGAACCTAATCTTGTCTATGGGTCCCTACTGTCTTATTAGTACTGTCCTAGGACAGATATCTGGGGGAGTTTCAGAATCTCCCAGTTGTCCGAGTGAGTGGGATTTCCAAATGGCTTCAACAAGGCAAAGCGGAGTCTAAAAGTGCGAATGTCAGTCAGAGGCTTCGAGCTTTGCTGTCCACATTGAATGAACCAAGGGTCACGACTCACGTATAGTTACCAACGGCAATCTGGCTTCCGTTGCCTAGTTTTCCAAACCACCAATGCTGGTCCTGTTCGTAGGCTCCATTGCGATTGATGTAGTAAATGGGATACGTAAATGTGTCATTAGGGTCGTAATAGTCAGTGTTGATGCGACTAACTAGGCCAGATCCGACCCAAGATGCCACCGGTCCGATGTAGCCATTTTGTCCGGGAACTGGAGGGTATTTCCATTCACGCTCCTTCCAATCAGCCTCGAAAACCTATTACGGGAGTGGTTAGCGGGATGGAAGAGCACATGCGACGAATGAATTTAGACATACATCAAAGCGGACTTCCGCCGTTCCATAAATTGGCTTACTGATGATCTTTGGGAAGTCTTGAGCATCTAAACTTAGGTTAAATGTGAAGCTGAATCAAATTAGCCCCTTTTCCTATAATCCATGTTCACGTAGTATCTTTGGGACAACCTACTATGGCTTGTTTTGTACGAGAACATTGTTGATCGTAGACACAGCAAAAGCATAGTTCGTCTCTTCCATTGGGCTCAATTCGCTTTGGATATTACCCGCAATGCCTGATGAAGATACACACCGAAGTAAGGAAGACCGAGCGATTAATCAATTTAGAGGGTGAAGCATGGACCAACCTAGATAGGGCACCGACAAATACTCTTGGTTACTACTGGAGACTGTGATACGTCCGCTGTAGAGCGGCAGTCCCGTGGAATTCCAGCCCAATGTCTCAGGATTGCCGAAGCTAACTCTGTAGAGATTTGTCAGTCAAGTCGACCTGCTTTGCTGATACTAAAGCGACTTACGTGACCGTCTTGCTCTGGCCAGGTTCAAGTGTGAAGGGCTTGGGAAACTTGATATCGGGCACGAGTGTTTGTGGCACCATGTCGAAGAACTCGCGAATTCGCTTGGTTCGAGGAGCAGAGTTGAGAAGGACCTGGTCAGCTGCGTACCAGCCGAGTACCTCAGCGCCAACAGCATCCTGGACAGAGAAGTTATAGGTAGTAGCGTCCTCGCCGTTATTAGTGATCTTGATATCGTGGTATCGGCTGAAGTGGTGCGTGTCGTTAAGAGCAAACTTCTCAAAGTCAATCGTAGTCTTGTACAGGAGCACCTTAGATGCATCGATCAAGCCATTGCCGATCTGGGCTACGCTGGCGGAATGGCCGTAGTCCTTTTCCGTCAAGCCATCAGCCCAAGGCAGCCCGATACCACTAGAGATAATGCGCTTGCCTAGATCTTTGGCCCATGCATTGGCACTTGGATGTGTGCCCCTACCACCATAAACGCCGACGTAGAGCGCGGCGACGCCAGCTACATACGGAGTGGCCATGGATGTGCCGCTCTCAATTGCGTAGCTATTGTCGAGCCAAGTACTATATATTTTCCCTCCCGGAGCTGCAATATCTGGTTTTATCTGAAGGTCGTACAAGGGACCGATGTTGGTAAAGTAATTGGGGTCCCCGCCTAATGAGTAGGCTAGCCCAACTGGCTGGCCAGCATCGACAGAGAAATCAGCCGTGACATTGCGACCGGCTTTGACGGCCTCCACAATCTGGGTGCCGGAATAAGCTGATATCAGAGCGACAGTGCTGTTGGTGTAGCCAACAAGAGGATATCGAAGAGGCTGATCATTGTTGTAGATCAACACCATCGTGCCGCCCAGAGGGGCAAGGTTATTCTGCTGCGTGTCAAAATCACACTGCGTAGCTACACCTCGCCTTACAAGCACAACTTGACCCGTAAAGTTTCGTGAGCCTTCCTCTAGCGGCGCGCATGCGTCGGCGCTAGCATTTGTGTCGAGGGAGAAGGGAACAATAGGTACATCAACTAGGGTGGCTGGGAACGGGTCGATGGAAGGAATATAACCGTAGCGAGCGGTCTCATCAGCAATCCCCTGGTCTCCCGTGAATTTTGCATTAAATGGAAATCCGGGGAAAGTTTGTGAATCGACTGATGCCACAGCGATTACATTCTTGCCAGTTGCCCCCCTACTGCTTACGAAGGGGCCGATCGTGCCAACATTGCCTGAGGCGACGGTAACGAAGACACCTTCCTCGACGAATCGGCTGGCAATTTCAGCCCAGACATCTGTCGACCACCCGTAGTTGGAACCCACGCTAGCCGTGATAATGTCAACCTAACGGATAGGGGTAGGCATGTTAGAGATGTAAAAGTTTAAACGGCATAGATAAAAGTATATACCCCATCATCGAAGGCACGAAGGAATGCCTCGAGAATTGTTGCCGTATCAGTGAAGCTCTGGAGTTGGGGTCATTTAGTGATGTCCATTTCTTCAAAGTTTTGTCAGAATAGCGGAACTTACATCCTGGGTAAAAATCTTGTAGGAATAGAGGCTGGCCTCAGGAGCGACTCCAGACCACCTACGAGACAATCCGTGAAGATTAATTTGTGTATCTCTTCGTTTGCGTCGACCACGCTCAACAAGTGTTGACTTCGTGATAAGTAAAACAATGAACTCACCCAGAACCCTTGCCCGCGACAATTCCTGCGACATGAGTGCCGTGACCGGTTTGGTCGAGTGGGTCATCATCCGGCTCCTTCTCACCGGAATATGGCCAAACTAATCCATGTCAGTGCCCGGCAACCCACAGATCGCGGAGCAGAAAAGTTTTCCACCTACGTCCGTTGCCCGCGAAATCGTAGCCACCTGCAACCTTGAATCCAGGACCGAATCCGCCACCGAGCTGCTTCCCAGTTACTACACCTCCATACTACGACACTAATCACACAGACTCACGTCAGGATGCGTATACCAAACGCCGGTATCTACAATTCCAACCTTGGCCCCCTTTCCAAAGATGCCCTGGGCGTGTAGTTTTGCCACGCCCGTCGCATTGTGCGTTGAGTAGCCTTGATCGCTTACCGAGCCGGCGACAGATGATGTAGTCTCTGTGGGGAGTAGCTGAGCGACTAAATTGGGCCACACGCGAATGACATTGGGTAGGCTTTGTAGTGAGTCCTGGTTATACCTGTTCGTCTCAATGCTAGCCCCCGAGAAGACGATGCTATCGAACGTCTTGACAACTGTGATGCCTTCCGTCGCCCCAATGCCATCACGACGCTGAGCGGAACCCTTAATACAATATGAGAATCTCTCATGCATCAATCATTGTGCGTAGGGAAACGTCTGCTAACCGGTGCAAACTCGATGATGTAGCTACCAGGGATGAGTCTGCTTTGGTCCTTTGTGTCGTTCTCTGAGGAGGCCTCGGAAACCGCATAGTTCCCTCCCTCCGTGACACTAGCGTTCACAAGAGAGATAACCAGGGCTACAGCGGAGAACCTCATGATCATGTTACGCAAGTTCTCGAACTTCCTAACTGGCGAGTATCGATGCTATCTTGCAACCTAGTTGGCACGGGGCTCACTAGGATTAAATAGCCACTCTTGCTCTTAGGCGCCATCTGAGGCACATTCTTGGCAAGAACCCAGATCACGGAAAAGGCCAAGTCGTATTGTCACTCTAGGCTCATTGTTCTGTGAATCTGCACTACAGGATTGGAGGCCGAGTTACCTTGTAGGGTTTGCTGCATGAGAAGGTAGGAAGGAAGCAAGAGGGTCGGCAGCTTCTTGCTGATGCAAGTGGAATCCCTGCTACATGTAACCTGAGTTGTGGGTTCAATATACCCCACAAGCATGATTCTCAATCTAACCTTCCGCTTTGAGACGTACCCTGCGCAGATTTCCGCCATAACTATCGCGTATCGCGTGCTCTTATCCAGGTACCCGGTTCGTGCTCGATGCCCTTCACACTTAAGCTTATTGCCGAATTAATTTATATCGTTGCGCTTGGGCGTTTCTAACTGCTTATCATTCCGCGGACGCCATTTCTTGGCAATAATCTAATTTGCCAAATCCGCCTTGACTTCTTGGCGGAATTTGTCAGTATGATAAGACATTACGAGACGAAGCTTCCAATAAGTTAGAGCTTTTTTTGTTCTTGGCTATCGGGAAAATCTCGTAAAAGGAACTTCTATAATCTGAGGGGTGAGCGGATTTGACAGACCATAGTGGTGATACTGGCGTCGAGATTGTAGCGCAATTGGCAATTAGCCTTTTCACCAGCTCATCGGAGCAACATGTTGCCGGGCTGTTTCCATAGTTCTTGTGTTGACGCTGTCTCAGTTGATGGGCACACAAGTCACTTCCGTACCAAGGAAGTGACGAGAAAAGCGACTGGTCGGCCCACATAGGTGCCCCATATGCAAATAACCTCCTTGGTCCTGTTCGCAATCAATCTCCTCAAATGATCAGCGGCTATTCCGTGGGATGCCTACGAGAAGTTTGAAATCCTTGAGAGCCGCAAGAATTTGCAGCAATGAATACCAACGCTTCTAAGCTTTTTAGTACACACAGTTGATGAATGGTTTTTCGATATTATCATATCGGTGATTAGCTTGTGTCTTTTATTCGTAGCCATTCTGATAACCCGTTCCTTGACTATATAGCTCTTTACTGCCTGTAAAATCTTGTAGGCTGGACGCGTGGATCGGCGTCGAGTTTCCATTTCACTTCGCCAAATAAATCATGCTCGAGGCTCTCAAATTGCAGGACGAAATAATCCCAGGTTGAAATATAAGCTGAAAGTCCCTCTTCTATGCAGGAATCGCGAGTCTTGGGAAGAAATGTCCAATTGTCGCGATCATAATGGAAAAGATCAAATATCTGGTCTTGTAAGCCATTGATAATCATCCGTAGCAAGGGGGTGTCTCCATCGCGAAGAATTGTGAATTCTAGATCCATTGCCAGGCCCTCGTTGATGTATCTGCCAACGAACGATTTCAGCGGCGCTGGCTGAGTGCCTTCCACACGATGGGATGTCCATTCCTCCTGAAGGCTGGTCCACCGACTTTTGGCATTCGCGACAATGTTCGGGGCAATGTCCACCATATCAACTCGTGGCTTCAAATCAAATAATTCTTGAGCAATCATTTGGGCGACGATATTCGTTGGATCACCATTGATCTCATATGTGTTGCAAAGAACCACGATGGCAGTGTCTCCTTCAGGAAATGTCCAATAGACTGAGAGAAATCCACCGTAGTCACCAGTGTGGCCGATGACTGCCCTTGATTTAGAGCCACGCCCTAACACATATGATATCGTGTTGGTATCTAAGTTTGTGACGGTGTTAATCTCAGGTGTTGGTAGCAGGAAAGAATATAATCCCATTGCGTAGGCCTGTTTTGGATCCTGTGCCAGAGCGAAGTAGGGCTCTTGGATGGTGGCCAAAGACTCATGGAGATCTGATGGAAGGGTGTGTCTTGGTTTGCTCTGATTTATATTGAACCAGGATGGTAGCCACCAAAACTGCGATGGCTTGGTTGTCGAACCCCTTCGCACCTCCATCAACACATCTGCCCAAGTAAGCATGTCTTTGATGCAGGACCGCATTGATCCAGAACTGTCAAACGCATCTCCATCACCAAATTGAGGAAGCGGCTGTGGCTTTTCTTTTCGATCATCAAATATTTGATATGGTAGCGCATAGTTCTCATCTTCTGGGAATGTGAAGTAGGTGCGGTTCATGCCTAGTTTGGCGAAGATCTCATCCTTCACAACAGTGCCAAACGATTTGTCAACAACTTTCGTGACAAGAACACCAGCCAACGCAAATAGCCAGTTATTGTACTGCCATTCAGAACGAAACTCGGCAACCTTGGGTAGATGGTTGAAGATCTAAACAACGTCGGTGCGTTCGGCAAAAACATTGCCATTCCTCCCGACGACCTCATAGATAAGCTGGTTGAGACCCACGCAGTGCGAGACCATGTCTCGAACAGTCATCTTCTCGGCGACTGCAGGGTTGAATGCAGTCTTGAGGTCAGGGATTTTGGCAGAGACTGGAGCATCTAGATCTAAATCTCCCTTCAAAGCAAGCTGGCTAAGGATGGTAGTGGTGAAGGCTTTGGTGCATGGCCCCATCCCGTATATTGTGTTCTCGTCAGGCTCGCGTTTCGTCTCCGCTTCAGCATATCCGAAACCTTTGAAAGATCTCTGTCCCTTCTGGATGATCCCAATAGCAAAAGAGGGAACTTTGAAAATCCACCGGACCTCTTCGATTTTCACTGCGCTTTCGTTGAGACTGCACGTGATTAGCGATGACCAAAAGGACTGGCAGAATCCTTCACATTTTTTCAGCAAGGCCAGAAGGCTGCTCCATTGTCGGTGGGAATGGCATCTTGCTCTCCTCGGACTCAGGCGCCTGACGATGTAGGTCTACAAGCCACGATAGACTGACAAAAGCAATCAGGGAGATCAGCCACCAAATGAAAGTGCGGCGGTAGTAGCGCGACATTTACTGAAGCAGGAGGTAGTCGCTTCAAGGTCGTAGATAGTGATTGAGGCAGTGTCTCGGGTGTCGCGCTGCAGTGTCAGAAAATACGGCGGTGTAGATGATGTGCTGAGCGAAGGGTATAGCGAATCAATATGGTATGGGGTTGTTGGTGCATCGTTGCCTCTCTTCTGCTTATCTACCTTTTTGCTTTTTTAGTGTATGTACGGGAAAAGTGCACACATCACATTCTTCCACAACGTGACCTGAGGCCGTGTCGCAAGGAAATTGGCTGGCTGGCTGTATCTCATGTCACACAACCAGGATTCCTTGCAGAAATTTAACAGCCACATGTTCTAATCGAGCATCTCGCATCCGTGTGACACCCGTCTGACATTTGTGGTGTGGCTGCACAAGCCTTGTCCCTCAACTCTAGAGCCTTCCAGTCCAGATGGGTTTTGCGAAAACTGCACAACGCGTACCCTTTCTCTCCCACGGCAGAGACTGTTTTAGTCATTCTGGAGCGACGGTGTTTGAGGGGTTTTGCTCCAGGCTAGCTCTCATGTTACCTTCATCAAAGTCACTTTCAAGATGATGAATGCTAAGAGCACTTGACAATATCATTATGAGTGACTTCTTCCAGCCTATTGTCGGTTCGACGACGCAAAATGGTGTTGTGGTGCCACCAATCATATATGGGACTGCCCAGAAAAGCGACCCTGCTATGATTGTTTCAGCACTTGTCTCTGAAGCAACCGCACTCGATTCAGCATGTCAGCCAAAATACTATGATGAAGAAGTAGTTGGACAAGGTTTACAGGTAGCCTTTCAAGCTAAGAAAGATGGAGGTTTGGGCATCTCACGGGAGAATATCTACATACAAAGCAAATTTACGACCCCAAGCGGACACAGTAGCTCTACGTTACCATACTTAGCTAGTGATTCCTTACCAACTATGGTTGAAAAGAGCATTCGCTTGACTTTGAAAAGGCTGCAGGTACAATACCTCGACACTCTGCTGCTTCATGCTCCAATGTCCCGTATGGAGGAGACACTTGAAGTTTGGAAAGCCATGGAATCGCTTGTAGGTAAAGAGACGCGAGTTATTGGTATTTGCAACGTTGATATTCTCGTGTTGCAAGAGCTCTACGATACGGCTGTAGTCAAGCCGTCGATTGTCCAAAACAGATTCGGGCTGATAATGGATATGATCAAGACATGCGGTCATATTGTCAAGATCACGGAATTGTTTATCAAGCCTTTTGGATTATACCAGCAAATTATCGACTTCTTCGTTCTGGCTTGATCGGGTGGTTAGCCGAGAAGACAGGCTACTCACATGAGACTGCTCTCTTTATTGCAGTACTGTCTCTTGGGTTTAATGGCTCGGGCATGTCTGTGTTGACAGGAACACGGAACCCGCAGAGCTTGCGGACCTTACGAAAGCTGTTGCTGATCTTGGGACTCTACCCCCCCCTTATAAAGCGTGCTTTTGAAAGTGAATTGGGAGATTAGTTGAAAGCACGAGTAGGAAAAGCCGAGGGATTACAGAGAGCGGAAAGCGCCCGTTTATTCAAGAATATGTCCAGGTGCGTGACCCTGGTGGCTGCCGAGGACATTATACTCACGGGTGACAAAATCAGAAACCGAGTGTAAATGTAGGAGACGAAGTATGCTTGCTTGAGACTGACGGCTCTCGGCGAGGCCCCTACCTCGTTGGGTCGCTCCCCTCTGTTGGAAAGTGCACACTCTCTCTCAAAGACGGCATTCTTGTAAGGGATGGATTGGAGTTTGACACGAGTTTTCATACCACACCCGTGCTATTCATTCATCCACTGAGGAACTAACTAACAATGAAACTGCTGGTAGGGTTTTCCGTATAAACGTCTAGTCCCCGGAGACGTTTAGTTGTCGCCATCTTGGATCACTGTAGGAGAATACTGAGGATTGACATACCCAAGAGTCGATACTCCTACGCCAGCAAGATGCAACTGACTCTAACTTCATCTATCCTCGCCCTGATTTCACTAATTCAAATAGTGAAAGCTGGAGCTGGTAAGATAGCCAAGTGCTCATGCGCCAATGTTTGAATAGTTGAGCTGACCACTCCATTGGAAGGTTGAATTGTCTATGGCAGCGTCTACTTCCCGACCGAGTCAGATCCGAGCTTTGAGATCGAGTTTACTGCAGGAGGCCCTGACGACCAATGCATGAATGACATTGGGTCTAACTCGACGCTGGAGGTCAGCTCTGCTGGCGTCTTGTGTACCTCTATCGGATACGTGGAAGAAAAGGGCTCTTCATCGGGCGGCGATCTGTGCGCGACCACCGAAAGCATCTGGACCCTCTCCTATAACGGAAATGGCTATTCGGGCTCTACGCAGAGTGAATGGAGCTCCGGCCCGTGGCATAATGAAATCCAGCTAGAAAGCTCAAGCCCTAGCACCAACGTTTGGAGCAACCAGGCCCTCTGCCAGGATAATGAACTGGAATGGGATGTAGGCACTACAGGTCCTATATATGTGGGTGTTTCCTTGCGAAGCGGTATTAGGCCTAAAAAATTCTTTTACTGACAGATTCTTTCATGAGTAGATTATCTTCACGCCTGGGACATAGAATTAAGTAGTGTTAGTCTCGGGATTCGCCTGGAGGAACGATGGTATTGTAAGAGAGCCAAGATAGGAGACCGCCTGGACATCATAAGGTTGGGATATTGATGGCTTCGGCTTCTTCTTCTATGTGCTAGTAATAATAGAAGATCTCTGAATGCAACTCATTGAATACGCTTCTTCCGAGGCTACGACTGTGCGCAAATTCACGATTAAATTCCACTTAAGAGACTAGAACAACAGTCGGGTAGTTGATGTCAAAACCAGAGCCGCAATCGAAACAAGCTTATTCTGGCGGCCGCTTCGCAGCGTGGAGCATTTGCCCATGTTTGAATATGGTTAATGCGATTAACCTTAACCCACCAGAGAATCCCCGACTAGCCGAGGAGCAGGTCAGACGGGTGCTGAGGTAACCTAGAGTAGGCATACTAACTATGAGCTGATCGATCTGGTGGGACGCCTAGAACAACGCGCTCCACAGCATCGCAAGAGATATCGAGAGGACAACAGAGTTGCACGTTCCTCAATAAATTACAACGGGATACGCAATGTCTACGTCACAAATGTTACCCAATTATCTCTTGCTATAGTAAGATTGAGCACAGACGGGTGACAAGCTGGATCAAGCTGGTATTCCCGGGGGGCCGTCTTCGAGGAGAGCTATCCTTCCGGCTCTCGCCTCCTGACGATGTAAGCGATTGGTGTGACGCGACCGCAAATGAGCTCGTCGATGCCTTGCAGGAGGGCGCGGTTTGCTCTAATCTTTCAAGGTCTCAGCCCATCAGCGTGAAAACCGGTCGTCAATATAGGTCTAGTGTAGCTGTTTCCAGCGGCTTGGTGACTGGTACAACACGATCTCTCCGAGAGGGGCAATAGTGTAGACGCGAAGGACAATAGTGCCTGGACCTAGATTTGGTGCTACGCGCTAGTCGAGCTCTGCCGATGGGCATCAAGGCAATGCCTTCTTGAAGTGTCTCAGAAGGATCTTGTGTATGGTGCCCCGTCATTTCTGTTTTCTTCTTCAAAAGTCAGTTCGGTGTCATGCCGACATCTCAATATTGGGAGGGAGTCTGAGCTTGGCGTGCTGGATCGATCGTGGCAGCCACAGGTATGACCCCTGGTCAAGCCACGATCTCCTGGGCGCCGTCTTTTGATTAGGCCGCGTCACCACATCGAACGATAGATAGGGGGTCTATCTCTCTTTTTCGAGCGATATCTTCGTTTCCGGACTGAAGAGCCTTTTGTCCTGTCAGCATTAGAAAGGTATTGACGAGAATCAAAATCTGCTGCCTGGTCATGATCATAGAGGCTTACCACGTGGCGGAATGAAACGCACCGTTTGCCTGTTTGCCTGGGGGTTCCAGCGTCCAGACTGGGCTCTTCATTCACTGAAAGCGGAGCCACTAGGTGCATCAATGGAGTGGATCGAGACTTGGACAAAAAGGAATACAGTGATTACTTGAAAAAGCAGTCAAGCAAATTGACTTACCGAGCTCAGAAACAACTCCTCACTTCTAGACATGTTCCAATGTGCGAGTTTGCTAAGACACCTGCAGTCTTCGCAGTCTTCTTCCATTGCACATCACCACAAATACGGGAGTACATGCAGCACACTGCTGTTGACAAACCCGTTGGTGTGCAACACACCCATTTACACTTAGCTTGCAGCAAAAGAGCGCGGCTTTGGCCAGATCAGGGTTGGTGCCGCAACGGAGGATCCAATCGCACTACGAGGTGCTAGCCTAAGGAAGCTTGCTGTTCCTCGGGTCAATAGCAAGCAGTAGCCAGGGGCACAGACAGGGGTGACTTGGACCAAATTTCCCGTGTCCGTGGCGCAGAGGGGGTGGAGCATTGGGCAAGCCAGATTGGAGGAGGAGGCTTCTTCGCAGACGCCCACCTCCTCGTCTACGATAGGCATCATCCTAGGCGACGCATGGGAGATTTGCCGTTGTCCTTGAAGAGCCACGATTGCGAGTGTGCCGAGACAGCGAGAAGACACTCTTGTTGGTGGTGTCAGTCACACATCCGTTCTAGCCGGGTTGATGAGGACTCGACAGCTTTTGTGTCTGGGTTTCTGAAATTGGATGCCCTCCTCTCAGCCAAATTCCCATCCTACCGTCTTTCTAATATTAGTGCAGCTGCGACAGGGCCAGCAGAACCTGGTTGCACCCACTCCTGCGTTTCCAACGGCTCTTCTGCGCCGCTTACAGCACTTCACTTGCCCGAGTGAGAAGGTCCAAGACTGTTTGATGGAGGCAGATATTGTCCAAAGACTGGTTCGCATGCAAGAAATGCACCCCATGTCCTCGTGCCTAAGACTTGTCGGCTTTGCATATCCTCGAATGTGTCACTGCAAATGGGTCAGGCATGCGTCGTCTGTTCCTGTCCATCGCTTCCAGCTGGCACGATGATGGAGATTGACCGGCGCGCACATCAACGGCGAAGATTGAGCGAAATTTCTATCACCAAGTTATCAACTCCTCTGCGGCCAGTTGCTTCTGCACCTCTCAGTCCTTACCCCGCATGGCCTAGCAGCACGCACCCTTCACCGCGCTTTTTTAGCATGCCGTCTAGAATAAGGCGGAGGCTCCGCACGAGAAGACCGAAAGCAATAGTGCCAAGTAAGCTTGATGCTCGCCCGTCTCAATATGTCTCATGGTGTCTTTCAGCTCCCGAGCTGACGCCCTTAGCCAGTCCACGTGTAGACCGGCAATGTCTAGTGGCACGAGCTGAGTGTTTCATCGATTATGTGTCTGATTAGCAGAGTCCAGTGCAGGCAGAAGGACGCGGTTTGTGCACTTCTGCGTTCAAGTTGTGATGGAGCCTGAACACGGCTGGAGCAAATATTCAGACGTCTGATTCCAAGCATCTTCCATGGCCGTTTGTGGTTGCAGCCACGGCGCTGCATCCCCTGTGCGCTTCTCAGTGCACCTGGCAGGAAAACGCCAAATGACAGGTTGGCTGCATTGATACCCCTGACCCAGCATGGCCTTTTTGGACTCGAGAAGACAAAAGAAGTCAGGGGTGTCTGTGGTGCATGCGGCGCAAGGGCCTATCCTGGCACCATCAGTCCAGGTTGGCCAACGCCACTTCGCATGCAGTCCACCTCGCTAGATCCCAATAATGGCAGGAGGATGGAGCACGATGTACTTGTAGGGCTGCTTTCCCATCGCCTCTGTTGGCGCGCTCTCGCACCTCCCAGATCATCACCTATTGCCCATCTAGACCTCCGGCGGCACACCCGCGTGGAGTCTCCACCGCTGTGCAGATCCAGAAGGAGAGCTGATCGAGTCCCGAGCGGGTATGATGGGAATGCGACCATTCGTTCTTTGATTTCGCGCTTGACCCAGACTATTGGGTCTTGAGCCAACTCTTGTCACTCGTTTTTTGTCTTTCGCTGCGTATATCTCTTGGCCCCCTGCCCCATAAGGCACATCATATCGTTCTTGGCTTCTTTTCTCCTTCGTTCCGCTCCGGCGTTTGCTCGTCGACACTACATTCGTTCACTCGTGGGTTTTCCTGCTTGGATCTGCCGGACCAGCTCAGGATGTGGGGTACTTTGGGTGCGTTGGCCTTGCTGCCAGCGCTTGTCAGGTCGTATGCCTCGACGGACTCTATCATGGATGCTGTAAGACCGCCTGGGTATCTCTGTTGTCGTCGAAGAACGCCGTGGCTAAGATGTATCATAGGACCTGGCCCAATCCGGGTATCTTTCTAATCATCCTATGGACCCCAATGTCGTCGGCGGTTCAAGCTTTGGTATCTTGTGGAAGCAGCAGATGACAGACAGCAAGGAGCAGTGGTTCGCCAAGCCGTTGGTGTACACTCAGAATGGAGGGTCCGAAATGCTCATCACAGCATCGAACGAGAACAATGTGCGAATACACGATGCGAAGACTGGAACGCTTATTACCTCGAGAACGCTGCACCCTCCGTTTCTCCAGTCAGACATTGGTTGCAACGATGTCCCAGACTACATCGGTGTCATGGGAACGCCAATCATTGACCCTGCTACTGATATCATGTAAGTATTGTGAAGAAAGTTGCTTCCGTTCACTCACTAATCGGCCACAAGTTACATGTTCGCAAAGGGTTACAAGAATGGTGCCGCTTCTGGTGGCGTTGCTAATGGTAAATGAAATCAGGCCATGAAGCCCTATTACACTATTCTAATGCAATTGACAGGTGAATATAAGCTACATGCACTCCAGCTGCCCGCCTTGACAGATGCTCCTGGCTTCCCTGTTATTATTGATGGGCATCGTGCCGACAACGACCCTGCTAAGTACTTCATCGGAGGCACGATCATGCAACGACCCGCCCTAACATCTCTGAATGGCGTCATTGTTGGGGCTTTCGGAGGTCATTGTGATCTGTTTAATTTTACAGGAATGATCGTGTCGGTCAGCAAGACGCCTAACGTTGGTGTCGTCAGCATTTACGCCATGGAACAGGCTCCTGGCGCTCCATCACCAAACCCCACAGACATCACCAGCGAGAAGGGAGGCAAAGCCGGAATCTGGCAGAGTGGTATGGGTCTTGCCACCGATGGTAACCGGATCTTTGTCACCACTGGTAACGGTCAAGGTCATGCAAACGGAGATGTGCCTGCCAGTGGTCGTCTTCCCTTGACAACTCTGGATGAGTGTATTGCAAACTTTGCTGTGTCGTCGACAGGTGTCTTCTCCTTGACTGATTACTTCGAGCCGTATGATTACGTTCAAATGGACGCCCAGGACAAGGATTTGGGTTCTTCCGGAACAGCTTTGTTGGATGCAACCACCTTCAGGACCAGTACCATCAATCGTATGGCTGTTACCGTTGGAAAGAACGGCAAAGTATACATCACGAACGCGGATAACCTTGGAGGTTTCAAACAAGGTTCTGGTGGAACGGACAACATCATTCAGACAATCACAGCCGGAAACTCTGTGTTTGGTGGTGCTGGTAGCTATCCTCTCGAGGGCGGGTACATCTACTTCACTCCCGTAGGTCTGCCCACTTATGCTTACAAGTTCGGCACCGATTCCTCTGGTGCTCCGTTCTTCACTCTTGCCGGTAAAACAGCGACAAACTCGGCTGGTCGTGCAGGTGTGGGACAGCCGACTGTCACTTCCTACAATGGAATCGCGGGCACAGGCATTTTGTGGGTGACCGATGTCAACTCTGGTCTTTTGGCTTTCAAGGCGGTCCCCAACTCCGCTGGAGTATTGGAGGCAATCACGCTGCCGGCGACACCTGGCATCAATAAGTATCAGCGACCTGTCTTCGGCAGCGGCAAGGTATTTGTCACTGCGAGCAACAAGATCTACTGTTTGGGCTACCCTGTCAACCTCCCGCTCAACTGCACTACACCAGTGGACTTCGGCTCTGTTCAGACTGGCGATACAAAGACTGCCACTATCTCTTGCAAGGCGAATATCGCCATTACTAAAGTAAAGGGCTGCGTTACCAGCGATGCGCTCTTCCAGTGCTCGAACTCATCGCTGCCTCAAGGCGCTCTGGCGGCGGGTGCGACATTCACCTTCCCGGTGACCTGGAACCTGACAGAGAAGTCTATTGAGGATGCTGAAGGTACCAGTTATGCCAAAGTTCTTCCTGGCGTCGAGAGCGGCGTGTTGAGTCTCATCACCACCAACGGTGTGACTGGATACACTGATACCACGCCCTTGTCATTGACCGGAACTGTCGTCAGTGCAGACCCGTACTTGTGGATGAATCCCAGCGAAGTTGACTTCGGTGGTCTCGTCCTCGGAAGCGATGATGCGGCAGCGGGTTTGACAGGCTCTGCTAGCATTGCTAACATTGGCAGCCGCGCCCTAACATTCACGGGCATGGCCTGGCAACTCGGCACCGACACAACCGGAGAATGGCACAACCTGACATTCACCGACGAGGGCGCAGTTTTCGGTCTGGGTTTTACTTCCTCCTCATTCCCCAAGCCAGGCTCTCAACTTGCAGCTGGTGAGACTATTGCCGTTCCATTGCTGTTCAACTCGACGACCATCGGCACGTACTCTTTGAATCTCATGCTCTGGTCCGATGGTGGCCAAGACTCAATCCTTCTTGCCGCTTCCGTCGGTAACCCGCCGATTGCGACCATTGCTGTCTCGACTCTTGAAGGCGGCTGGGATTATAGCGAGCCGACTCACATGGCTTTTGGCAACGTTCTTGCCGGCCAAACCGTGATTAAGAAGATTCAGATTTGCAATGTCGGTGGATCAGTCTTAACCATCACCAAGTCTAAGCCGCCTTCCTCTGCACAGCTCACGGCCGTCAGCCCATACGGCGAGTTGCTAGAGGGTCAAAAGATTGATGTGGGTGCTTGCGCTAATGGGTCGGTCGCTGTTTATGCCGCCCCTATCCAGCTTAATCACCCATCCCAATACATCTCACTCGTTTGGGTCCTCAACACTGATGGCTTGAGCAACCTCGACCGTAGCCAGCCATTCGGTGTCCATGAAGTCCAGACTGATGTCACAATTGTCTCTGCGCAGATTGGCCCTCTATTAGCCAATGGCACAGCTCGATACCAGTGGGTTGGCTGCTTCGCAGACACCAACGGACGAAACCTGCAGACTCAGATTAACACTGCTGCCCAGCAAACAACTAACTCGAATGATCAGTGCCAAACATTGTGCATGAACGCCGGGTATGCCATTGCTGGTACAGAGTACTCCAAGGAGTGTTGGTGTGGTAACGCGATTAAGCAGCCATCATCGCTCACACCAGATTCTGCAAACCACTGCACATTCTCTTGCACTGGAAACAACACCCAGTCATGTGGCGGCGATGGCGGATATCTTAGCATGTATGCTGACATAACCAAGTTCGATATTGCGGCATTCCTGGCTGGCACCAGCAGCTCCACTACGAAGACTACGACAACTATGCTCGCCACCGGAACGGCTACTGGATCTACTACTACCACCACTGCGGCGACAAGCACATCGACCGGCTCTCCATTGAACCCCAATGAGCCAGCCGTTGTCAACGGCCAGTGGAACTACATCGGTTGCTACAAGGACAATGTCAACAATGTTCGCAGTCTATCCACCAAGAACACCGCTGCCGATACCATGACACTTGAGTCCTGCGCCACCTACTGTTCCGCCTACAACTTCTTCGGTACAGAATACGGACGAGAGTGTTACTGTGGCTACACACTCGACACGACCCTCCGGGCGACCGAGTCAGACTGCTCGACGAAGTGTGCCGCCAACAGTGCCGAGCTCTGCGGTGCTGGCAGCCGTCTGTCTGTTTACAACAATACAGTCTATAATGCTCCTCCCCCGTCACCGAGCCACGTGGCCCGATCTGGCAATTACGCCTGGTTGGGCTGCTACACAGAAGCAACAACAGGGCGGGCACTGGCGGTGGCTAATTATGCCAGCGACTCGATGTCAGTTGACACATGCGCGGCCTTCTGCGCAGGAAAGGGCACTCAGTACATGGGCGTCGAGTACGGACGCGAGTGCTACTGTGGCAATACCTTGGGCACTGGAGTCAATCTCACGTCCACCAGTGATTGCAGCACCCTTTGCAAGAACAACACACTGCAATACTGCGGTGCTGGAAGCCGTTTGGATCTTTATACATACTCCCTACAGACGTCAACTTCGTCGTCGGTTCTTTCAACTAGTTCGACGGTTTCGAGCAGCTCAGTGTCATCATCTAGCAGTCTTGTATTATCGTCATCATCGCTGTCTTCAAGCTCGCTAGTTGGCTCAACCTCGTCCAGTGTGGTCTCGAGCAGCAGCAGTAGCTCCTTGATTTCTTCGTCCTCGAGCAGCATTATCACAAGCACGAGTTCATCTAGCCTGGCTGTGACGAGCTCAACTTCAAGCCTTCTAGCGTCGTCATCGACTGATATTCCTACAAGCACGAGCTCAAGCTCTTCTAGTCTTCTATCCAGCTCAAGCTCGTCAGTCGTGAGCTCGAGCACTTCTACATTGTCTAGTTCCTCGTCCAGCCTGTCGTCCAGCTCGTCGAGCACTTCATCTAGCAGTTCCAGCATCGCTTCAAGCTCTTCGTCCTCGTCTTCGGTGCTTTCATCGTCGTCGTCGTCGACTTCTTCGTCTACCTCATCATCGTTATCATCCTCTTCCTCTTCTTCGCCTTCTTCATCGCTGCTATCGTCTTCATCTACGTCTACAGGCCCAGCTAGCACATCCGCCTCGCCGACATCAAGCTCTTCTTCCTCGTCCTCATCTTCGACATCGACTGGACCAACTGCCACCGCTACTAATGGCTACTATCACCTGGGTTGCTACTCTGATACGAGCAGCGGCCATGCACTCCCTCAGCTTTTCGCCAACAACAGCGTGACTCCCGAGCTGTGTCTCGCGTACGCCAAGTCTCTGTATGACAATTCCCCAACGCCGACTACCCAGATGCCGTATGTCTACGTGGAATATCATCACGAGTGCTACGGTGGCTCAAGCCTTAACTTCCAAGGCAGCGCCGTGACTAGCTTGATTGGCACTAAGGCATGCACGGACTATTGCTACGGTAGTGTCAGCACCTTCACCACCAACGGAGTCGTGTCGGTGACGACTGGCAAGGCGAACATGTGCGGTGGTGCGAAGCAGTTCAACTTGTATGCTCTGACCACACCGATCGCTTTCCCCACCACCGGTGGACCAGTGACTACAAAATCGGCGTAGAAAATACCACTCTTTTGTTTCTTGTATCAATCTTGTCTAATCTAATAACGGTTCAATGCCCCCGAAACCGATTCACTAGCAGTCATGTGTTTATGTTTTCTCCCTTTCTTTCACTTGGATTGGTTGGCCCGCTGGTGGTTTATAGGTATAGAGGTTGATTTACTAGGCTACTGAGCTCTGAGCAAGACCGGAGCAGTAACAAGCTGTGGTATCAAGGGGCGCATTTGGTTTTGGTCGGCCGAGGGTTCATTGGTCGGTACATAGAGCAATGCGCGTGGTGAAAGCAACTGATGGATGGTTGTCGAGGTTTACCACTGAGCATAAATATTATATAGACTGGGAACATATTCTTCCTTCATGACTTAGGTCACTTTAAATGCAAAAATTACTTATTGACTATTCCCACTTTCTTTACCTTACAAACCTGTGAGTGTAATATGTGTCACCACGTGAACTTCTTTCTTGGCTTTCGCGTGCGATTGGAGATGTTCTTTTGAAAACCCTCGGGTCCAATGACCACGGGGGAGCGTGGTAGTACACTTATGCCCGGTGCCGTCGAATTAGTAGACAGAACTCCGAGCCACTGACACCACTCAATGAGATCATCGACCTGGTCAAACACGGGTTCAGGTGTAATGGTCGTCTATTGTATATTTGTGCATAGGTATCGAGGGTTAGGAGCTAACGAAGTTGCCGATCGCTGATGTCCTACAGATCTAGTTCCCTTGCCCACATCGGCCAGCCCTGAGATCTATTGATGCCTTCATCCAAGGTCGGCACGCACCAACTTGCTTGCCTTTGATATCTTCTCGGCCAGTACACCTATACTGCTGCCACTCATTACATCAAATAGTGAAATCTCGGCCTTGAGTTTGGTTAGCACCCAGCCGCGCATGTCTACGGCCATAAGCGAGTCCATCCCATATGTATGCATCGACTTTGCCGTGTCAACATCATCCGCGGAACAACGAAGCGCTTTTGCCACTTGTTCTCGCAAGGCATTCAGCACTACCGCTGTGGCCTGTTCTCTCGTTGTTGCGACAGCGAGTTGCTCTTCGATAGGCACCCTTTTATCCGCCCCATTTGCGTTGCTGTAACGAGATTCATCAACGCCAAGAGTTTCTAGATATGCAAAACGTCGATCTCGATAGTAGAAAGGCTTGGTTTCAATATCCTGGTCCTGAAGTATTCCTCCGGTAGGAAGACCCGTAATGATTTGGGCCGGAACGTTGTGGCCTTCGCTGTTCATAGCTAGTTTAAAGATGAGGTTGAAGTCTTTGGCGGTCAATGGAACAACAGTATCATCGTTCAGATTGGATTGGCCTCCTCGTTCGGCGATCAATCCAATGTCTTGCATGAGACCAAGATTGACGCTGGTCGCTGCCAGGCCCAGTGATCTTCGATATCTGGCCAGAGCATCTTGGTAGCTATTTCCGGCAGCGTAGTTTGCCTGACCACGGTTACCGACGAAGCCTGATATTGAAGCTAGCATAACAAAAAAGTCAAGACCTCCCTTTGCGCATGGCTCAGACAGCGAAGCACAATGCAGGTTCCACGTGCCTTGGATTTTGGGCCTGATAGCCTCCATCCACTGGGAATGTGTCATGTTCTCAAAAATGGAATCGCGAAGTACTGCAGCACTCTGGATGATTCCCCGAATCGGTGGCCACGACGCGTTTGTACTTATTGTGGTGAAAGCGCTCGACACACTCTCCTTATCTGATACGTCACAGCTGGAAAATTGACAAACAACACCTCGGGGACAAAACTCCTCCATAATGCCTTGAGATGCCTTCGATCCTGGCCCGGAACGAGATAGGAAAACAAGATACTTCGCTCCGGAATCGACCATGAGCTTGGCGAGGCTCCGACCGAGGCCACCGAGGCCGCCCGCGAGCACATAGGTTGCATCCGGCCGCAAACGAAGCTGGTTCTTCACTTCCGGAACGATCGGAACTGCGGTTTCTGGTTGAAATAGTAACATCGCTTTACCTGGTCCAGACGGGTTGTTGATGGACTCCAAAGCTTCGTGAACCTTATCGGCCGTAAATATTGGAAGCTTGGGTGTGAAATTCATTGAACTGTTGTCCAAAAAATAAATTGTCTCCGCACGAATTTGATTGTATAAGTCAAAATTGTTGGTCAAGTATTCCTGCATGTTGACCACATCGAACGAAGCTCCGAGTTTGAATGGTTTGATGCTTAAGTTAAAGCTGGTGGATGCATTATTGTTGCTTGTGTCGATGAACCTTCCGTTTGGAGAAACACAGGGCCAGATTTGAGAGATAGCTTCTTCCCCCCCACTGATGTTGAAAACAGCATCAAATCCATGGCCGTTGGTTAGGCTCATTAGAGTACTCGACTGATAGAATTCGTTCTCATCCAGTAAGTGGTCCGAAGGAATACCCATTTCTTGGAACAGAAGCCTTTCTTCCTCACCTCTGACTGATGCGTAGATAACAGCACCGTGCTCTTTAGCAAGTGCCGCAGCGGTCTGACCTATGACACTTCCGCCACCGTGAATGAGCAATGTTTTCTTGCTATCTAGCTGCGCAAGTGTACATAGGTGATGAGCAGCCGGGATTGAAATCGAGTGAAGAGGTGCCGCTTGCACTTCGATGTCCGGAGAAAGAATTTGGCAATATTGCTCTTGAATCTTTATTTTCGTCGATATGGGCCCGAGATATGCAAATGATACATATGATCCCAAAGAAAGATTGCAGGTCGGACTGATTGCCGTTACTATGCCAGCCCCCTCCCGCCAATCTTTCTGCACAGTCCTCCCGGTACCTTTACTAAGCGGTGTTAGCAGAAGAAGAATTGATAGATAGTTGCCTTCACTCACGTTAAAAGCAATGATCTAACATCGATCTCTACTTCTTTCGCCGACAGCGTGAGCCTCTCCGGATCGTGGGGAGCAAAGAGATGTTCGCTTTGGTGTTCAGTAAGCACAAGATTGCAATGCGCTTCCCTCAGAGTGATTGATGTGGGATAAGAGGCGTTTCCGTTCGCACCAACGAGATTAGTGAGTTCTCGATTTTCTATCCATCGGCTACAACATATCTCTCCGTTTCTCTCAATGTATTCCTTTTCAATTTCATTAGCAGTGACGAGCCGCGCAATCAACTTTGCGACACTGTACGTGTCACGAGTCAAGTTTTCTTCAAGGTGAAGAAAACAGTAATCGACTCCAACATTTTCGTTGCTTAATGACCGTATGAAACCTGTCGCAGTCTGCATAATTGGATCACTGCCCTTTGCAACCCAGAGTAGCCGCTTCCCAGCCAGTGCAATCGTCTTGAGAGTTTCGTATTCAGCTTCCGATAGGTCGGTGATTAATGATTTGCCCCATTCTAGTAGCGAAATGATAGTCGTAGGCTCCTCTAAGCTTGGAATCGGTTGTGGCCATGCCACGCTTCGAAAGGGAACACCTTTGTCATTGGCAATAGCCTGAAGGTCTGAAGCAATTGCTATGATAGATTCTGATTTGTCAGAAGGTAGGATGGCCACAATTCCAGAAGTACCGTCAATTTGGCTCTTGATGAGTGGTTGAGTCGCAATAAATAATGCGCACTGCTCCAGCAAGGCGTCTGTACTGCCCTGGAGAAGCACGTCTAGAGAAAAGCCGGCGGCACCCCTGAAAGAAATCAGTAATCAGATAACCAAAACGTAGCACGACGCTTACATTGAAGCAGCTTTCTCAGTAGATCCAATCACTAGCAGCTTTCCATATGGTTTCATTAATGGAGCAATTTGCGAGATTCGTTGATTCCATTCTTGTTCAGATAGCCCTTGAGAACTAACGATGGCAAGATCGATTGAGCTATCTTTGATCCCCCAAGCTGGAGTCCCATGTACAGAGTCGATATGAATGAATTCCACTCTTGATTTTAGCTTGTCATAAGTAGCAGCTAGATCGTCGAGAATCTGCTGGTCACTGTCGAAGAAGCGAATACTCTTCAAGCGTTTAGATCTCGGCTTATCCGCCTCTAGTATGGATACCAGCTTGGAGGTTAGTTCAAATGTAACGGAGCCGACTTGCATCATAGATGCGTTAGGCTTATTATGCGCTACGAGATCAACAATCTGTCTGGATGTCAGTAAATTCTAAATACAAGTCTGATTCACATACCTTGACAATGGCAGAATCGATGCCTACTACGTTCTCCGAAAGCTCTTCGTCAGAGCCAAGAATTTCCGTTGATTCTTGTTTCATGATATGCTCGGCGAGCTCCCTAGCATCTAGCAGATCGATGTCAACTTTGTAGGCGACATGACCAATAGGTGCCTTGACAGCCCTTGACGACGTAGCTGTCGCCTTGTCATTCGGAAGTTCTCGACAACGGAGACCTTGAATCACAATGCTTGGTGTATCAGCTTGCTCCCCTGCAGCAAAAATATCTGCGACAAAATCACGATCCGTATCTTTTGATACTTCGGAGAAACCTTTGAGATATGTGTTCCCACCAGAGGGAAGATCCATGGCAATCGTGAGATTCTCAATACCGATGGGCACCGCCGCATTCTGCATATCCAATTTGCCATTGCCTATAGCTGCGAATAAGGAATGGAATACAATGTCGAGCGTGGTCGGGTGGATGATGTGAGAACTTTCAATTCCCGACGGCATTGTCTTTTGAGTATCCGGAATCTGCATTCTCCAAGCGCACCTGCTTTCGCCAACATTGATCTCTTTCAATCCCTGGAACGAAGGGCCATAACTCAACCCAACAGACGCAGCAACTGAATAGAAAGTCTCCGGCAGAACTTCTGCAGCTTTCATAGCTTGCGCATTCTCGATTGCTTGTATAAACTTGTTTTTCAATAGTCGTCCTTGAGACATGGCTCCGATTTCATTTCCCACGAGGTAATTGATCTTCCCTAACCCGTAGCCGTGCTCTTCAACCTTGTCATTTTCTTGGTTCGAGCACACGGAAAACTCCCACCACCCTGTCCACTCGCCACTGTGAGGCCGTTGTCGGCGCATGCGAAGGAAGACCTCTAACCCGAATTGATCATCCGGCACAATAATGGCCTTGACAATATGGACGTCTCGTAGCTGAATGCTTCCGATCTGTTTATCGGAGTCTGCTAACGTCTGTAGTGCATGCAGCGGCATAGCCAAAATTCCAGATCCTGGGTATAGTATAGAAGAGTGGACGACGTGATCTCGAATCCATGGGTTATCAGATACCCTAAGGAAATGCCTCCACCTTGGCTCCTGTTCATCAGAGTCTTGGGCTGGGGCGCCAAACAAGTCATGTCTTCCGAGTCTGCGGTTCTGTCGAGCGCGACTGATGCGTGAATCGGCCCAATATTTCAAGGAATGGTTCCAGGGGTAAGGCGGCAAATTAGTGAGCGGAAGAGGGCACTCTTGGATCCCATTTATCGCCTTAACGTCCATTTGTGTACCATGAGAGAACAAGGCGCCGGCAGCAGCAAGGACAGTTCGCGAACCATTTTCTCCTCGCAAAAGAAGCGCACTGTAAGAAATTTGGCTTGCGGAGTGAGCCTGGAGTATTTGGCGTAGCGGGCCTTTCAAAGCTGAATGTGGTCCAACTTCCAGCAAGTAATCGAATGCTGGTTCGATTGCACGAGCCTGTCTCCGTCCTTTCCCAGGTTGCTTCAGCAGCGTCTCGACTGCAGTTGAGAAGAGGACGGGAGATACAAGATTTTGCACCCAGTAGGATGGCCCTAGTTCCTGGAATGTGACGCATTTTCCGGTAACGCTCGAGGCCATCTTGATCGTTTCTTTTCTCTTTTGATTCTGAGGGACCATACCCTCCAGTGCTTGAAGATAATCGTCCGCTAAAACCTGCATATGGTGCGAATGATATGCATTCATTACCCGAAGCTTTCTTGCAAATATGTTATCGGATTTTAGAGCCGTAAGGATCTCGTCTATACCTATTTCGTCGCCAGACAAAGTGACTGATGAGGGCGAGTTGACGCATGCGATAACAACCTTTCCATTCTCGACAGCGTCGATGTAAGGTTGAACAGCTTCAGGGCTCAGGCCTACGGCCATCATAGAACCCTGGAGTTGAGGAGCTTTCGATGATAGTTGCGAACAGAGTTGTCCTCGTAGATAAGAAACCTTCCAAGCATCTTGTCTCGTAATTGCTCCGTAGCTGTAGGCAGCGGCAATTTCGCCGCTTGAGTGACCAACCACTGTCGTAGGGTATACACCCCAGGAGTTTAAAAGATCCACCAGTGCAACTTGTAGGATGGTGGAAAGTGGTTGACTGAACTCGGCCATCTCGATTCGCGACTGATCGGCCCCTTTTTCCAATTCTGACTTTACAGACCACTTGCACTGCAGTTCCTCGGACAAGAAAGTATCAGCATCTTGGATGGACTGAGCAAAGACCGGATAGATCATTAATTCCATGCCCATTCGTGCCCATTGTGCACCCTGTCCTGTGAAGACAAAGGAAAGTCGAGGGACAGTGGCGGGCTTGACGGAACTCAGCTTCTGCCCAAGAGACTCTTTGAGCTCTGATATCGAAGATGCTACTACGAATGACCGACACGGAAATAACGATCGCCGGCAGCCAAGAGTGTACGCAAGGCTATGGAGATAATACCCTTCATCGAACGGCTCACCAGAGGCTGCGCTGTCTTTCAATGCAATCAAATGCTCGTTGTAAGATTGTCTTAGTCGCTCGAGGGCTGCCTCATCACGTGCGCTAAGCAATAGAAGCTGAGCCTTTATTGTATGTGGCCCATTTACTTGGCTTTGTATTTGGCGTGGCAACCTGAAACTTCGTGACTTGGTGTAAGAATCAAGATCGTCAATGATTACGTGTGCATTCGTCCCGCCGTAACCGAAACTGTTAACAGAGGCTCGGCGTAGCTGAGAGTCTGGCCACGGCATGATTGTCGTGGGGACTTGGATCTTCCATTGATCAAATGGAATACGAGGGTTCGGCTTGTCAAGTGAATGTTGGGGAGAATGATGTTCTTCTCAACCATAAGAGCACACTTGATTACTCCAGCAAGGCCGGCAGAACCTTCTAAATGACCGATCTTGACAGTGAAGTTAGTTTCTTACTCTTAGACTAGATAGAAAGATACTTTACATTCGATTTAATAGATCCGACAAGAAGCTTATTGTCAGATTTGCGTGCTTTGCTAATAGACTTTGCTATTGCACCCAGCTCCAGAGGATCACCAACAGCAGTGCCGGTACCCTATGCAGAATTTAGCTTCATCCAACAATGGTCAATGCAATACTTACATGGGCTTCAAAGTATCCTGTGGCCGAGGGATCTAAGCCTGCAGAAGTATAGACCGAATCTATCAAACTTGCCTGTGCCTCGCTGTTGGGTACGGTGATGCCTCTCGTATGGCCATCTTGATTGACCCCAGTGCCACGAATGACGGCTCGTATTGGATCACCGTCAAGTAACGCGTCTTCATACCTCTTCAAAACCAATGTAGAAATGCCTTCACCTCGTCCATAGCCAGTTGTGCCGTCTGCAAACGACCGTGAAAGACCATCCATGGAAAGCATATGCAGGTTGGCAAGCGTTAATGCTATATCAGGACTCAAAATAATATTGGCGCCGCAAACAACTGCCATCTTCGACTCGCCTGCCTGCAGTCCGCGGCAAGCTAGATGTAGGCCTACTAGACTTGAAGAACAAGCTGTATCTAGAGTGATACTCGGGCCTCGAAGATCGTAAAACCAGGAGATTCGATTTGAGAAGAGCGAAAAGCCAGTCCCTGTACCAGTGTACATTGGGGCACTCTCTATATCACGGTAAAGCATTTCATGATAATCTCGCGTGAAGCACCCAACGTAACAACTCGTGTCTGAGCCGGCGACATCCTCAAGCCTTTGTCCGGCGTTTTCAAACGCCTCGTATGTGACCTCGAGCAACATCCTAGCCGCAGGGTCCATAGCAATAGCTTCTTGTGCAGTGATGCCGAAGAATGGTGCATCAAATGCGGCGACATCCTGCTGCATGAAATGAGCACCTCGGCTTTCAGCGTGTTAAGTTTATATGCAGAAGGGTGGTAATAAGCATCGACATTGAATCTATCAGGAGGGACGTCGGTGAAAGCAGCTAGAAACACGTAAGTGGTGGTGCTATCGCCTTTTCTTGACACTCTCACATTTTCGGTGACTTAGAAGCTCCCATAATTTTGCTTCGTCCGACGCACCGCCAGGGAAGCGGCATGCAAGACCTACAATAGCGATATCATCAGCCTTGGGATTTGAGCTCCCAAGAATTGGAGAGGCCATCTCGTAACGCTGAGGTAGACCAAGAAGACCAAAAAAGTTGAATCGTGGTTCTAACTGAACTATCAGGGGTGCGGTACGAGACGATTTTCAGCAACCTGCAGCGAGCCAATATCAAGACTATCCACAAAGGGAACGAGTTCAGGTTAGCGTAGTAGGTCCTCTGAGACCCATCATATTGGCTGAGACGTCCTAGGCTCAGGGATGATCAGTTCGACTAGGAAGATCTCTTTCTTCAACAAAATTAGAACCTGACCTCTGAAGTTCGATCCGTAGCCCCATACTGCATAGTAGCACGATAGGCATCTCCAGGGTCAAACGTGTCATTGGTGCAATTCGCAATTGCAAGAAGTGTACAAGGCTCGAGAAGCGATGCTGAAAAATTGAGAAGTGGCCTGATAGCCATTCGCCCGTCGGCAACCTTGACTTACAGCTGTACATGGGTCAATCATCCACGGCCTAGTATGTAAGTTCGGCAGGTTGCCCAGCAATGATTAAACTTGTAATATCTGATTGGATTTTGAACTGTGGGTTTCCAGATAAGACTATGAATCAAATAGTTGTTTTTGAGGCTTGCCCAATGCTTTTGTAGCAAGCATGTGGGCGTGTGTTGACTCCATCCACGTCGATCTGATGGTCAATCCGTAGACGGAATTTGATCGTCACTGAAGTTCAGCTGTACACGCTAAAAGGTCCCCTAATTCGTCGGTGGCTGGCTGAGACTGCATTAGTGTGGTTTTGACATTATTGACAGCAACCGCTGGCTATCGCTGTTTCCAGTAGCGTATGAAACTAGACTAGCGGTTCATGTTAAACGTCTATTAGGAAGAGGAAAGTCTCCCGATGTAGCAGGATCCTCCTGTATAATTAAGGTAAGTAGTACAAGCAGTACAAAATGAGCGCGCCGTACTAACGGATATCTCGGAATAAATGCGAGAACATGATTATTCGGGCTTCTTGTTGCCCTGATGCCCCATTTTCTTTACGTATCTTGAGACTATCACCTCCAAACCGAGGTGAGGCGTGAGCATGCGATTTCTGTGCTTGCACGGTCGGGGCACAAACTCGGACATATTCGAGTCGCAGCTAGGTGAGTAATGCGCTTATACTCCTTCAGATTATAGAGGCGTTGTGGACATATCTGATTGCAATAATGCAGCCCCTTTGATCTCGCGAATATCACCAGAACATACCTTCGATTTCATTGATGCCCAATATGAGGGCCCAGCTGCCCCTGGAATTGCTGAGGTTTTTCCTGGGCCTTACTTTGTTTGGCACGAACACCATACTCCTCAAGCCGTGGAATCCGTCCATGACTATCTCAAGTCCGTGATTGAAGAGGATGGCCCATATGACGGGCTGGTTGGCTTTTCCGAGGGAGCAGCTCTTGCAGCGAGCTACTTGCTCTCGAAAGAATACCAGGCGACCCTTGGAGATGTTGACGAGTACCCAGAAGATGAGATCAAGCTAGCTGTCTTCTTCAACAGCATCAAGCCCTACTCGCCATCTGAGGGGATTGGGAGTGATGCCACAGTACAGTTTCAATGTGAATTGAGGCGTCACTCGTTATTTCTGAAAGGACAAAGCGTGGAGAGACGAAGAAGAAGCAGCGTCTCTAAGGAGCAAATTGATGCGCTCGCGGAACGTAGGCAGAGCGTTGTCTCGCAGCGAAGAGATAGCATCATTACATGGAAGCAGAGTGGCATGCCTGGACGCAAAACTAGCACGTCAAGCTTACATGATGAAGATCTTGATGAAAAGACTCATGGCCAAGTCTGGAATTCTCTCTTTTCCCCAATCTTTGCCTTCGATCCGGACTCTTTCCCGTGCAAGATCCAGATCCCGACACTTCATGTTATCGGATCAAAAGACCAATTTCATGACTATTCCAAAGAGCTGACAACACTTTGTGATTCTGAGCAAATGGAGGTTGCTCTTTTGGACATTGGACATGATATACCACGCTCCGGCAAAGGTTTAGATAGGATCGCAGAAGCTTTCGAGATAATTGTCATGATGGCATCAGTAGGTGGTGCGTAGCGTGTCTGGGAGGCTTGTGCTGAGTTAGGTCCTAGCGAATCCTGGCAGGGGTCCTCTTTGCATTTAGCAAAGGCCAGTTACTGTGCTTCGTTCTAAGCAGCCATATTGGGCAAGGGGCGACAGATCGACTTCCTCATTAGTAATTATTAGCTTCTCTACGAAACGATGAGCCCATGCTATCGAACAAGACTAGTCCATTCTGGAATTGATATGTCACGCCCAAGGCAGCTGAAACCTGCATTTAGTTGCATCCACAGTGAAGGGTCTAGTCGATTGACCCGGCACACACATGCTTTTGAAGATGGCCGGGACTCTAAGGATTTCCGTTGAGCGGTTTGAAGCTTTCATTTCACGGAGTGTCCGACACCGTCAAGACATCATTATCTGTCTTTTTTTACCCGTCTATCGAGAATTGAACATATCTCGCAGATGCTGTCGAACAGAACCTCCGAAATGGCCGCCACAGACTTATCTATCCTGCTACCTCACAGAATTACACAAAATGCGCAAGACGATCCCAGCGGGCTCTTTGCGCGAATACCTGTGGGTCCAAAGTATACCGATGGTTACAAGGACGTCAGCAAGCTCCAATTTGAAGATGCCATTAACCAGACTGCATTTCTTATTGAACAGAGTCTGGGGAAAAGTAGTACTTTTGAGACATTAGCATATATTGGCCCACAAGATCTAAGATACTCGATCGTTGTGGTCGCTGGAGTTAAAGTTGGTTATAAGGTAAACAGATCTCGAACTTGGCTTGCGAGACTCCGTAGCTGCCTGACACAAACCAAAGGTATTTCTGCCATCGCCACGGAACAGCAAGGAAGCACATATTTCGCTTTTGGAGAAGTTACAATGCACCAAACTCATTGCAACGGAGCCGTACGCACCATGTGTACCTTCAATTCTCGGAGCACTCGATCTACAGGCAATGACCTTACCTTCCCTGCAATACCTTCTAGATATGAAGAATGGAGAAACATATCCATATTCGAAGTCTTTCACAGAAGCCAAAAATGAACCTGCGTTCGTATTACACACTTCAGGCTCAACAGGTAATACGTTGATAATAATCTGTATTTCTTTGCTAATGTTTTCAGGAATACCAAAGCATTTGACGTTCACTCACGACTTCATATCCAGAGTAGTTGCGGCCTGTTCGCTGCTCGCCCCGGATGGTCATGCAGATATCAATCAGTATTTTAACACTGGGAAGTTCCTGATGACTTTGCCCTCTTTCCATGTTAGTATCCAGCCTCTTCACATGTGTTGAACATCAAACTAAAACTTATTCCACCAGATTGCAGGGCTCGCGTATTCACTTCTTGTCGCTACGTATCTTGGTAGTACCCCAGTGTACACTCTCCCCGGCCCGCCGCCGACTACAGAAAGTTTCATCGAGGCTATTAATAATACCGACATCCAGTGGGCTTTCGTTCCTCCCGTGGTTATTGACGAGCTGGGAAAGAACCCCGATCTGCTGAATGTGGTCGCTTCCCGACTGAAGTATCTCTTCTTTACTGGTGGTAGCGTGCCTAAAGCATCGGGAGACGTTGTGGCGGAGAAGTTACCCATCTGGCAAGTACTGGGTTCCTCGGAGTGCGCAAGTCTGCCTCTCATCCACACCAAAAACGACTACAAGAATTCCCAGGCCTGGAACTACTTGCAACTGAATCCGAAACTGAAGTCTGAGATGCGACATCGTTTTGATGACTTGTATGAATTGGTTATTGTGCGCAATCCGGAGACCGACGGCTTTCAGCCAGTGTTCGCACATTTTCCCGAGGCTACAGAATATGCAACGCGAGATCTCTTCAAGCCGCATCCAACAAAACAAGGTCTGTGGGCTCACCAAAGTCGCATTGACGACGTTATTGTTTTCCTCAACGGAGAGAAGACAAATCCAGTGACCTTTGAAGAAGAAATCATGAGTCATCCCGAAGTTCGAGCCGCGCTAGTGATCGGTTCTCAGCGTATTGAGGCGTCGTTGCTTATAGAGCTGGTCGCTGATGTACCGCTCACCAAGGAGGGCACAATATTAGTTATTGATCGAATATGGCCACTCGTCGAAACGGCAAACAGAGCCGCACCAGCTCATGCCCGTGTCTCGAGAGACAAAATTCTGATTGTTGACCCGGGTAAACCTATGTTGAGGGCCGGAAAAGGAACTGTGCAGCGCAAAGCGACCTTAGAGCTGTATGCAGAAGAGATCGAGAGATTGTACCAACAAGAAATTGGTGCTAACACCAAAGTTGGGGAATACTCGAAACAGAACGACATCAAATCCATCATCCGCGACTTAGTTGCTGACATGCTTGGTTTGGATGATCTTGACTTCTTTCAGTCTGGAATGGATTCTTTAGGTGTGCTAAGATTACAAAGAACTCTCAGCGCTCGCTTCCCAAACGCGAAGATCTCACCTAGCACAGTCTACTCCAATGCTTCTATAAACGCACTTGCTCAAGCACTAGAAAAGTCAATAATGGAAGATGGAGAAACGAGTATTGCCAGACATTTCTCGACTGAAGACTTAGCTAAGATGCTAGAAGAGTTCGCCGCGGAGATTGACGCCATCGGCTCCAGCACTTCTAGGCCAGAAGCTCCATCTTCTTGTAATGAACGCCCGACACTCTTACTCACTGGCTCGACTGGTGCCCTGGGATCATACATTCTTGAAAATCTTCTTTCAAAGCCAGAAGTGTCACATGTCTATTGTGTCAATCGCAGTTCGGATGCCAAAGACCGTCAAATTCACAAACATCAGGCACGTGGTTTGGATATAACCTTCCCTCCAGACAAAGTAACGTTTCTTGCTGGAGATCTCATGAGACACAACTTTGGCCTTTCAGAAGATATATATCAAACTCTCCTCTCGGAAGTCACCCACATCGTTCACAACGCATGGCCTGTCAACTTCAATCTCTCCATGACTGCTTTCCGTCCTTCAATTTCTGGTCTCGTATCTCTTGTTCGTTTCACCAAGCTCAGTCGATGCAACAGCGCACTTTTCTTTTTCTCTTCCATCTCGAGCGTTTCTTCATGCCCAATGTCCATCGTGCCAGAAGCCATTGTGACAGATATGACGGCTCCTGCAGCCATGGGTTATGGACAATCCAAATATCTCGCAGAGCGAATATTGGATCATGCCTCGAAAGCTCTCGGGGTCAGGGCTACCGTCATCCGTATCGGTCAAGTTGCCGGCGCAGCACGAACAGCAAGTGGGTGGAACAGACACGAATGGCTACCGAGTCTAGTCACAAGCTCTGCTTTTATTGGCGCGATCCCCGCGACCCTGGGTGAAGCTACATCTGCCGACGAAATAATTGACTGGGTGCCAATCGACCAAGTTGCAGATGTGGTTGTAGAGCTGGCATTGAACTCGGACGCCACGGTCGAAGGCGAGAGGTATGGGCCGTGTGTCTTCAACATTGTACATCCGAGACCAGTTTCTTGGTCATCTCTCATCTTAACTATCAAAAAGACTCTTGAATCTTCAAATTCCCCTTTGATGGCGGCATCTATGCGAGTTGTTCCATATCAAGAATGGATTTCGATATTGAAGACTAAAGTCCTCGAGACCGAAACCGCTGGTGGTATTGATGCGACATACCTCGTGCGACTAAATCCCGCTATGAAACTGCTTGGCTTTTTCGAAGACATGCAATATCAAGGAAGTAGAGGCTTGAGGACTAGACTTTCGATTGAGAAGGCGTTGAGTGGTAGTAAAGCACTTAGAGAGCTGGAGTCCCTAAAAGACGAGTGGATCATTGGATGGCTTAATGAATGGATAGATTCAGAGGTAAATTGAAAGTAAAATAGGCTATGCTTGGATAATTTGATAGTTCTAGGTTGTGCTCTTTATGTGATTGTACGAGAGACGACTCGTGAAATTGACATCAGTATAAACAGTGTACCCCAGCACGGGAGCCTCAGCTTGCCGTAGGTCATTGGGGGTGTGTACCAGCTGGAAGGCAAAAAGCGCTTCATGAAAAGAGCGCGAGAAGACGACCAAGATCGCGTAAGGGTGTTAAATGATAGTAAAAAGTCAATAGCGGTAAGAGAAGTGGTTGAGGCGATACTCGACTACGTTTGTACTAATCGGTAAGACTAACCCAACTCTCTCCCCCGACACGATGCTTCGTTTTGAAATCCACGAAGCAAGATCACTGTTGCAAATAAATACCCGTAAATCCGAAAGGAGGGCGCGCAGTAACCGGGACGCTGATTAGATCTCGTGGCCGGTCGTGAAGGATTGGTCGACAAACGGCCAGCCTCCTGTTCCTTTTTGATGAACATCCTTAGAATCTGCGGGTGATATGGAGAGGCCGTACATTCTTCTCTCAAGGGCATCGTGCTTGCTTCCTCCTTTTCTTTCTTTCTCTTTTCGTTGTTTCGCTGTAACAGTACGGCAAGTAGGCCATCAAGTTGTGATTTACAGGCTCATTCATCATTCGTGTCATTACCACCACTATTGTTTTGTAATGATGAGCATAACGATGTCGAAGCACTCTGGCAAGTCTTGTATGCTCACCGCGTCTAATATTTCCGTACTATCTATGCTAGAAGTAATAATGAGGTTCAAATGTGACCCGGCGGCTGATGCCTGTCAGACGGCCGTGTGGGGCTGGTAATCAATTGACATACCACATGGGGCAAGTGGAGCCTCCATTTCACGGCTGCCACTGGCCCGGAGCTTCTTTCCCTGATGCCCCACTCAGACCGTTGGATTGTGTCATACATACGCCCCTCACCATGACACCCACTTTGCACACAGCTTCTCTATCTCACGAATGCCACGCTTATCAACAAAACATCGCCATCCAACTTCAACAATCATATTGAACTGCAGGATCAGTCCCACTCTCACGCTAGTCTCAAACTTCCAGTGTACACCACTTCGATCAGCTACTTGCCCTAACATTAGTGAAATACACAAACACTATTGAAAGCATGTCTCGCAATGAGAAGGGGAGCTTCGATCCGGTCAAGGAGCCACAGGCACAAAACTTACCAGGGTACGCTGCCGTAGATATTATTCGTGTGAATCACACAGCCGTGCTAACCGAGGCCAGATTGGAGAAAGATATGAATCCCTCGAGCGAGACTACAGCTCTCGAGGGTAAAACCCGGCACCATGAGTACCTGGCAGCTGGCAAGCTGAAAGGTAACAAGGCGTTCATCACCGGCGGCGAGTCAGTGCACATATGGCTAGTCTCGACTGTATTCTCACTAACCTTGACACTGCAGCTCTGGAATCGGTCGATCGGTGGCCGTGCTTTTTGCGCGTGAAGGATCTGACGTCACCATTGTGTATCTGCCCGAGGAACAAGATGATGCAGAGGAGACGAAGAAGATGGTAGAGAAAGAGGGCCAGGAGTGTCTCCTCATTCCCGGCGATTTGATGGACAACGAGACCTGTCGAAAGGCTATCGAGAAGCACGTTGAGAAGTTTGGCAAAGTTCATGTCCTCGTGAATAATGCCTCGAAGCAGATCATGTGCCAGGATATTACCGAGATCGATCTCGATGAGGTTGAGAGTACTTTCAGAAGTAATATCCTCCAAATGTTTGCCGTCACCAAGTATGCGGTACCGCACATGGAGAAAGGTGGATCGTGAGTGATCTCCAGAAGTTCTTGCAGAGGTAGTGTGCTAACGCCCACTCAGCATCATCAACACTACCTCTACTGTTGCGTTCCGAGGCACCAAGAGCATGGTTGACTACGCAGCCACTAAAGGCGCCATCACATCTTTCACTCGATCTCTGGCTAAGCAGCTCATCGAAAAGGGCATTCGAGTAAACGCAGTTGCTCCTGGCCCTGTTCACACTCCTCTCCAACCAGCCTCGCGACCTGCCGAGCAGATGGAGGGATTCGGTGAGACATATCAGCTTGGACGCCCAGGTCAGCCAAGCGAGGTAGCTCCCAGCTTTGTATTCCTCGCTTCTAAAGACTCGGAGCTGTATTACGGGCAGATACTGCACGCTTATCCACTGGGGGATTGAAACAATGCCTGTCTATTTCCTCTTTCAGACGATGACGCTTTCTGAAGAATGGAGAGAATACTAGGTATTCTTTTGATTAGGTATACCCATTGAGCCTGATGGCTATGCTTGGCACGTATTTCATGCTGGATCGATCATCACTAAAACACACTAGAGTTTCGATCAAACCAATGAATTGTGAATGTGTACTCCTCCGGCTTTATATTCACCAGCATTTCCTCTTTCATCCTACCAAGATTGTTGCAGCTTACATCATATAGCTTGTTGTGTGAGCCTTTTACTGCTCTTGAGAAATGCAGTATGTGAGGCTTCAACCGTATTTCATAATGAGGTTGGCAGTCGATGGTGCAGAAGGAATAAGGCCCATCTCTTTGATGCAACAGTCCCTACGTACATGTCTCAGTGGGCTATCTGAGGTGTGATTTCTTCCGCTCAATCCACTATGCCATATCATAAAGGAGGCCAAGAGTGGTCGGTTGCCTTGCCTTGAACATCGAAATAAGCATCTTCGGTTGACACACTCTGGAACCAAATGCTTGAGCCATGATCTGAACCACTTCAGCATGCTCGTCCGTATAGCGGATCCGTATAGCGGATGGAGCGCAAAGTAGACTCCGATTTACGGGCGATGGACTCGGATAATTCCAACCCTGCCCCACAGGTTCCCCCGCAAGTACTCGGTCCAACCCGATGTTGACCCATTGTGGGTCTGCTGGTGTTGAGGCTGAAATGTACCATCATCATGTTACTCTCTACCGGATCAATCACGATGGCCTTGCTCGCCTCATACCGGTGATACGGAGAAAATGTCAATAAGTTATTCGCTGTCAAATTGGTTTGTCACGAAAGGCGGTCTGTACTAGTCGAAATTGAAGCGATGAAATGGAACAATATGTACCTCAATAATCTGTTTTCTACCTAAAATTGCCTAACCTAGGACACCTGCGATACTGTGGTGTTGACGCTGATCAAGATGCCTGTTCGAAAATTCGATGACACGTTGGCCATTCAAGGCGTGTCGAGCGATGAAGAGTCCCAATCACCGAACTTAGGTGGATGTACGGGCAAAGATGTTCTTGGTGCTTCAAACAGCCCTCGCCGGGTTAAGTGCCCTCGGTACAATGTTCATACTCCCCGAGACCATACACTATAAGAATTCCAATGATCTGAAAGGGCTACCGGGTAGGAAGATGTTGAGACTGCTGTTCTCAATGATCAACCCATGGACAGTGCGCAAGCTATTTCGCCATCCAAACTTGATTGCCATCGGTATGGCAGCAGCAGCAATTGTGTGGAATATGTATTCAATCCTAACACCGATTCGATATATCCTCAATCCACGCTTCAACCTGACCACGCCAATGCAAGGAGGCCTGTTTATCTTGCACCTGGATTAGGCTATGTGGCAGGGAGCTTTATAGGCGGCCGCTATGCAGACTACATCGTCAAGAAGTGGATCAAGAAACGCAATGGGCTCCGCATCCCGGAAGATCGTTTGCGCTCGTGTGTTCCATTCATGGGGATTGTTATTCCTGTTTGTATCTTGGTATATGCTTGGGGCGTGGATAGCGAAGTCGGAGGTATACCTCTAGTGATGATCGCACTGTTTATCCAAGGTGTGGCGTTGCTCTTCTGCTTTCCTAGCTATAACGCATACTGCCTGGATGTCATGCAAGGGCGTGGCGCTGAGGTGATGGCGGGCAATTATCTCGTCCGGTACCTCTTTGCCGGTGTTGGAACTGCTGTCATCCTTCCAGCAACCGAGAGCATTGGCGTTGGGTGGGCGAATACAATAAGTATTCTGTTCATAGTCATTTGTACGCTGGGAACAATGGCTACCATCAAGTGGGGAAAGTGTTGGCGAGAGAGAAATGATCAACGAGCAGGTACTCCCGCAGAGGTTCGACACGACATTGGGGCACTCAGGGGTAACGAGAAAATACTAGAAAATAGATCAGAAGAATAAATAATACGATGTCGATTCAAATGTTATCAATTTTGCGAAACAATGTTACTGAAGCTAATCAATGACCCAGAGATCACAAGATATAAAGGTGTTTTGCACATGAGAAATGCCTTCTTGCAGCTCTATACTTGGCGGCTTCGCTGGTGATTGGATGTGATCACTGTTTGGTTTATTGACGAATTATAGCCTTTCTTCCGTTTAGAAGACAGGAGCTATCAAGTGATCCCCAAAACTAAAAATAGAGAATTCGCGAGCACCCAGCATATTAGCAAATAAAGTTCACAATCAGCTCGTTATATTGTTCTGCTTTCCTGTAAACTATGCTGCTATCTGAAGGTACTTATGGAACAAGTTACTGGTCTATTTAGAAAACAGCACGAAATCACTTTCTGTATGAGATGATAAAGGCGTCAAAGGAGTGGCATTCGGGACCGGGGGAATATCGACTTCGTCAAGGTATCCGGTAGTTGAGGTGTCATTCTCCGCTGCTTGAATCCTTCCATTTCCCATCCATGCAAGGCAATCCTCGCTGTTCTCCTCAAAAGAAGAATACTCAAAATCCTCAAATCGAACATTCTCTAGCGTTGCTCTTTGATGGACAGCGGCTCCAGGCCAGTAGCCTAACATCCTTCCGTTTGATGTCCTCTTTGCCCAATTATTGCACTAAAGGATTATTAGAGATGAGGAAACGCCGAAGCTTTGATGTTGTACCTACAGTGAAAGCGAAGGTGGTCTTGGCAAAGTAACGGTCAACCTCACGCATGAAGGCCTTTGTGGCTGATTCTCTAATACCATGTATAAGATTGAAATGTATTCAATGAGGATGGGGTGCTCACTTAGCCATCATCCATCGAAGGTTTTCTCGCTGGATCTTTTGAATGCACTTGATCATATATTCACAGGCACATTCACTCATATGAATAGTAGATCCGGCGCCCGGCGCACCGTTCGGTCCGACGAATAAGAACATATTAGGCATTTTTGGTGGACAGATAGACATGTACGCTCCAGGCTCCGAAAGCCACAAGTCATCTAGTGATTCTCCATTGAGGCCGTAAATGGGTGTTTCGGTTAGTCTCAGTGATCTAATGACATTACTTATGAGGAACGCTCATGGAACGAGAGCCATTGCTAGAGAACAACTTACGTGTCAAACCCAGTTGCGCAAACGATTGCGTCAATCTCTCTCAAAGTCCCGTCTTCATCTTCGATGCCTCTTTCTGTCACTCTGTTCACTCCTTTCGGGATAAAGTTTAGCTTATCCTCCACCAAGCACTCCAGGTATCTTGGTCCTGGAGAGACACGACGGCAGGCGACAGGATATGTAGGTCTGAGATGTTGGAAGATCTCGGGTTTTCGTGAGAGTCTACGAGCCATGGACTCTTCCGTAGCTTTTGAGAAAGCTTTGTTCACATCGGAACCCACCCAATGAATCATCTGAGCCTTGTTGACGTAATTCTCGACTGTATGTCTATATTGTAAATATAATCTCGGATCCTCCGCAAACTTTTCTCGCTCCTCCGGAGGGTGCTCAACTGGTCAACGAAGGTCAACTCCTTTTTTTTTTTGCGGAAGAAAATGAAAGAGATAGAGGCTCACAATTATGGACATCAGAATCAGCTTTTCTAGGATCCGCAGCGACGTATCCCGCTGGTGAGATCCACGCTTGACCTCTAACATAGTGATCCATGTATTTGACCTGCGGGAGAATTGCTGGAACAAGTTGAACTGCAGTAGCTCCATAGCCGACGACTGCCACACGCTTGCCAGTCGGGTCAAAAGATTCATCCCAACAAGCCGAGTGAATCAGATCGCCCTTGAAATTCTGTATACCGGGCAAGTTCGGCCAGGTCCATTTGTTAAGATTGCCTGTAGCCTTGATGAATACATCACAATAATCAGAAAATTCCTGAAGCTACATTATTATCGAGAAATTCTAAATCAGGGTATCCCTTCACTGCTTACCAACTGGTCACGAAGACGTAAAACCTTTACTTCCCATTGAGCTCTTTCTTCTAACCATCTTGCTGAGCGAAGAACGTGGCCAAACTGAATGAACTTCTTCACATGATACTTTTCGGCAACAGTCTTGAAGTAATCACAAATTTCTTTTCCTGGGGAGAAGAAATGTGTCCAATTTGGATTGTTTGCGAATGTGTACTGGAAGCAATGGGAAGGGACATCTGCATGGGTTCAGTATTTAGCAAAAATGTCCCTTTCAAAAGGCTCTCTCGCGTTACATACCACATGTAACACCAGGATATCTAGATTATGTGACCACTTGTTAATGTCACCTTGATCAATAATTGCAGAGGGCTGGACACCGTGTACCTGTTTTCATACCATACACCACCAACTTCATCATTCTTCTCGTAGATAGTTAAGTCTAGATTAGGAATTTTCTGCGGAAAGCGGATGCCACATAGAATTCCAGACATGCCCGCACCAATGCAGATGACCTTGAGCGGCCGAGCATAGTCGACGGGTGCGTCTCTTGGCTTAGCTTGCGCTGAACTTCGACTCATCTTCACTGTGAAACAAATACCGGTTGCTCCCTGAAATGCGGTAAAATGTATCCAATATCAGACCGTATCAATGCTTATCTATCCATGATTGAATACAAGTCAGCTGACTCTGAATAGTGCATCACGGAAAGGACCTTTTTTGAAATTGTCACTACCACACACAGGCCTTAGAATGAAAATACATGGCGGGTTACTCCGCATGATCATGTGGTTGCGTTGTCAACGATTTAAATTAAGGTCGCTCTCATGCAACTATGAAGAGCTAGCAACATAATGCGAGAAAAGACGTTGGGCCAAAGATAGGGTTATTCCGGGTATTGCCAAGTAATTGCGCCAATAGCCTTCAGGCTCGATGATATATATTATCAGAATAATTAAAAACGAACAGAGGCAGGCACTCAAAAGGGCACTTGCAGAAAGTTCGGATCGGCCTAATACAGCACGGCCAAAGCTGCTCGGATCAGACCGAACTCGGCCTTCTAAACAGGATGATCACCTAAGCTGATCATGCCTACTCCCTTCATCGGCATAGCGCCTACCTTGCTCAGAGTCGCCGAAACTTTCATTTCGTCACTTCTCATTACTCGCCGTAACGAGGCTTTCGAGTTCATCGTCTACGACTGATAAATCGGCTCCTACTAGATTAGTGTCCATAGGGTCACGTATGTCCAGTCTTGCGCCACAGCTTTCTTTTTGAGAAGATAATTACACTAATATGAAACAATGTTGCTGAGTATTAAATTAGGACGTAATAACTTCATCAAATTTATTTAGCAATCCACAGTGCCATCCAAGATCAAGAATGCGATCTTATCAAATAAATCCAGGAAGATAAAAAAGCGTCATGCACCGCAGTTACGTAAATTGACTCAAGTGTCACCCATGTACAGCGAGTACTTCGCTCCAACGCTGTATCAGAGCGCCGCCAGCGCCCTGGATAGGATCAGTTGTTGGTAATGGAACAGACTTGCATTGCTCTGTAGCTTGAGGCGTCTCGTTCAGACTATTACACCAAAGACTTATGAATTTCGGCTGCCCCTATTCACCATGATTAACGTTGCGCCATGAGAGTCTCGAATAGACACATGGAATACCTTTGGAAACAGCACTACGTATCTATAATCCACACTTGCTGTCGACGAGCAGTGAGACACCCCGGCTGGGAGAACGACGACATCCCCTTTTCTAACAGTGAGTAATATACCTTTAGACGTATCGTCGAGAGGCCCTCTTCCAAGTGATAACTCCGAGTAGCCTGCAACAATGCCTTTAGGGTATTATCAGCTACCTTCGGCAAGGAACTCCAGTAAAATTATAGAAAGGGACCTGTTACCATAGCATTCATGAACGTTTGGGTGATAATGGGCTTTGAAGAAAGACGGCCAAGCACCCTGCCTACATGTCAGATTCCACACCAAATCCCTTCAAGGCCAAGGTATACTTACCCCTTTCAACCAACCCCCGTTTGATTCAAGAAATGTTTTTATTTCATCTTCACTCTCGCAATGCGCGCAGGCTCCGCGATATACCAACAGCGGCAGTTCACTATTCGGTACCCAGGGTGTTGGAGAGACGAAATATTCCTCTGGCTGCTGCATCTTTGCTTTGAAAGTAGCAGAAGTGGATTTCGATATCTGGTGAATTTCAAGATGCATTACACTGTGGGAAATTTGTGCTCTGAACAGCAAAAACACTTTGCCTAATTTACCTTTACGACATCATGATTCACACACTACGTCCTTTTACCTCAGCCAATTACCGATATGCATCGCCGAGACTTGGTGGATGCCGTAGTGCGGATTGATCCGATATTCGGTTTTACGGATTCTGCGCATTAGTGGGGGCCTGATCGGGCTGGGCCGCACAGTGGAATTCTCGGCCGGCACTCGGCCAGAGACCTCCGCTAGACGAGCAAAAGCTCGGCGCATGTTTACATTGACTTATGAATCATATGTATCACATACGCAAACAAATAGAAGTGCGCGACATTGGGCCTGCAACTCTGAGAGGCAATAGAGTGGTTCTGAAACGTTCAACGTTTGCCGTATAATCATGACTACCGTCGTTAAGAAATCCGATATGATCTTGACGATCAGCGACCTCAAAGATGCAGCGTCCGCAAAATTGACGCAGACGACGAGACGTAAGCAGTTGACTGACTAATGCGATGGGGACTAGGATTGATCATTTGAATACATAGAATACTACAATGAGGGTGCTATGGACATGCTTACGTAGGGATCCTGCCAGTATCGCGATTCATAGTCGGAAAACTAAAGGGGAAAGGAAATCAGGCTTCGAGAGAATGAAGCAGCTTTTGATCGGTTCAAGATCCGTCCACGGATACTGACGGACGTTGCAAACATCGACTTGACGACTCAAATTCTTGGCCAGAAAGTCTGTAAATATTTGTTTCAATTTATCATACATAGGCGTGCAGAGAATGCTGATATCGACAAAAGGTTTCGATGCCGTTTGGTTTTGCCCCTGCAGCAATGCACTGCCTAGCGCATCCCGATGGCGAAAAGGCAACCTCTCGAGCAGCGGCAAACTTAGGAATCCCCATGGCCCTATCGACGTATTCCACAATTTCGCTCGAGGATGTGATCGAGCAGAAGGGCACTGCCGTCAATCCCTATGCTTTCCAGCTCAGCATTTTGAAGAATCGTGACACCAGTTTAAGCTGGATTAAGCGAGCGGAAGGTTGGTTCTTATTCAGCATGTTCCAAAACTCATCCGGTCCCAAGTTACTGTACTGCAATTCGAGATACTAACAATGCAAATTCGTCAAATTACAGCTGCTGGATACAAAGCTCTTTTTATCACCGTTGATGCCCCGGTATTGGGACATCGTCTGAACGAGAAAAGGAACAAACTCCAACTTCCGGATCCCCTCTGTTTGCCTAATCTCAAAGGCGAAGAGTACACAGATGCGAATGGCCAAAAGCATATCGCTCCAGTGAGAACATTTTACAATCCCGGGCGAGACCCAAGTAACTCATGGGAGACTGTCATCCCATGGGTCAAGGCAAACACAAAGCTTGAAATATGGTTGAAAGGAAGTAAGTTGACAGCTGATACAGCGAAGACCTAGCCGGTGTTCTTGATGATTATCCATTAATTATGTCAATAGTCTACACGCCGGAAGACGTCTTGTTGGCTGTTCGCCATGGAATTGATGGCGTGATCATCTCTAATCACGGAGGGAGACAACTGGATGGCGTTCCTGCTACCGTAGATGCCCTTGCGGAATGTGCACCTATAGCTAAAGGCCGCATCAAAATCGCAATAGACGGAGGCATACGCAGAGGAACAGATATATTCAAAGCTCTCGCGTTAGGTGCAGATTGCTGTTTCATGGGGCGCGTGCCTATTTGGGGACTCGCTGTGAGTGTCTAGATGATAACCGACAAGGTTAATCCATACATTTTAGCTCACATCCGGCTTAGTATAATGGACAAGAAGGGGTTGAGTTAGCTGTCAAAATTCTCGAGGCAGAGCTTCGCACAGCGATGGCATTAGCTGGGTAGGTGCACTGCGATCTGTCCCATAGCTCGAATTACTTGTTAACCAATACAACTAGATGTCCATCGGTCAAAGACATATCAAGGAAGCATTTGTCCATCATCGGCACAAATGGACTGCTTTGTAAACTATAGAAATAGATCTACTCGGTTGATATCATCCAAAATATGGTTCCGGAATGTGTGCCAATTGCTCAACCATTAGCCTTCCAGGTTGTCGGATTAACGTGCAATCTAACCGTCCGAGAACCGGAAAACTATCTCGACCTATCTTTCAATACGAAAGATTCATACGAAATACTTTCAACGCACCTACGCATAGTGGTGCTCTTACTAGGTAGTTGTACTTAAGTCTCACAGAAGAAAGTCGCCATTCGTTTCCCTCAGCACCATGTCATACTCTGGTTGAAACTGCGCGAACAAGACTGCAGCAGTTCCCGCCGCCTTCTTCGTATAGGCTGCTTCTTCTTGAGCAACGTACTTCTTGGGAACCCCGTTGGCGGCGGCTGCTTCGACAAGAAGTTGCGTCTGGCAGGCTCGCTCTAGTGCAATAAAATAAGCGACAGCTTCATCAACAGTGCCGCCAGAGGTCAGTATCCTGTGATGATAAGCAGTGTCAGACAAGAACGACCACCTGAATAGCTCGAACCCATCTTACCCATGGTTTTGAAGTATGACATTTTTCTTTGTGGAACCGAGACTAGCAGCGATACGATCACCTTCATCCTGACCTAAAACAACACCCCCGAATGCGTCGTAGACTGCAAGATCGTCGAAAAAATAACAGCTATCTATTATGCGGAATTAGCTAGCTGTCTAAGCGACCATGACGAGCTGGCCGTGATACCTTGATTCAGCATCTCAATGGGCCTTCCGAAGGTTGACCAAGCTCGGCCGTATGGAGAGTGAGTGTGGCAGGCTGCATTGATATCTGGCCTCGCCTTATGTATGGCTGCATGTATTCGAAAACCTGCAGTGTTGACTTTGTATGCTGTAGGTGTAATCGGGTGACCATCCTCGGTGACGAGAATCAAATCACTGGCTCTGATCAAGCCGAAATGCATTCGATAAGGGTCTGTTCAATGGCTGCTATCAGTATGAAGTTTATTATGGTAATCTAAGAATACTTCTCAGACCTACTGATCCAAAAGCATGCGGGATCCACGGGATCGCGAAGGCTTATGTGGCCGCCAGCGCCATCATTATAGCCCAATTTTGCAAACACTCGAAAGGCAGCCGCCATATGCTCTTTTGCCCATTGACGCTCGGCATACTTGTCTTCGAATTCGGGGATTGTCCAAAGCTCATCGATGATGCTTGAGCTTTGCGCTGCTCCTGTGCTGCCGACATCGGTTTGCAACTTGGTTATCTGTGAGACTACAGTAGTAGTAGTTGTTGTCGACATGCTTGCTGCCATTGAATCACTCACTCAATTAATGTCAAAGATTACCAATAACGAGAAGTTTAGAGAGGAAGACAATGCCTTAAGTTCCTACTTCGCGTTGTCTTCACAGTCGTGTGTCGCTGATCTACTCTACATTAAGGCGGGGTGGAGTTTGATTTTGACCCGCCATAATACTTTTCAGGTCACACCTGCGTGGTTCGGGCTGGCCCGGCTACCCGGATCAGACCGACATTGTTCGCATCACCTACTCTGCTCCTCGTTGTCGTGGATGTTTGAGGAGCAAAACACGAAGTTATAAATGGTCAATGTAGTTTAATCTGGGTTTTCGTACGATGCAAATAGGTCTCGAAGTCTAAGCAGGCCAACGCCCAGTTAGAAAATCAGGCCAAGATGGCAGATGCCTTCAGAAAACCTCAAATCCTCAGTCTAGGACAGCCCACTTGGGCAGACAATGCTGTTCTCGACAAATTTCAAAGCCAATTCGATCTCCACATAATTCAGCCGACTGACCGGGCCAGCACAATCGAGCTAATATCAGAAGCTGCTGTTGCTTCTGGTCCGTTCTATGGAGTGCTGATTCTCATGGGCAATTCAGCTTATGACCCATTCGACGAGGAGCTACTTGGACCGCTCGTGCCGGGGCTTCAAATTGTAGCATGCGTCAATGCAGGATATAGCGAATTTGATCTTCAGTGGTTTACGAAGAACAAGATATTCGTTACGAACACTCTGCATGCAGTCGCAGAACCTACAGCCGACATCGCTATCTTCCTCATTCTCGCTGCACTCCGAGACACTTCGGCCAACGAAAGATTAATTCGACAGGGAAGTTGGAGATCAGCCAAAACCCCACCCCGTGATCCAAATGGGCTTACACTCGGCATTATTGGTATGGGCAAAATTGGCAAGGTACTGTTGCGCCTCTGATAGAATTGAGGGATGCTTTGGCGCACATCAGAGCACTGCTAATATAATTGTAGCATGTTGCAAGGAAAGCACGGGTATTTGGAATGAAAATTCAATACTACAACCGATCTCGTGTCTCAGACGAGGAGGAGCGGGCTCTAGAGGCACACTATTGTGAAGAGCTGAAGGATTTACTTCAGACCTCAGACGTGATATCAATTAATTGTCCTTTAACAGATTCAACAAGAGGCTTGATTGGCGACGCCGAGTTCTCACAGATGAAAGACGGCGTTTTCCTTGTTAACACAGGTCGGGGTGCGGTGGTGGACGAAAAGGCTATGATTCAGGCGCTTTGGTCCAACAAAATCGCAAGGGCTGGGTTAGATGTCTTCGATAATGAACCTAAGATCAAGTGAGTCATAATATTCTGAAATACTCATGGCATATGTTGGACTGACCATTCTTTGTAGCCCCTTCTTCCGCGCGAGCGAGAAGTGTACAGTGCAGCCGCACATGGGTTCATGGACTGACGTCGCTTGGAAAAATGCGTACCATGAGTGCCTGAACAATATTACGGCACTATTCAGGGATGGAAAGCCCATATCTCCAGTCAATTCATTTTAGATCGAATCATGAGCCTTTGGAGATTAATGGTATGATCTTTTGGACTGATAGGTCAGATGATCCTAAACATGCTTGCTGCACGGTAAGCATGTGAAGCACTGCTAGACTTCGAATAGCAGTACACATATTTTTCCTATCATAACTAGATACATAAAAATATGCAGTGGGTTGTTCCCTTGATGTGATAATTCAGGGACCTGGTTGATATTTTGTTTAGCTTCTTTGCCTTCATTATCATAAGGCCTAATGATTTTACTTACTATAACACCCCCTTAGCATAGGTTGTCCAATATCCTACTGTTGATATAGTACAGACAACTCTAACTACAAGTATTCTCTTTAACGATGTTATTCACCACTTTACCAGAGGCGGCTCCTCCAAGCTCAATGAGTATATTAGACCCAAGGATACTGGCATTAGCACAATTGCCATCGACTTAGATATTATAAATACGCCAGATGTGCCGCAGCCCCAGATGGCACTGCCAACGGGACTATCAGGGGCAATGATAACGGTTGCTCTAGTGCTATCGGTAGACAGCTCTCGGTCGAAGGCTCCTAATTTGCTACTATAAATTAAATACTAGCCATTATGATTATGATCATGACACCCTTATAGAGCTAGACAATAGCGCCTGGGCCGCCGGCTTGCAAGGCTGTATTAACCATGGAGGCAGAGTCGGAGGGAATGTAGGCTGCCGTAGCATCGGCAATGAGCAGCGTCGGGAGGAAGAGAACCCGCATACTCATCGAGGCGGCTTCGAGGAAGGTAGGAGTGCGAGACCATGCTTCACAGACAGACGTATTCGGCGCTATCCGATGTATTTATGTTGGTAGACGAATCAGGCACATTGTACGACGTCTTACAACCCTAGAGCATCTCGCCCCCCTCCCCCCTTTAGCTGCAACTGAAATCAACATGTCAGCAAGCCAGTTCATTTTAGGTGCTCACCGCGAGCACGTCTGAAGGATATTCCCACAGCTCAGCCCCTACCGCACTGCTACTCTACGATTTAAACGGCTTCGAAGCTAAGTTCAGAGCGAAGCTCAGTCAATCAACGCCAAGATAGAACCCATGGCAGAATTGTAACCTCTCAGTCTATTGGAAACATAAAACTTGACCTATTAGGTATAGTATGCTTAGTCTATAGTCACGACTGCTTTCCTGAATGCATAAGTAAATCCGAAGCCGATATGGCCTCTCAAGCGCAATGTGAGTGGCATGTTCATTGCCAGCCAGGCTCTGGTCGATCAGCACAACGTAGCAGCCTGACGTTACACTTTAACAGATATACAGGTCAGATGACTGTTATAGTCCGATCTGGCTCTTGAAACCACACCTTTGGGCAGTTTTTAGCCATGCCAATCCGGGTGAACGTGTCTGCTATGTTAGTTGGCCGTAGCACCAGCGCAGCGATGCCCAAGGACCAAGGGCTCGAACCCTCCAACACTGCGAGCAGAAATACACCCGTCATATCCGTCAAATCACTGAGGGGAGAATCCAGCATCAAGCAGAACGGGTACGGCTCACCATCGTACGCAACGTGAGGGCCACGACGGAGCCGGTAACATGTGACACACGGCACCTGCGAATCAACTCTGGTGTCTAGAATCTGGATGAGTGGGGACTTTGTAGCATCGAGATATTGGAGATGGTCATCCAGCGAAAACATCCGAGACTTGACCCGGAGAAATCCGCTCTGAACTTGGCCGTAAGACCCTGGGGATCCATCAACGCCTACGCAGCGGCATTCGACCACGGTGCAGACAGGTTTGAATCTCCCAAACGGATACGAATCGTGGATGGAAAATGGCAGAACATCGCCCTTTACCGAAGCCCATGACCACGTTGGCGCAGCATATTCGGGAAGACGACAGGCATTTCCGTAGTCTGAGCTGCAGAACCAAGGCAGTTGCCTGGCAAGGCCTTGCTCCCACATCCCTGCCAGATACCGACCCGGGCTGTACTTCTCCATCCTCCGCGCCACGCCGGCAAGGGCAGGGAGCCGGTCCATCTCGACGGTGAGCTGGCCACGCGTGTAGTCCATCACGATCGACATCCAAAAGTTACTGAAGTCCGTGTGTAGCGGGAGCTCGCGTGCCATTGGCGACATGGAGTAGGCAAGGTCGTTGTTGTCGTACTCAGACAGGTTGTCCTGGTGGCACTCGCACTTGTTCTGACTTCTGCAGACGAGGACGACTTCGGCCTTGGTAAAGTGCAAGACCCGAGGGCTAAGGATTCGCTCTTGAAAACACCACGCTCGGGTCGTCATGCGTGCGCCACTGGCCTGCGGGGGGTAGCTGTCCCAGGTATTGTAGTTGTGAGGTATCGGTGGAAGCAGGCCAAAGGTGAGCTGTCTGTTTTTGCGGTCCGCCACCTGGATGCGGACACTCGGTTCCCGGTCTCTCAAGAAACCGGTTTCGCTATTCGGCGCCTGGGTTGCGGCGATGGTCACGGAGCTTCCGGCATATATGTCGCCCATCTTCATTGACTCCTTGGCCCAGTCATCCCGGCTATCTTGGACGATGCAGATGGAGTCAATCCACAGGTACCGTAGCCCTAGTCGTCTCGTCACCTTGACTGCGTCTTGGAATGTGCGCGGCAGTTCTGCTAAATCGAAGGCTACGCTCCGGAGTGCAAGGTTCGCGGAACTGGTGCTGAAGGGCTTGCCCCCGCCCCAGCAATGTGTTAGAGCTGCGTAGTCGATCTTTGCAGTCGGACAGAAGATGGCGAGGCTCTCTTCATCCATACGGCTCACGTCGATTACTCTCGAGGGCAGATGTAGGCCATCCGGCTCTGTGCATATCGGATGTTTCTTCATGCACTCCTGAATACATGTCTTAATGTAACTGACACATTGATCAGACAGAGGATCGGTGCTGATGTCCCTGCGGCATGGAAGGAACCGACAATGCTTGCCAATTTCTCGTATAGGAGTCAGCAACTGCCAGGGCTGCAGGTTAGACAGAAGATTATGGCTTGCCGTTTGTCCTATAGACAGACACCTCTCCGAGCTCTTCCTTGGCAGTACCCAGGAAAACCACCTTCCGGTCAAGCCAATTCCCTACAACTTGGACGTTCTCGGCGTCACTGACACGAGAGGCCGTGTGTGAGACAGGCAAATTAGTAACCAGGTGCTTGAAGGCTGAGTCGATAACCTGGCACATGACGCATTGCTTGTTGGCGCCTACCTTGATGGCGGCGAGCGGTACGACCGGGCTTTGGTAGCTGTTTCTGGCCCCTGCAAAGCAAAGTTGGCGGCAGCGGCTGCATGTTGAAAACCACACATCATTCTGCTGGCCAGCTAGGAGTGAAATTACGGTTGCAACGCGGGGTATTACGTCGGTCGTTTGTCGCAGTAGCCGAGCAAGCGTGCTCGACTGCTTTGGAGTGATTTGGTCCTGAGGATTCGTAGGCATGGTCCCGTAACTTTGGGAGTGGTCATGCAGAGAGCATACATAAATGTGTATTGAGTTGGGGGAGCAGG